>NC_057006.1:4270508-4562318 GCF_000002595.2 Chlamydomonas reinhardtii
CTCGGCGTAGCGGTCAGAGAACAGCTGGCCGCGCGGGCTGAGCGCCAGCGGCTTCTTGTTGGAAGCGCTGGACCACGGCGACGACGGCTGGATCTCGATGGGCGCCGAAGCCGCGGGCTTCCCCCCGGTTGCATGCTCACCATTGGCCACAACAAACGCACTCGTTGCTAATCGCACCCTTGGGCGTCGAGCGGCGAGCGCCGAGAAGGGCCGCCGAAGCGGCGCTTCGAGAATTGGCGTGAACAGCGGAAGTTGCTTGACCCATGTTGATTCTGGTAGTGTGTTAGGCCGCGAAAGAGCAAAAAGCAGTAAGAGGGCTGAAGGTGCGGGAGCTTGGGAGGCAGAGAGAATTGTATATGGATTCGTAGCACCGGCACAGGTAATATCCCTGTCGGCTTGGGCTACGGGGGACTTGGCCTGGGGCCTCCCGGCCGGCTCATCGCGAGCGAGGCCACTGATCTCATCGCGCGCCTGTGCGCCTGCCGGCCCTCAACAAGAATAGGAATTAAGGTGATATCCCTAGAAAACATCGCGAGTGCGAAAGGCGACGGTTCGAAAATGACGAGACGTCGCTAACTACCAGCCAGCCCCAGGCCTTTCGTTTGCGCGCAACATACGGCTAAGTTTGGCGCGACTACGCATACACAGACAATTGACGAGCACAATGCGGCCACGGACCAGGCGCGCGCCGGTGCTTTGGTCCGACGATCCGTTCATGCGGCCGCGCCCACAATGAGGCGCCAACATTTATATGCAAAGGCTATACATGGCTGCCCTGCAGCTAGAAAATGTATGTGGCTCGCAAGCGCGCGTTTTCGCGCGTGCTACGGTTGAAAGCCGTTGGGCACCGCTGGGCTGCGCGGCCGCAAGCGCAGGCTGCAAGCTTACAGGCTCGGGCACGCGGTCTAGACATTCCCAGATAAAGGCTCAATTGGGTACTCGAGTGCTAGTAATGAACTGAGATTGCACGTACCTGCGGGCCTGGGCGATAGCGCGCCTGCAACCGTCCCGCCCTCAAGCCAGCTCAGTTGATGGCGTTGTCAAGTTTGTACCTGCATTTTGGTAGAGCACGACGTGCGAAGAGGTTATATCACGTGTATGGTTAAATCTGTACCTCCAGAAGACCGCTGGCTGCTCGGACTCTCTAACATGCCCATTACCCCAGGAAACGCTGTCACCGTTTCAAGACCCCGGCCTCCCAGCACCTGGCCTCGCATGCCGGTAGTCCTTAGTCCTTACCTTCCCTTTCCTGGTGCCGGCCCAACGCCAGTTATCCACATCCTGCGGCCCTAGCAGCCGCGGCCTCCGGCTCCTCCGAAGGCACCTCATGCCAAGGTGACGCGCTGGTGGCGGCGCTCGCCGCTGCCGGCTGCCGAGCTGTCCCAACGCGTGCCCACCAGCTCGATCCGGCGGTTGCACTCCTCCAGGCTGATCACCGCCGCCTGCTGCGCGTACATGGACGTCAGGTCCGTCACCACCGCAGCCACCTGCGCGCAGTCGTGGGGACGGGCTGGTCGGGCCGACAGGCAAAATGTAGCCCTGGGAGAGGCGCGGGGTCATGGCGTACACAGGTCTCCCCTGCGGCCACCTGGCGCTTCCGCGCGTAGGTACGCCGCGCGCAGCGTACCCAGTCGGCCAGCATCCAAGCCCGCTTTATTAAAAGGCCAGCCGAACCACTCAGCATCCCTGACTCCGCCGGGCTCTCAGCCCTCCCCCGAGGTCTGATCCTGAGCCTCTGATACAACGATCCTCCCGCCCGTCGCCCATCTCCGCCAGGGCCCAGGCCCGCCCACCTGCCCCAGGTCCACATTCAGTTTGCCCAGCCAGGGCGCAAGGTCCACGTTGCAGGAGCCGGCGGCCAGGCAGAGGCAGCCCAGCGCCACCACGTGCGGCGGGTAGAGCAGGTTCACGTCGGAGCGGTAGGAGTCGTTCAGGGCACCCCAGGCGCGCTGCGCACAGGGCGTCTCCACGCCGCTGCGCATGGCAGGCACGGGGCGTGTGGGGCCGGGAGGCGTGGTCACGGGTGCGATCAAAATGCAGGTTAAGGTGGCTGCGCATGCCTAGCGACTAGAAGGGGTTTGAGACGGTGTCGGATGATGCGGCGTCCGGCCGTCACCGTCGCACCTGTCGGCCAGGTAGGTGACCAGGTCGCGGTAGGGGCTGAACACAATCAGGTTGAAGTCCAGGTCCTCAAGGAGCACCTGCGGCAGCGGCGAAAGTGCCGGTGTGGGTGCTTAATTTGATGAGGGTGAGTGTGGCTGCAGTGGGACGGGTGGGGCATGCATGCCCTGCGTGGAGGCGGCAGATGAGGATGCTTGAAGGCAGGAGGCGAGGCAAGCAACGAGCCGTAAGCCGAGACCTCATGCTCATCCCAATCATTCAACTACGCAACTGACAGATAGCGCAGAGTGATAAAGCAAGCACCATTCCAGAAACACCCGCACCAGACACCAAACACGCGGACAGGACCCACCAGCACGCAAGCCCCACGACACGACAGGCAGCAGGAGAGTCCTCCGCGGAGCCGGAAGCAACGACAAGCCCGCGCACCCAGCACCCCAAGACCGCTCCGACCTAAAGTAAATGGTAACCCCTCGCCAACTCCAAGCCTACTAGCCTCTGCAACGCCATACTGAGAGGGCGGGCGATGAGGCACAGGTCAAACGGGCACAGCCTCCTCAGCACCGGCCCCCTCTTCTCAAACCATGATCACCACGATGCTCTGCAGCGCCCTTTCTCACCATCTCCATGTCCAGCAGGTCCTTGACGTCGTAGGGCCACTTGCGGTAGCTCTTGGCGTGACCCACCAGGTGCTTGGCCTGCACCAGGCTCTCCTCCGCCTTGCAGGCCAGGTACAGGCTGGCCACGTACACCAGCCGCGGGTCCATGCGGCAGAAGTTGTTGCACAGGTAGGTGCGCCGGAAGTAAACCATGGCGGTGGCGGCCACCCTGCGGTAAGAGGTGTGCAGGGAGGCGCCAAGGAGTGTAAGACAGCTGGGTGCCCTATGTCGGTGCGCAGGCCAGGTCGCTGGCGCTTACCTCTGGCGCAGCTTGAGCTGCTTGGCAAGCTCCGCGATACCTACATAGAATGTTTGTATATGAGCGGTGAACAGGAAGAGCGGCTTTCTCGGAAAGTGAGCAGCTGAGTCCAAGCCCATCGCCCTTACTTGTGCAAAAGAACACGTTTAGCTGCTGGATGTGCTCCCTTGTCAGCCCCAGGAGCCTGTCTTCTGCATGCGAGTTCTCTAGCTGCTCCTTCGAGACGAGGTTGCGCCTGCACACAAAAATTGTGCACAATTGCCAGGGTTGACCGCTCAGCTGCAAAGAATAGCACACGTCAGAAATCCGAACAGTTACTCACGAGCAGTGCGAGTCCCAGTAGCTTGCAGCCATTTTGTGAGCACTTCCTTTTGCGGTGACCTAGACCTGAGTAACTGAGGCTCTGGGGCTCTTGGATGTGATCACAGCAAACAAGTGGAGCTGTAGACACGTATTGACTGGAATTACAACGCGAAGCAGCATTTGTGTGTGCCCGGCTGACATTCACAGCTCCCGCCCGTGCTCCCGCCTACCCCCGTGGCTGCTTAACCCCTATCCCGGGCTCGTCACAGCACCTCCCGGCTCACACAAGCAGCCACACGCGCTTTCACTCCACAACACGCGCTTCACTCCAAAACAAAACTATGTTTCCTACCTGCGAGGCTATGAGGCTCGACGCTGCTTTGTCGAGGCCAGCAAGCCCCGAGTCACTGCTGCACACCAACGGCACGCATAAACGACCCGACCGAGTAAACTTCTGTCTGAGCCTCCTCGCACTAGGACAAATCTGTGAAAGTGCCACGCCATCATTTTCTGCACCCACGCCGCGCTCTTCTCTTGCGTATCCTGGCCGCAGCACCTGACACTGCCGACACCTTGTGCCGACCTCAACTTTAAGTTGCCGTCTGCGAGCAGTAAGCAGTTCCACAACCTGCTCTAGAACCCCAAACATAACCCACGAAAACAAACCCGGCCGCCCCGCCTCATGCGCCATCCCTAACCCGCACCACCGAGCCGCAACGCCATAGCGCAATCGCAGGCGCGACAGGCCACTCATTGGCCGCTTAGTGCCGACCACGCCCGACGACTCAGAAGCCATAGTCGGAGTCATCTGGGTCGTCCAGTCCCTCCTCATTGCCCTCATCCTCCCAGTCATCCTCCAGGTATAGAGGCTCATCAAGCCCCTCCGCCGGCACACCCGCGTCGTCGTCGGCATCCTCCTCCGCAGCCGGCGGCGGCGTGGCCGCGGCCGCCGCCTTCTTCGACTTGGTCCCACCCTTCTTGTCCGCCTTGGGCGCCGCTGCGCCGGCGGCGGCGGCGCCCTTCCGGCCACCACCGCCCGCCGCTGTGGCGCCCTTCTTGCTCTTCCCGCCCGGCGCTGCCGCGCCCACACCGGGCGTGGGCTGCCGCACGATCACCACCGACTTGGACCCCGAGCTGCGCTTGGTGGTGGCCCCAGGCGGCAGCGCCACTGGCAGGGGCTTGCCCTTCTTCTTGCTGCCGCCCACGGAGGCGGCAAGCGCCGCCACGGCGGCGGCGCTGCCAGAGGTGCCAGTGCCGGTGGGCACCACGTTGAAGAGGCCCTCGCGCTCCGCCTCCTCCACCTGCTCGCGGATGTCGTCCACAGGCAGGCTGAAGTCGCGCGCGCGCATGGCCATGACCTCCGCGGGCAGCTCCGGCACGCGGCGGTTGGCCTCGCGCACGCGGCCGCGGTCGGCCAGCACTGCGTCGACACACACAGACAGGCGGTGAATCAGACAGAGAGGCGGGACGAAGTCAGGCACGTGGCAATCACGAGCACTTGCGGGTGTACAGTTTCAGCGGCTAGCGTGCCGCCACCCTTGTTTGGTACCGATTTTGTGGCGGCATGCGTGGCCATGCCCTACACCCACCGTTTGTGAGCACCACCGCGCCGCCGCCCGCCGCCAGCGGCAGCGCTGCCGATGCCGCGGGCACCAGCTCGTCGTCCTCGCCCGCCGGCAACGCCAGCGGCTGCGCGTCTAGGGGCGCCGGCCGTATCGTGTACCTGCACAAGCGCAGCGAGCAGAGTTGGCGACAACCGCAACGATGCACTGTACGGTACCCAGTCACGGGTCCTTGTAGCGCGGATACCAGCTAACTACACATCGCAGCGTCACAGCGCGTCTCCCAAGCCAGCATCCCGTACCCCGCCGCACCTGTATCCCGCCAGGCACTCCCGCCCCGCCGGGGCACCCTCGCGGTACACGATATGCGCGTCGAGCGCCAGCAGCCGAAGCGCCAGCGCCGGCAGCGTGGCGGGTAGCCAGGCCAGCGGCTCGTCGTTGGGCTCAGGCGGCGGGCCACCGTCCGGCCGCTCCACCGGCGGCAGGATCTGGGCAAGGGCAAGGCGCAAGAACCCGGCAGCTATACTTCAAAAGCCGCCAGCCAGTTATCTCACGCAAAGCCACATTTGGAACTCAACACAAAGCAACACCAGCTGGTGCCGCCCACGCCCACGCCCACGCCCACGCCCACGCCCACGCCCACGCCCTCGCCCACGCCCTCGCCCATGCCTCCCGCCCTCACCTCCTTGCTGGCGTGCCCCGGCAGCGCGGTGGCCACCTCTCGGCCCACCTCCACCCAGGCGCCGCGCACCAGCGGCGGGTTGCGGTGGAACACGGTGGCCAGCAGGCCGGGCGTGGTGCCGTCGGGCGAGGCCAGCAGCGCCGCCTCCAGCTGCCCCAGGCAGGCACGTAGCTCGGGCAGGCCGGGCGCGTTCATCACCCGCTCCTTCCAGGACAGGCTGCAGCAGGTGGCGGGAGGGCGGGCGGCGGGGAGGGAGGTGAGGGAGGGTGTTACATTCATGATGAATTGATAAGGGTGGGGGAAGGCTTCACGCTGTTATTTAGGTGTGTTACTTAAGCAGAGGGGTGTGCCGACGCAGCGAGAGCCCAGTCCCGAGGACACGACTGGCTGCTGGGCGGTCCTACCCATGGCACACACAACCAAACAACCCCAACATACACATGCACACAATCAAACACACACACGAACAGTCATGCAAGGCACCTGTGGAAGGACTCGGCCATGGCGTCCGCCGGCACCGCCGCCTCCAGGCGCAGCAGGTCGCGCTTCAGCGCCGACACGGGGCCGCTGTCCGCCTCCAGGAAATCCAGCCCCTCCGTGTAGTCGTCGTCATCGGCTGCCAGCACCGCAGCCGCCGCCAGCCGCGCCACGGCGCCGCGCTGCACCGCTGTGGCCTCCAGCGCGGCGCGCGCCGAGTCGGGCAGCGCGTCATAGGGCGTGGGGTCGGCCACCGGTGCAACTGCGAGCGAACATGGTGGCGGGGCAGGAGGGGATGGTAGTGGCGTCAGGGGCGAGTGACAGGGCGGTGGCGGCATTCAGGTTGGTAGAGGCGCCGCGCGTTGTTTCATGGACAGGGGAGTTGCAAGTCCCAGCCCAAGGAGGAGAGCTGTCTCTGCACATCCTGCCCTCCCCCCGCTCCCGCTCCCGCTCCCGCTCCCGCTCCCGCTCCCGCTCCCGCTCCCGCTCCCGCTCCCGCTCCCGCTCCCGCTCCCGCTCCCGCTCCTGCTCCTGCTCCCCACCCGCCACCCGCCGCACACACTCACTTCCGGGCATGGCTGCCTTGACCGTGTCCGCCACGCGCGCCAGCGCCTGCGCCAGCGCGCCCTCGCGCAGCCCGCGCGGCTCCAGCGCCGCCACCAGCTGGTCAAAGGCCTCAGGGCTGGTCAGCAACCGCCAGCGGCCCTCCGGCGCCAGCTCCACCCACAGCCGCGCGGTGCCGGCGTCGTCAGGGCTGCCGCTGGTGAAGAGCCAGTAGCGGTTGTGGCGGCGGTCGGAGCCAAGCGGCTCGGCGCGGATGGCGCACTCCTCGTCAATCTGCGGTGGCCGAGCGTGAAGAGTGCAGTGTGTTGAACGCCATGAGGTGCACATTTCAGGGCATAATGCTCTCGCTAGAAAGCTTCCGCAGGCACGATGTGCATTAGCCCCAGCCGCCCAAGTCTTACCCGTCGGACCTCCTCCGCCCGCTGCTGTCGCTTGATCTTGTCCTCCTCCTCCTCTTCCGCCCGCCGCTTCGCCTCCTCCGCCGCTTTGGCCGGGTCCGTCGGGACCACCGCGGCCGCCGCCCCGGCCCCTGCACCCGCCGCGCCGGCGCCGAAGAGCTCAGCTGCAATGGCCTTTGGATCCACAGGCGCCCCGGGCGCAGGCGTGGCCCCTCGAGACCCGGGCACCGGGGTGGCGCCGTCACCGCCTGGCGCGGCACCGCCGCCTGCCGCGGCCGCGGCGGCTGCCGCCTCCGCCTTTTTGCGGGCCTCCTCGGCCGCGGCGGCGGCGCGCAGGGCCGCCTCCTCCTGCCGCTTGCGCTTGTCGTTCTGTGGAGGAGAGGAGAGACGCATCAGCAACAGCGATAGTGCAGACGTGGCCATGGCACCTCGACACCATTCCTCACGACCAACGCTCAAACCACAGCAAGGCCCGGCCCCGCCCCTGCCCCTGCCCCCCGCCGCGCCCCTCCTCCGCCTCCTGCTCCCCACCTTGGCCTCCTCAAACACCGCCTTCTTGCGCGCCATGGCCTCCTCCGTGCGCAGCTCCAGCTTGGCGCGCACCGTGGGGCCGTCCAGCACGGCGTGGCACAGGAACGACAGCGCCTCGATGCGCTGCCGCAGCCGCAGAGAGCCGTAGCCGCCCTCCAAGAGCGCCGCCACCCAGGCGTCGCGCGCGCCGCGCGAGGCGGTCTCCTCCTCCGCCTGCTGCTCCTCCTCCTCCTGCTGCTGCTCCTCTTCCTCTCCCGAGTACTCCTCCTCCTCGTTGCCGGCGCCGTCCTTGCCCTCCTCGGTCTTGACCTCGGCGCCGCCGGAGCTGGGCCCGGCCTCGCCACCGTCCTTGGGCTCCTGCAGTTGAGCAAATGCGGATGGCGGGCGTGTCGTAATGCAAAACAATGGGCGCTGCGACACGTTCAGCAGTGTCATATGACGCTGTTGTGTAATAGCCTGAGGATCAGGCTCCCCCGTGCCAGGCGCAGCCCACTGGCGGCTAGGAGTTCCCCTCGCGCATGCGCCTGGAGCCCGCCGCCAGCCGCACCTGCTTCACGCCGTCGCCCGGCGCGTCCGTGTCCATGGGTGCCGGCGAAGCGGCGCCGGTCGCATCCTCCTTGGGCTCCTCCTTCACGCCCGGCGCCGCCGCGGCCCCCGGCTCCTTCTTCACCTTGCGCCCGGCGCCGCCCTCCTTCTTCACGCCCGCCTCCTCCTTCACCTGCCCCTCCTCCGCCCCCGCCGTGGCGTCCGCCATCTCCGCGTCGCCGCCATCTCCGCCCGGCGCGGCCCCGCCATCCGACGCCTTTCCTGCACCCGCGCCCTCGCCCTCGCCGGCCTTGCCCTTCTTCTTCCCCGCCGCCTCGCGCCGCTCGCGCGCCTCGTTCTTGCGCTTGTGGTAGTCCACCACGGCCGTGAGGGCCCAGGTCGCCGGCGCCACCTTGGTGAACAGCACGTCGCGGGCCAGGCTGCCCGCCACCACGGCCTCGGGCGTCTTGCTGGAGCGCATCTCGCGCAGGCCCTGCTTCTGGATGCGGCGCACCAGGTCGCCCACCGACAGGCCGTTGGGGCCCACGTTGGCCAGCACCTGCGGCGAGAGGTGGCGGCGTGGGGTGGAGAGGGGGGGAGGGGCGGCGAGGGGTGGGGAGGGGTGGAGGGGTGGCGAGGTGGGGAGGGGTGGCGAGGTGGGGAGGGGTGGCGAGGGGGCAATTACGTTCATGATCATTTAAGATGACGCGGAATTGTACCAGGCACATCGGTACAGCAGCAGGGGCTGCGAGGGGGGTGCCCGTGAAGGGCTGGGGATGCAGGGCACGTGGTCGGAGAGCGGTGGGAAGGTGGGAGGAGAGGAGAGGGAAGAGGGAAGGGACCGGGGTGTTGGTACTACAGGGGCTTGGCGCGCTTTCTCTGCGGCCCGCGTGTGCCTCCTCACCTGCCACGCCGCCGCCTTGACTGTGCCGTGCGTGTAGCGCTGCGGCATGCGCAGCTTCAGGCTGCCTCCGGTGGCGCCGTCGTCCAGCACGTCCTCGCCGTCCATACCCTGTACGTGCGAGTGTGTGGCGCGTGGCGGGTCGCGAGGTGCGGCAACGGGAACAGGGTAAGGTAAGAGCATCGGGATCAGGGACAGCGCGGCGGGTGCTTGGCGGGCATGTGGAGGGCCTTGTCAGGGGTTTGTGGGGGCACGGGGAGCGCGACCGGTACGCAAATGAGGTGGAGGCCAGCCCGGAGGTCTTTAGGGCAGGACGAAAGCCTGGCGTGCCAAAGTCAAAGCCCGCTCCATCGCACCCAACGCCCACACCCAACACCCACGCTGCAACAGACCGCTGGTACTTCACCCCCAACATTCCAGCCTCCCTCCGTGCCCCCAGCCGCGCAGCCTCCCAGCCTCCCACCTGAATGCGCGGCCCCTTGCCCAGGTCCTGCGCCGGCCGCCGCACCGCCGGGCGCGCGCGGCCGCGGCCCCACACGATGGCCACCTGCCGCAGCACCTCGGGCCAGGTGCGCGTGTTGAGGTGCGCGCGCCAGGCGTCCACGTCGAAGCCCCACGCCCACGCCTCCTCCAGGCGCTGCGCGCTGCCCGCCACGCTCTTGTCCATGAAGTGCGGCACGTTGGCGGTGGGGCGCTGCGGGGCAAGGCAGGGGGCGGCAGAAGGGCGGAGGGGCGGAGGGGCAGGTCAGGACTCAGGACAAGTGCGCAGCATGAGTGCAAGAGGCGCGTTCACGCGACCTCCGGCACGGCAAATGCGGCATACCGCGCCGCACCCGCCCATCTTTCCCCTCCCACGCAAGCCAACCACTTCGCACCTGCTCCCTCCTACCTCGCACCTCCCACCGCGCCCCTCCTCCCACTCCCACCTCCACCCCCACCCCACCCCCCAAAGGCCCCGCCGCGCTCACCCCCACGCGCTCCTTCTCGTCGTGCGCGTCCTCCATGTCCGCCTGCAGCAGCCGCAGCAGCGCGCAGTGCACGTCGCCCAGCAGGCGGCTGTCCTCGCCCGCCGCCAGGCCGCCCAGCAGCTGCTCCAGGGAGGGCACCGCCACTCCAAACAGGTCGGCGAAGGACTGCAGGAAGGACCAGCACACCAGCAGCTCCGTGCCCAGATCCGGATCCAGCGAGTCGCTCAGCTCCTCCTCCGCTTCCGCCTCCGGCTGGGCGTCAGACTGGAGCTGGGGCTGCGCCCCCTCGGGGGCGGGCGTTGCCTCCGGCGGCTGCGGCTGCGCTTCCGCGTCGGCCATCTCGGCGTCGCCGCCGTTCTCAGCGGCGGCGGCGGCGCCGGCGGCGGCGGTTGACGCCGCCGGCGGCTGCCGCTCCGGCGCCGGCCAGGCGGGGTGCAGCTCCAGCGACGGCGGCGGAAAGGGCGGGCGCGGCAGGTCGGGCCGCGGGCGCTTGCGCGGCGGCGGCGTGGCGGCGGGCACGGGCACACCGGCGTCCGCCAGGGCCTGGTCGGCGGCCGCCTGCGCCGCCGCCTGCGCGGCGTCCTCCTCTGGGTCCAACGCGATGGTGGCGGGGTCGATGCCGGCGGCCTCCAGCAGCGCCCGGTACTCGAGCTCCTCGTCGTCGGGCGGCACGGCGGCGCCCTCGCGGTGGCGCTGCCGCAGCACCAACCGCTCCTGCTGGATGAGCGCGCGCCGCGTGTCCTTCTCCCTGTGTGCGTGCGTGCGTGTGGGCGGGCGGGCGTGCAAGCGGGTCAATGAGGTGGGGGGCTTGAAGCGACCCAGCTGGTCTTAACGACTGGTTGCGAGGCGGTTGGGTACTATCGTCAGGTACGGCCAATGTCCTGGGCTCCATGCCTACGCCTCCTATACAATCCCATCATTCTTCAGCTGCGCCCCACTTCTTCGCCCAACCCCAAGCTCGAGCAGACCCACTTTTTCCGCTCCTCCACCGCCTTGCGCCGCTCCTCCGCCTTGCGCTCCTTCTCGCGCGCCGCCTCCAGCCGCTTCAGCTCGCGTTCCTCGGCGATCTTCATCTTCTCCATCTCCTTCAGTTTGCGGGCCTCCTCCTTGGCTGCAGGGGACAAGACGAGGCGGGAGTGTAGCAATACGCATAACAGAACCGTCGAACTATACTCAAAATAAGCAATTAGCAGCAGCCGCAGAACAAGCACCAACACAAATTACCCCGCAGCTACACACACTGCTGTCGCACCCACCCCGCTCCTTCTCCATCTTGTCGTTGAGCTTGCGCTGCTCTTTCTGGTGGCGCTCGAGCTCGCGGTGCCGCTCGTCCGCCTCGCGCTTGCGCTCGCGCTCCATGCGCTCCTGCTGCTTCAGCAGCTCCTTGCGCAGCCGCTCCTGCTCCTACGGGGATGCATGCGTGTTTGCATGGCCAGCAGGGCGCTCGTCAGACCCAAAGAGGATGCCTCGTGCGCTGCACGCCCCCCGCCAGACATTACAACGTATGCTGCCCTGCCATCCGCACCCAAAACCCGTGCCCGCGCCCCCAAGCCAGTAAGCCCACAGCCCAGCCACCATCGTCCGTGCACGCAGGCATGGATATCCTGACAGCACGTTGATGCAAGCCCCACGCGTCCCGCCCCCGTGCGTCCATCCAGGACACAATGCAGAAGCCCCTACGCGTGAGACGAAGTGCTCCTGCGCTGTGGGGAGCACACACGCACCTTTTGCATGGCGTTGATGGCCTTGGCGGTGGCGCCGGTGGGCGCGCCGCCGCCGTTGGCCTCCGCCTGCGCCCGCGCCGCATCCAGCACCGCCTGCTGCTGCTGTTGCTGCATCAGCAGCTGCTGCCGCCGCATCTCCAGCTCCGCCACCGTCATCACGCCCACCGGGCCCGCCTCTGCGCGGATGGAAGGGCGCATACTCACGATAAGGCAAGCCTGCACCCCAGGCCGGCACTCCAGGAAGCGGACTACGGCCTCGCAACTTGCCTCCTCGGTCCGTAAGCCTCAACGCATTTCCTACACTCCCCATCTTCCCCCGCCTTGCATGGAAGGCTACCCTCTTTGTGCCCCCAAAGCCAAACCTGTTTGTCCTTGCGCACCTTGCCCCACGATGGGCTTGTTGCCGCCCGGCCGCCGCAGCAACACGCTGCCCACGCCCTCCGGCCCGCCTAAGCTGCCGCCAGCGCCGGCGTCGCCCTCCGGCCCCGCCACGCGCCGCCGCTTGCCGCCGCCGCCAGCCGACTCCCCGGGCATGGGCGGCTCGTCAAACAGGAAGCCCAGCTCCGGGCCGTCCTCGCGATACGGCACTGGCAGCGTGGCGCGCGCCGCCACACACAGCTGACGGATGTTCTCCCACGCGGCCGCCGCAGGCCCGGCCTCGTCCTCGCCGTCGTCCGTCTCCTCCTCCTCGGCAGCGGCGGCAGCAGGTGCGGCGGCTGCCGCGGCGGAGGGTGGCGCCGCAGCGGGTACGTGGCGTGCCAACCCCGCCGGGCCGCCCATTGGCGCGGCGGCCGGCGCCACGCCAGGCGGCAGCTGGCCGGGGGCGCGTGGAATCGGCCCGGCCACGCCCATGGCTGCAGCACCAGGCGGCGACTGGCCTGGCACGACCGGGGAGGCGCCCGCTGGAGAGAGCTTGGGCGCCTTGGGCGCCCGCGGCACCTTGGGCTTGGGCGACGCCGCCGCCACGGCACCAGGCGACGGCGCAGCACCGGCTGCTGCGTGCGGGATGGTGCCCGCCGGCGCGCCTGCCACTGGGCCCCCGGGGGAGGCGCCGGCGGAGGCATCAGCGCTTGGCGTCCCCGCCGGCGGCGGCGTGGCGGTCGCCTTCTTGGCCTCAGCTAGTTTGTCTTTGCGCCGGCGGTTGGTAAACCATGCCTGAGAATCACAAAACCAGGGGTACAACATTGACCGCGTAACCAGCCAGCGACGCAACTTGCGGTTTTGCATCAAACGCGTCCGAACACCTGTGCTGCCCTCCTGTGGTCGGCACGTTTGCCCCCCCCGGCACGGCAACACCTGCGAGGCATCACACGTGCCCCCACGCACCTGCACCTCCTGCTCCGTCAGCCCGATGCGGTCGCCGAGCGCCTTCCGGTGGTCGATGGAAGGATGCTGATTGACTGCACGAGCAGGGGGGCCGCATGCAACACATAATGCCAAGAAATTGAATGCCAGATGCAGGCAGTCGCGGATGCAGGGCTGGCAGGGCAGGGCTGGCGTTGCGCTGCGTCGTGCCAGTACGCAACCCCGCACTCACGCTGGTACGAAGCCTCCAGCACCTCCTTCTGGAGAGGCGTCTTGTTTGCACGAGGCTTTGTTGCCTTGGGCTTGAGGTCTGCAAGCCAGCAACAAGACGGAGGCTGAGGGTTCGAGAGTTGTGCGTGTCAGCCTCGGCACCCCCGCCACCTTTCCCCCGATTCCCGGTCTGAGAATTAGCTCTTGTGGTTCCCCGAACGCTCCTCCCCCGCCAGGCAGCTCCTCGTGCAACGCGAGGGCCCTGTAAACTCCGTTCGCGAGAATGGCTGCTATTTCGCGCTCGGTAGGGCGGCCCTAGTGAGCCAGGTTGGACCGCCACAGCCCGATTAAACAGGAAGCTATATCCTGCCTGCACGCATAGCCGCGGTGTCGCTTACCTGGCGCACCAGCATCTCCCTCCATGGCTCCCTGTCAGCGAGGTCTCCCTCAACTCGCGCGGGAGCGCTCCCTAAAATCTCAACCACCGGTATCGAACCAGTGCTCCTTATCAGTACAGCTGCATTGGAGCCTCGGTTCCTCTATCTCAGTTTTGGCGCCTGGCCGATCTTTAAGGCATGCTCTCAAACGGCTCGAGAAGGAGTCCTTCAAGAAGCATGCCGGTCCTCTCGTGGTGCTCTTATATATCCAATATGCTGGTGGTGGTGGCCGGCACAGAACATCACAGGTTCAGGATAGCGCGCCGATCGAGGGCGAGCAGCTGAACCGTGCAGCTTGACAGCGAGCAGAAGCGTCGCCTCCCCGCCGCTTCTTCCGGGCCGGGCCAACCCGCCACACCCACTTCCGCCAAACATGCACTCCCACCCCAGTACCCCTTTTACTGGATGCAACCGCACGCCATCGGCGCGTACCCTCGACAAAACCTGAAGTGCTAGACCAGTGAAGAGCAGCCGCCCGCAAGGCCGCCCGTTGCGGCTCTGGCGGCCTTATCGCCCGTTCACAATGCACCTTCATCACGTCCAGACAAGCTGTCACCAGCTGGCCCCAGGGCCCTGGACACACAGTACACCTGGCCATTAACCGCCATTGTTCCATGCCATGTAGAAACAAGGAGGTGGCTGCCTTAGGGAGGCAGGAAAAGGGCTGAGCCCTCCCCTCCCGGGTCGTTATCAACCCAGCCACCTTGACGCGGGCGCCTACTATGCACACGCAAATTGCACACGCCTCTATGTTGGGGGCCTTTGGCATCCCCGCAAATCCGGACGTGGCCGGTTGGGTGGGGTGCACAGTCCGTGCTAACCCGCAGCTAACAAACTAGTCACGTCACTCGCCGCCAATCGACACGTGCACCCTCAGCCCCACGCCCTGCTAGCGCCGTTCAGGCTCTCAGCCCGGCCCCGCCATCAGACACCCCCTGAAAAACGAAAAGTACGTGCATAATGCTTTCCTATAGCTCTGATGTTATGCACGGGTAACATTAAAAAAATGCTACGCAAGCCGACTGTACACACTCTATCAATGACCGGCCGGGTTGACCGTAGCCAGACGCAGCACAGTTGTCAACAGCCGCACTAATTGTCATGCCGCTACGCATGCCCGGCCAGCCCCACCGCGGACCGCTGCCTAGACACCAGCTGGCTCCTCAGCCTGCGCGCTTGCGCCGCTTCTTGGGCGGCGCTGCGCTCTCCTCCTCCACGTGGCCTTTCCCGCCCCCTCCGCTACCAAGATGCGCGCACGCGCCCCCGCTGCTGCCGCCGCCGCCGCCGCTGCTGCTGCCGCCGCCGCCGCTGCCGCCGCCACCGCTGCCACCGCCGCCGCCAGTCTGTAGCGATGCAGGTCGCTTGTGCCCCAGCAGCATATCCACCAGCGCGTTGGTTGCGGAGTTGACGTCACGTCCCTGCACCGTCGGGAGGGTAGAGTGAGTGAGTCCCACTGAGCCCACGACTGAGCCGTCACCTAGCCGTCACCCAGCCATCACCCACTGAGCCCCACTGAGCCCACGACTGAGCCCCACTGAGCCCCACTGAGCCCCACTGAGCCGTCACCCACTGAGCCCCACTGAGCCGCACCCATCCATCGCCCAGCCAGCCGCCCGCCCACAAAGTGGACTCACCCACACCGTCCCGCAGTGGTTGCACACTTGGACTTGGTGAGCACGTGAGCCCCCGTCAGAAAATCATGGTGCGCGCCACAGCTCTATCTCCAGCATGTCAACGTCGCGTAGCAACATTACTCATGCCAAGTTCAGGCTGCAGTCCACACCATGCACACGAGTGCTGACACGCGCACCCACCGCCTTCCTCACGCATTCATTCATACAGTGACATGCACTAGCAATGTCGCCACAGCCACTCACACATTACCAGTGCTCTCTAATACTGCAGACAGGGGTTATGGGCGCACGGTGTTTCGCACTACGCACATGCACGCTGACACACGCGCCCAACACCTTCCCATTGCAGTCCGTCTCCCAGGCAAGTCTTCGTAATGCAGCCTCTGGTCTCTCTACTGCACAATGTTAATAGGCCGATGGGCCACAATGTGAAGACAGCGTGAGCAAGCACTTCTGGTCCGCACTGCCACGACGCCAGAAAGTGGACTCGGCGCGTGTGTATGTACACTTCAATGCTCTTCGTTCCGTTGGCCTTCTTGGTCATCAGCGCCCACGCATTACATCCTGGCACGCTCCCGACAGCACTGACAAGCTCTGCAAACTTGCCGGCCGCGGGCCCCATGTATACTACAACGCTGCCAATCAAAATCCGCTCATGCTTTGTGCACGGGCCACCGCAGGACCCCCTGAACCAGTCACAGCCAAGCCCGCTCCTCAGAAGCAGTATGGCCAGTCTGACTCCGTAAAAAGCTTGCGTCAAACGCACGTGTTGACGGACACTCAAACTTTTGCCCTCCGTGCGCTATAATGCAAATGCGGAGGAAGTACATGTGCCTTTCCCTTAGTCCCTTAGGGGGGTTTCACATGTGACATGCGAAGCTAGCTTCGGGTCGAAACCAGGTCGAAACCAGGTCGAAACCACCCCCGAAACCAGGTCCGAAGCCAGCTCGCGAATCCGGGTCCGCAGCCCGGATTCGCCCAACACACATACTTAGTTTCGAGACGTCTGAAATTTTCTATACTATTTTCTTACTCCAATCATGTGATATCAACCATTGGAGGACGAAACCCTCGCGGCGACGAGCATTGCTGTGTGCCGTGGAGCAGAGTGCGCTTATAGTTGCGACAGCTTCCATCAAAATGGTTATGATCTTCATACTATTATATTGTAGGTGGGAGCGGGGCTAGAGCATCCTCCATGAGCGCGCACGCCTCGCATGTTTCGACATGTTGGGCTTTCCTAGCTCCTGCACGAGGATTA
This sequence comes from Chlamydomonas reinhardtii, assembly GCF_000002595.2. Lineage (NCBI taxonomy): Eukaryota > Viridiplantae > Chlorophyta > Chlorophyceae > Chlamydomonadales > Chlamydomonadaceae > Chlamydomonas > Chlamydomonas reinhardtii. The sequence continues at coordinate 4,287,030 of NC_057006.1, forward strand.
CACCGTGGTCGCAGCAACTATGCAACAAAAACGCTTCAAAGCACTATATGTGCCATACAGAATGTTCGGGGGCGGTGTATGGAGCGAGGTGGACTCGGCATGTCGCGGTTGCGGGCGAGTCACGCATCGGGAACTCACTATGCGTGTAAAATAAGAGTATGGGAGCGCTGGGATTGTATGCGGAGACATAATTCGGCCCTTCCAGAGCTGGATTGGCGCCCACCCAAGGTGGATTCGAGGCAGCCGCATGTGAATCGGATTCGCCCCTGGCTTCGCCGAAGCCAGGTGGATTCACCGAAACCGGGTTGTCACATGTGAAACCCCCCTTACACCGGTCTCCAACCGTGCCGGGCCAACCAAGTGAGCATTCCCCTCACCCATGAACGACACGCATCCCCGAACCCCAGACATCCCTTGCATACGCCACATAGACGTTAGTACACACGTTAATACACACGTTACGGCACACGTTACTACACGCATGCATGCCAGGATATGCTTCAGCGCGGAAACTGCCAGTTCAAGAGGCCAATAACTGGCGTAGCAACGCTACATATGCTTCGGAACACGCACCAACCGCCCTTCAGCCCGTCCCCCAGGCCCTTGCCCATCCCCCAGGCCGTCCTTCAGCCCGTCTCCCAGGCCCTTGCCCAAATCCCCCATCCCAGGCTGCTGCCCACGCGCTGCTGGCCGCCCTCCTTCACGCCGCCGCCTTTGGATCCCTCAGGGGCCAGGCCGCACGCGAAGTTGGCCAGGCCAATCTTCAGCTCGCGCAAGCCGACGTAAGCTGCAGCGACTCCCCAGAACGCTCCCCAAGCAGAGCTGTACTGCACGCTGCTGAAGAAGTCCCGCCACCAGCCGCCACCAGACGGCGAGCCGGTGGGCTTGGTCGGCCCTCCCCGCCCGCCGCTTCCTCCTTCGTCAGTAACGCCATCATGTGGGGGCGAAGGATCAGCCGAGGCTGCCGAAGCTGGCGAAGTTGCGAGGGTAAGCAGGCGGCGAGATCTCTGCAGTCCACAAGTTTGCGAACGGTGGTCCCGATAAGCTTTCGTTCAATCATAAATTTCCTTGGCAAATCGTAGCTGCGAACGTGGTTCTAGACTGCATGTCTAGCACATTCACGCGCCGGACTTCCACCGGTCCGGTCTGGCGGCCCCTCGATTCTAACTCGAGCCTTTGATGGGGCGCTCTGTCGCTGTGGCTGCTGGGTAAAGCGTAGACAGGGGGGCTTACGTCCCTTCCTTGGGGTGTGTGAGGAGTTGGTGGACTTCAGACCCCTATGCCGTGTGGGGGGTCGGACTGGGTGGAGAGACTTGACCACAACAATGCGTGCGTACCTGGTAGCCTTGCACGCCAAAGTTGCCGGCACGGTTGCTTGCAATTGTCGCTGTCACCCTGTTGCACTTGGTGGCTGCAGAGCAGCAACGGTTTGAGGGCGCGGCGCGTAGAGTCTGCCACATAGCGAATCAGCGTTCTGGGAAGGAACCGACTTGCGCGAGCTTGCAACTTGTGTGTCACGATGAGAAAATTCTGCATTGGCGTAAATACAGAGCCCTCATGACCGGTCTACACCAGACGACCATCATCTGGGGCCTGCATGGGCGTCCACCCCCGCATATGTATTTCTGGTCGCTTTCGCTTGGATGTGTAGCTAGGACGCATAAGTGCAAGATAACCACCCCGCAAAAGGGGGCGCGAGCGTGTTGACCGAAAATCAAGTTGGCCGGCGACGGCAGGGCGTACATGACCCCTTCATTTGTTCAGATACGTTCAATAGAATCTATTGTTTCCTGAGGGCGCTGACCCTTGGCCGGCTGCGTGGAGAAGCAACACCTTTGATTTCTTTGCGCATACTGGGCGCACAAACCATACTGAAAGCAGCATTCTGCTCTGGGCTTATCTTCCTGTGATATATGCTGCTAGCGGCCAACTCGTTGGCCAGTGCGTGCTTCAATAGCCTGGTCGTGGAGGCATGGCCACCCCCGTTCGGCGACCCGCATTCCAAGCGCTACCTGTGGCGCCCGGTGCGCGTTTGCACGCCGCGTATGCCCTGGCAGCTCAAATAGTCCGCTGTGGGCGGCGGTTGGGACCGGCGCGGAAGGGGCTCAAGTGGAAGGGTTATGGTGACAGATGCGAGGGGTGAGGCTGCTGTACGCCGGCTGGCATACGCCGCGTCCTGCGCCGCACGCGCCTGCGCTCCTGCCTATGGGTGACCTATATCAGGGTCTGACAATAGAGTGCCTATGGTCTGGGGCGCATGCGGAGCAGGCGTGGCGGGGTAGGCATCGGCGACGGGGGCGGGGGGCCGAGGGGTAAGGGGCATAGGCGGCACGAAGGGCGGTCGTCGTACGCCCAGGTATAGATAGTTAAATAGTTATAATAACAGTTATAAGGAGATCATCTTATTGCCGTGGCGTGAAGCTGGATGGAGCAGGCGGGGAGCAGGAAGGGTCGTCTTGGATGCCTCGGTGCGAAGTAAACTGAGGCGGGGAGGTTGGAGGGGAGGCGGGACAGGCAAAGCCCCTGGCTACCGCACGCGGCACGCCGGCAGCAAAGTCCCATCGCCAATGAACTTCAACGGGCATATGTATACAGCTTCGGTAGGAGGTCGTGGACGCCTGAGGAAAACCTTGCCAAATAGCAAAACGCCATGGGCTTCTTCCAAATCCAGCTGAGCTCTGCAAATGTGGTGCAGGGGACTGGCGGGATGGCATGCACTTCATTGACCTGCCAGAGTGGCTTGCGGGGGACACCTCCGACTGGTAGATAGCCATCGAGTCATTCATTGTCAGCGTGAATACTGTGCCCGCAAACGCGCCGTACTTTATTGAGAGCAACACCCTCACCCAGGGCAACTCCTACTCATCACTTACTAACAGCGCGGGGTACCAGCTGATGCCCATGGTTGGCTCAGTTTTCACACGCATCATTCCCAGCAACCTGCTGGGCACCCGGGTCGGAAACGCCTCCATCTTGCGCGGCAAGCTGCACAACTTCAGGTTGGTGGGAATGGACGGCAACCTGATTCCCGCGGACGCATTTGGCGCTGGTGTCACGCCCGTTTGGATGATGACCCTGGTGGCCTACTCCGACTCCGCAGCAGGGCAGCCTGGCAGCGGCGGCGGTCGCGGCGGGCCTGGCGGCGGCGCAGGGGCGCGTGCGGCAGGCCGTCTCACGCATTGACGCAGGGCTCGGGCTGGGTGCTGGCGGTTCGGGTGAGGTGGGCAAGCAGGGCGTTGAGCCGCGCGTGGGGTCTGTGCCGCCCGCGGGCGGCGCTGGCAGCAACGCTGAGCCAATGAGCATGTCGCAGTAGTGTGCTGCTAGTTCTCTGTAACGGAATGCTGCCGCCGAGTTTCCGCCGAGTTCCCCTGCGCCCCGCCCGCGCGTGCCCACCTGCGACTCTCATGCACTCCAGCAAGTCCCGCCCGCGCTGCAGCCCAACTGTCGACCGTGTGGAACCGTGTGCGCCCAGAGGCAGCTGATGGAAACCGGGTCAGCCCCATGCGTCTCTCTGAGTTTACACGTAGCTCACACACGCAGCTTCCCAAACGGCCTCGCGCACGACTATGCACTCCCACTCACGCGCCGCGCCAACCGCCACACCCGCCGTGCTCCACCGTGCTCAGACGCAGCTTCCCACACGCATGCGAGCTCAACTGCCAGCTCCCATTCGCACGCCTGCCGACTAGCGCCAACTGCCCGTGTGCGTCACTACAGTCGGGTAGCTTCCAAGCCGGGCTGCCGTACAACTACCTACTCACACTCGCGCAGCTGCCGACTGCCACGCTACCTCCTGTACGGCTGAGGGGGGTTGGGGTGCCGTACACTAGTTAGTTGGGGGGTAGTCGGAGCTGTTCTAGAACATACATTATACTATTCTTTATGTAGGCGTTACCCCCAGCATGGTAAGTCCTGGCAGGGGAAACCCTTGCCGACAGGTACGGATGCTTGCCTCGCCCCGCCGCCACTCCACGCACCCGAAATCCGACATCAGCGGGGTCACGCTCGCTTTGTTGCTGCATCATCACTCTCCGTCCCACGGAGACCACGCGCAGTCGATATCAGTCAAGAATGTGCCTAACTTTGCGCCACGTATAGCACAAGGACCGGCCGGGCTGTCTGCAACGCGCGGCGCCCAGGCGACACCCGTGCCACATAGCCGCCCGTGCCTGTCGTGCTGTGCTCAATGAGTGTGCGCCGGGCACCACACTTCCTGCGTTTCCTCCTGCATGGCGGTTGCACGCGACATAACAGCAATCGAATGGTCAATCATTTGCTAGTGAACAACAGTCGCAAAGACCCCGTGCCGACTGCCCTGTGCAGTCACACGCTGCCAAACCCCACCACCCACATTGAATGCGCAGCCGGCTTTGACGGCGCATGTCAGGTGGTACACTGACGGACAGCCCTCCTGTAAGCGCGCACATGTGCAGCGTTGCGCATTACAGTCAGGAAACCGGCTCATCCATATGTGCCGTTGCACACTTGCACGACAACAACAAGGGTACGTACAACCTTCAGAACCGCAAACGGCCCCCCCAAACATGCACACGCACCTGGAAGCAGCCCACCGTGGCTCCGCGGTTTTTGCACACGTGGCAGCGCAGCTGCCGCCCCCGCCGAACCGCCGGGCCCATGTGGTGCTGCGCGCCGGTGGACACGCGGGCGACATGGGAGTTACATGCCTCGAATGTTGTTGGGCTGCCCGCGCCACCGACACAGCACTGTACGTTCCAGGAATGTGCTTTTAACCAGAAACCTATGAAGTCGCCTTGAAATTCCCTTACACGCGTGTTGGTCCGCCATGGTTTCTGCAAGATGTTGGCAATCCCGCGCGCCCCTCCTGGCCCCCACCCACCCACGCCCTGTCCCCCATGACACCTGGAGCCATCCCATTTGGCTAGGGCACAACACCCCACCCACCCAGGCGCCCCCCCCCCCACACACATATACACACTCATACACAACGTATTTCCCTGCCTGTGCCCCCTCACCAAGTATCCCGGGTGGAAGGGGTCCTCCACCACCTCCGGGCACCACACCGCGCACTGCATGTGTACGCGCGCCGTCCAGTTGGACGTGATGCGCACCTTCACGTACTTGCCCACCTTGTCGGCGCTCATGCCTGACAACAAGGGCGGAGGAAATAAGCAAGGGCGCTTAGAAGGGTGCACACAAGCGGAGAAAAAAGCAACCGCTACCTTCCAAGCTGCGCCAAAGCCGTGCGCGCAGCCGCTGCTGCAATGACAGCCCCGGCCCACGCTCACCCCTGACGGGCGTGCACTCGAGTTTCGTGTTGCAGAGGCCACACAAGCTGGTGCCGTTCTCCCCGTGCGCCACCATCGCCGTGATGCTCTCTAGCTCCTCCGGCGTTATCTGCGCCGCCAGGCATTGAAGGTCCGTTATCAGGATCGGAGGGGCCACCAAGCAAGCAGATACGTGCACACACGTGCACCACATTGCAGCCAGCTAGCACCGCACGCGTGATGTCCCAGACACCATTGATGGCTAGGAAAAGCCCAAACGGCAGCCGTTTAACTGCGCCATCCCCTCCCCAATCCACACGCAAATGACTGTCTTCCATTCCCAACAACCGCCTTCCGTGACTTACAGGCACGGGCACACCCACGCTGTGCGGCAGCTCCTTCCGCTCCATCACGCCTCGGTAGCGCCGCCCATCCCGCTCCACCACCACCTCCACTTTATTGGCATCCAACGGCCGCACGTCCAGCACCCTCGGGGGCTCTTCACTGGTCCCCGGGTCGCTTCCCTCATCCGAGGAGGCCGAAGAGGCAGGGCCCGTGCTTCCCCGCTTGTGCTGCTGCCCTTGGCCCTGCCCCTGCTTCTGCCCCAGCTGCTGCAAGGCTACCAGCTGCTGTGCTGTGGGGTCCTCGTCGGCAATCAAAGTGCCGTCTTTAACCTGGTCAGGATCCACAAACTCGGCGCGCCAGGATGGCTCCTTGCGCTGCCGCTTGGCGTGTGGCTCGATCGATGCCATGAGAGCAATTCGTCCACTCCCGTTGGGCTATGTTGTTTACTCCTCTCTACTCCTCAGCGGCGATCGCTCCTTGGCCAGATCCTGTGCCTGAAGGGAGAGGGCGAGGAGCTCAGAGTGACACAGGTGGGCGGAGACATACGGCACGGAAGCCGGCCAGCAGGGCGGAGCCTTCTTTGCCCACGCAGCCTCATGACCCTCATCAGGATTATGGACCTGGTAACATCGTATAATGAATTGATGTTGTACTCGGCAGCAGTGCCTAACCGTGCCATCCTTGGATTCGAGAAGGCATGGTGGGTCCGCCACGCATCCGGCGTCATGGGTGATACTTATGGTGCTGGAGTGACGATGTCTGATAAGATGATCCTTACCTGGTATTTGTCAAGCCAATCCTTCTCTGTGCCGGACCGCCAGTTTACTGCTAGCCGGGGACCGCTGGTTGAGTGACGCGCTCGCGGCTTGAGCTCTTCCACTATGCCAGATCAGACAGAACAAAAGCTGTCGTTTGCTGCGGCCTGTGACAAAGAAAGGAGAGTGCGGCCGCACGTAGCTGCCTTGACACTGCTGGTCAAGACACAAGCTCAACGGCTGCATACATGCCCCCGCAGCACGCTACTGACTTGATGTTAGGTTTACAAATTTCTTAAAAGCGTTGGAACAAGGCAAGCACATGCCCGCAGGGTGCAGCGTGCCCCGGAGAGACCGAGCTGCGTTCGGGCGCCCCAAAGCAAGTTCCGACCACAACAGCTGACCGTCACATACCTGGTAATATTTGTCTTTGACTTTGTTTCTCTGCTCGAGGTGCCAAGTTCCCTCGCTTTGCTGACGCGCGAGTTTACCCGTTGCAGAGAAAGTCACAGGGGAGCACAAATGCGTGCGATCAATTGCGACGGCGATGATGAATAATAAATTTATGATAAAGTCCAAGAGTTGGGTAGTGTAAGGGTAAGAGGCGCGGCGACAACTGCATGAAGATGGCATATCGTTCTGAAGCTCTGCGACCCTTTTGTAACTTACTAACGGTGATTCATCATATTTACGGTTTGATGTTTGTTTATAGGCGTGTGAGCTAGCTTGGAATGGCTGTCTTCGCTCGGCGCCGGTTTTTAGCGTCGCGGCAAGCTGCACGGTTTTGTTTGCACGCATCGGCGTGCAGGCCAGCTCCTGCTCCCTCGTGATGTATTTTTACAGGAAGCCCCCCAGGAACACCCCTGTCCATAGCATACCTCTGCGCTACCTCTTCGCCAGTGGGGCGGCAGGGCAGGCGGCGGGGCAGGCGGAGGCGGCGGGGCAGGCAGAGGCGGGGCCCCGGGGCGCGGTGCACGTGCTGTGGCACTACCACTTCTCCGCCTTCCGCCGAAAGCGCTGGGCTGCGTTCATCCAGCGCGACCGCGCGCTCCACCGCGTCGCCAAGCAGCTCACGGGCGGCAGGCCCAAGGAGGAGGTGGTGGTGGGGTGGGGTTCGTGGGCCTTCCAGGGAGGGAAGGGCGGCTCCCCCATCTCCGTCAGGGGCGGGCGCGCGCCGACGGGGCGGCTCATCAAGCTGCTCCGTGAGCGCTACGCCAAGCATGTGTTCATCATCGATGAATACAAGACCTCCAAGGTGGGTGGGTTGAGTGGGATTGCAATTGCTGGTGGGTGGGTTTATGCATGGTGGGTGGGTGGGTGGGTTGAGTGGGATTGCAATTGCTGGTGGGTGGGTTGAATGGGATTGCAAGGTGGGTGGGTTGAGTGGGATTGCAAGGTGGGTGGGTTGAGTGGGATTGCAATTGCTGGTGGGTGGGTGGGCCGCTGGGTTTATGCCTGGCTTTAGCGGAAGCCCGTGTGTGGCCCCTCTCCCTCCCACCCTCCCGACCATGCAGACCTGCTACAACTGCGGGTGTCAGGAGATGGCCATCAAGCGGCTTGGGGGGCTGAAGGAGGGGCAGCGGCCCTGGTCGGTCAAACTCTGCAACGACTGATGCTTGACGACCTGGGTGAGGACCGCGTGCATGTGCGGGGACGGCTGGGCACTGGGGACGGATTGATTGACAGGTTGACGGTTGAGACAGCTCATGTGCGCTCTCTTCTTCCTCCCCGTTCCCCATCCCCAGAACCGCGACGTCTCCGCCGCCAACGTGATCCGTGTGCTCCTCCTGCTGAAGCTGATGTATGGGCTTCGAGCGGCCGACCAAGCTGCAGCGGCCGCCATGGCCGCCGCCGGCGGCGGGGCCAGGCTGAGAGCCTGAACGGCGCTAGCAGGGCGTGGGGCTGAGGGTGCACGTGTCGATTGGCGGCGAGTGACGTGACTAGTTTGTTAGCTGCGGGTTAGCACGGACTGTGCACCCCACCCAACCGGCCACGTCCGGATTTGCGGGGATGCCAAAGGCCCCCAACATAGAGGCGTGTGCTTAGTAGGCGCCCGCGTCAAGGTGGCTGGGTTGATAACGACCCGGGATCAGCCCTTTTCCTGCCTCCCTAAGGCAGCCACCTCCTTGTTACAGGAATTGTCAGTAATTGATATCCACCTTGAGCTCTCGTGTACGTCGCACTTTACCCCGGGTATGGCCAGGCTGTGCAAGGGGCAAGAAAGCTCAGAATCCCACCCCATGCTCGAAATTGTACGCCGGCGTTCGACCAGCCATGCACTTCTGCTCTGCCACTGCAAACTGTTTGCCGTCTGCTTAAGGGTCTGGGCATCAGCTGCACCCTACGGGACCTCGCCAACCTGCCTTGAACCCTGTCCCACCACACACCCATGCTCGAAATTGTAGATCTTCAGGAGAGCATTACGCGTGTACTTGTATTTTTGTCAGGGGTGGTCTGGCGAGGAAGTTCTGGGCCGCCAAAGTCGTGGTCCCTGGGGGTCCGGCGGGTTTTGGGAGCCCATCCTGGCGGATTTCGGGAAGCGCCCCACAAGCAGAACGTAGCGGATGGGGCAGGCCAGGCGACACACATCGAAGAGAGAGCGGCGCCGCCCGAGAAGCGGCGCCGGCGCGCAGGCCTGCCGGTATCTGGTTTGCGGTCTTGGCTGCTGGCGAGCATAGCATGGCACGGCGGTATGCGGCAAGCATGAATACTGTGCTTGTGCTTGACAGCGGTACGCGGCTGGACACATGGCGGGCGGTGCCTGTTCCAACCGACCCCGGCTACCGTATGTCCGCAGACATGCACGAACATGCATAAACGTGGCGTGCGCGCAGCCCATGTTTCCCTTGAGAGGGAGCGCCACTCTTCTTATCTAGTTGCCCGAAATTTGAGACGGTGATAGATAGATTGACAGTAGCGACGCCTGCCTGTGCGGCGAACTAACGCTTGACCGCTTGTGCATCTTTTGTTTCGATACGTGGTCCCCTGCCCAATGCGGAGGTGGGTTGCATACCTGCTTGTTCCCTGGGCACGTACATCCATGTTATGATTGGGGTCTGGCCAACCGCTACGCGCTGCCCAAAACCACAACCACACCCCGCTAACGTACCTGCCCCCGCCCGGCCGGCAGCCGCCGCCCCGTGCGGCTGCCGGTTTCATGACGGGTGTGGGGAACCGCAATGCGGTCCGCACCCGTCACCTGCCTGCTGTTTGCCCCCTTGCCTCTTTGTCTGCGTCTGCTTGAGTCCCTTGCCGCCCCTTCGGAGGTTTCGTTTACGTTTACTGCTTGTGGCTTCCTGGTGTCGCATGGCATATACACCGCACGCGCCCATGCCGACCGCAGTGCGACCGGGATGAGCCATGCAGCGATCGCGCTGTCGTTACTTCCTCGGCCGCCCGGCGCACATGCTCATTTCACCGCATACATCACTTCTCCATACTTAGTGTTCTTCGTTTAGCCACCCCACGCAGCGCACAGCCACAGCCCGCCGCCCGGCTCGCGCACCATGTCCTCGCGGTTGTTTTGGGGTCGACGTTGCTTGCCTCGCGCCTAGCACCATAGCTTCTACGCTGCAGTGCATCACGCCTCCTGTCCCTCCCTCCCTCCCATACATGTCGTGCTGGGCACCGGTGGCGCTGGTGTTCTCTAGGTTGGTTTCGGGCGCATCCTTTCTGGTAGTCCCAAGCAACGTCAGCCCGGCCGCCGTCGTCCAGCCCAGCCATCCCGATACCGCAGCCGCCTTCCGTAAACCAGCCATGGGAGCGACCGTCCACAGCGTTTACCGTCGGTTACGAGGTAACATGTGAATTCGCAACTTGCGCTACTGACTGCCTACTCTCGTGCCGCCTGCAAGCCCACTCCGCCTTCCGCTCTGGTCTGCGTACGCATTAGTTCCGCAACACTCGTCATACCATGCCAGCGGCGCCGCCGGCAGCAGCATGAGCTCCTGCTCCCAATCTAATCGTCCACAACGGCAATTCTAGACCTGCGCCAGCCGTGACGCCGACAGCAGCCTTCCCAGCAAAGCGCGCAGCACCTGCAGCCCTGTGGCGTTCGACAGCCGGTGGTCCCCGCCCTCCACCACATGAAGCTCACAACCCGCTGCTTCGGGCGCTGCCGCCGCCGCCGCCTCTATCACCACTGCAGCACCTAAACCTTCCGTGCATCGATTCCCCTCCTCCCACACGCCGTGGTTTACATCCACAACCTCTCCCAGCCCGCAGTGGTGGTAGGCCTCTGTTCCGCCGCCCAGCTGCGGTGGCGGCAGCTGCGCTGTCGCCCCACCTGCGACGACCGCGGCAGCGGTTGCGGTAGCGGCAGCGGCTGATGCGTTGTTGATGCCATCAACCAGGGTGCGGACGAGTGGCAGCGGCACCACCGCATCGTTCGAGCCAGCCACGATAAGCACCGGCAAGGGCACCGGCACCCGCAACTCTAGCGGCCGCCGCCACACAATGCTGCCAGCAGCAGTACCTGGCCACAGCACACCTGGCCCTCCCAGTTGCTCCGGCCCCTGCCCCGAGGGGCCCAGCTGCCCTTCACGCCGGCCGGCCTCGCCCCAGGGCCGTACAAGCAGCAAGTGCTCACGGCCTTGTGTGAAGTAGGCGGGGCCCACCCAGTCACCGCCCTGCATGGGGTACGGAGAGCCCAGCGACACACGCCCGCCGGCCCCGCCGTCGCCGTCGCCGCTACCGCGTGCACCTTCACTCCCTGCGGCAGCCTTGCTGCTAGCGGCTGCGGCAGTGACGCTGTCGCGCTGCTGCTGCGTCAGCGCCGCCCAACGCACCTCCGACAGATCCACTGCCGGCGCCACCAGCAGCGCGCCTGTGATCTGGGGGCCGCGGCTGCTGCTACTGCTGCCGCTGCTACTGCTGGTGCTGCTGGTGCTGCTGCTACTGCCGCGGCCTTGGCAGGTGGCGGCGGTGGCAAGGGTGCCTTGTGCGCGCGTTGCCGAGCGCTGCGCCACACGAAGCGCCACCCAACCCCCGATGGATGATCCTGTCCGTGTGCGAGCAGCGTTGAAGTAGTTGAAGGTGGTGGGAGGGAGGAGGGGGTGAGTGAAAGTGTGTGGCTGTGTGACACCCGGCAGACAGAGCCAGGCCGCAGTGGTTAGGAAGCGTCCCATTCCATTCCTTCCTAGGAGCACGTACCCGTGCGTGCGCAAGGCCGCCAAAGACATGTCCTCACACACGCACGCGCACGCAGCAAGCTCAACTCACCCAGCAGAACCACACGCGGTGCCGCCACCACCTCGCGCAGCAGTGCCTCTGTGTCCTCAATCCAGTCCGTCAGGCCACACGACTCCCACGCTCGCCCTGTGGAGGCGCCAAACCTGCACACACACACACACACACACACGCACTCTTCTTATAACACTCGGCCGTCCCATGTAAAGATTGTCGGAAGGTGGTGACACCAGGTACGCAACACGCATGTCGCTCATACCGTACGCACATTCCAGGAAGCCCGGCACGTTTCCGGACTCAGGACCCCAACAACCTCAGGTGCGCCGTGCTCAACCCCATGCTTCCACGCCGCGGCCTTACTTACCCCGAGTAGTCGAAGCAGACGAACTCGCAGCCCTGTGCCGCCGCCTGCTGCAGCGCGCAACGCACCTTGGACCTGTGGACCAGCAGTGCCGCTACTAGCTTAGCCACTACGGAGCGTAGCGGAGTAGGGGCTGAGCGGGGTTTAGCATGGAGGCCGTACTAGACGGCCGGAGCTGTTAGCGCTTGCCGCTCTCCTAGCTCGGCATTCTGCCTCTCTAGCTCGCTGCGGTATTTCTTTTGTCCAAGCCTTTGAGAGTATTTCCTACTGCCCGCCCGCGAGCCCTTGCGGCTCGCCCCCGCCCCAGGTGTCCCGAGTGGAGCCGCGGCGCGTCATGGCCGTCTGGTTGTGGCGGCGCCGTCGCCTGGCGCCGCCCTCGCCTGGTCGCTCTGCTGGAGCTCGGCGGTGGAGCCGGCGCTTTTGTCGGTGGTGGTGTGGTCGTAGGCGTTGTCGTGAGGCCGGCGTTGAGGGTGATTGGGCGGGCCCGCGAGGGCCCTAGGCGCCCGCTGCCACGCCGTTAGAGGGTTTTCCGGTTTTTTTTGGTTCGCGCTCCAGGCTGCCCCGGTTTTTTTAGGGCTTCGCCACGGTTCCGGCTTTTATACCGGGGCGTCAGCCTGGAGCGCGCGTTGTTGCCGGGACCCTGGCCGAGGCCACGGGTGTTAGCTGTTGGTGTGTTGGCTGGTCGCGCTTCGGTTGCGCGTGGTTCTGCTTTCGGCGCCGTTGTTCCGCGCCTTGGTGGCCACGTGGGTTGCTGTTTGCTGCCGCTGTCGTGCTGGTGGCCGCGCTGCGCTCGCGCGTGCCGGTCTCGCTCGTCTGTTTTGTGGTTGTGTCGCGGTGGCGTGGCGTTGTGTCGCCTTTGGGGGGGCCGCTCGGGCGTGCCCCCTCGCTCGCTTGCGCGGGTGTGAGCCGTTCTGCAGTGTAGGTGCCTTTAGTCAGGCTGCTCCCTACCGCCGCTCCGGCTCAGCTCAGCTCTTTATTATTACAGCGTAGGCCGTCTGGCCGACGGCTAAACAAGGTAGGGCCGCGTGGTGGCCGGGCGGCCAGACTAGCAGCAGCAGCACGTCGTGGGTGGGTGGGCGCGCACACACACATGTACACACACATGTACACACACACACACACACACACACACACACACACGCGCGCATACGCAGTGTAACCGTGATGATGTCCTGTGCAGCGCCGCACCGTGCCCCCCGCCCCCCCCCCACACACACACACATACCCGGCCATCTCGCTCTTCAGGCCGTTGCAGAACAGCACGCACGTGTGAGGCCGCGGCTGCACCGCTGCACCCGCGGCACTCGCAACTCTGCCTCCCGGCCCATGTGAAGATCCTGCTACTTGCCCCTCCGTCGCCTGTGGCGCCTGCTCTTGCGGCACTGGCTGGCGCCAGTGCCTGTACGCGATGCGCCACCCATCCTCCGTGGCCGCTCCACCGCCTCCATCTTTGCTGGCGCTGAAGCTACTAGCCTGCCGCAGCCCCGATGCAGCATGCCGTCGGTGCCGGGCCAGGAAGCGCAGTGGCAGGTCTTCCAGTTGCGGCGGCGTGCCCGCTGCATGCGATGCAGCCGCCGCTGCCGAGCCCGCAGCAGACGCAGCAGGCACAGCTGACATGGCGGGAGCGGGCCTGTCCGGCTGGCGTTCTGCTGAGTTGCGAATCGTGCTTGAAGCTGAAGGCCGACTTTGTCTGAGCTTGGCCCGCAGAGCAGCTGAGAGATAGCGTCGGGTGCCGTATAAGGCTCCGTGGGCAGGGTCAAGCCGGAGACGCGGGCCGAGGTGATGGGCCAGCATTCGCCCTCCAAGCGGTGCGTGGACCTGGTAGGGTTTGCAGCGTGCACGCCACCGTTTTCCTACATCATGTGATTATATTCATACGTAACACATTATCATAGACGCAACACGCTCTATGCCGAAAGCCTTACAGCATTCGACCGAACAAACTTTACAACAAGCTCGTTCTAACTTGCAACATAGAATATGTTGTGTGTTTGTGATGTAGGTGAGCGAAAAATCAAATGATCTTAATTGCATTGCGCGAACAGAAAGAGCGCTAAGGGGGCTTGTGCGCGGGGTGGCATAGAACCCCCAACTGTCCGAATCGTGGCGCTGCGCGCATGCGGTTTCCAGCTCGCCCCGCCCAAGCGAGCACTTTAGCTAGCTAATATCACTTCGATGGCAACCAATACGCAAGCAGCCTGCGCGCAGCGCCGTTCCAAGGCCCGGCAGTGCTCCACCGCTTCGCTTCTCATCAGCCTCGCCGCGGCCGCGGCTGCTGCAGCTGCTGCGAGCGGCCAGCTCGGCCAGCAGCAGCCGCAGCAGCCCGCCTGCATGGGTTACAGCGGCGGCCCGGTGGACTGGTGGCTGCTGCTCAAGTACCCAAGCGGCACCGCGGCGGGCTTGCTGGAGGGGGAGCTGCTGCGCGGCGACAGCTTCCTGACGCCAACGCCAACGTCAGCGGCGGCGGCGGCAGCAGTGCAGCACGGCCGTGCTCACGTGAGCAGCGAGGGAGGGTGGCGGCTGGGAGTCGGCGTCAACGACCCCGCGGGGCCGCTGCGCGCCACCCTCGCGGCTGCGGGTGCGGCAGCAGCTGCGGCGCCGGCTGCGGCATCCGTGGATGCTGACCGCTTAAGTGGCCACTCCGGGGGCATGAGTGGCGCCGGGGCCGGTAGTAGCAGTAGCATTAGCAGCAGCAGTAGTAACGTGCGGGGATACGTCATGTACAACGACGCGGACCCAGAGGGTGTGGAGCACTGGGCGGGCGCCCACGCCAAGGGCGTCCTCGTGCTGGGTCCGGAGGGCGGCGCCTGGGTCACACACTCCTTCCCGCGCTACCCGGGCCGCCCGCCGCGCGCCGCCGCTGCCCACACGACAGCTGCTGCGCCGCCGCCTGGGTCGCGGTGCTGCGCCGCGTCTTGGGCACTGGGATGGATGGTTCGCGGAGCCAAGGCCGCTGCCGCGGGTTTGGGGCTGTCAGGGTGGGCCCAGGCAGCGCTGGAACGGGCCTTCGGCGGGGAAGGCGATAGTGGTACCGGCGGTGCTGGCAGTGGCAGCAGTGGCGGCGGCGGTGCCGGCAGCGGAGGCACCGAGGGCGACTGGGATGTGGTGCAGCCGCCGCAGACGGTGTTTGGGCAGCACGCGCTGTGCCTCAGCCTCCCGGCGGAAGCGGTGGAGGCGGTGGCGGCGGGGCTGCTGCTGGCACGTGTGTATGTGTACGACTACGTGCTGCCGCCGGACCTGGCGCAGCGGTATGACACTGTACGGCAGCTCATTGACGGGTCGGTGGGCGGCTGGGGGGCGCCAGGGCAACAGGCACGAGCAGATGTGGGCAGTGCAAGCGGCGGCGGCGGTGGTGGGTGGTGGCATGCGGGCTTGGCGATATCACGGCGGGTGCTTGGACGACCCGCAGCGGGGCAACAGCTGCGGCAGCAGGCATGGGGGCAGCCGCAGCCAGCACCAGCGCACGTGGCCCCGGCCGCCAACACGTCTGTGCAGCAGCTGAGCACGGTGGGCGGCATGCGGTGGCTGCACGTGGCCAAGTCGCCCGACCACACAGTGCCGTTCCACGAAGAGGTGGGCGTGGGGGCTGGCCGGCACGCGGCAGCAGGGGATGAGAGGGCGAGGGCGAGGGCGAGGGCGAGGGCGCGCGGTTAGGGAGGAGGCAGTGCCGAGGCGGCAAGCAGGCCCATGCTGGTTCCGGGCCGCAGAAGGTCATCAATCCTTCATAGTTTGGGCATCAACCAAACCGTGCGCTTTGATTGCCTGCCTTCATCCCTGATTCCTCACATCGTGCACCGGTGCACGCGGCCACCTCGTCGTGCAGGTGTTGGAGCCGCTGCTGGGCGCGGCGGCCATGGCCTGGGAGACGTGGCGTGTGGGCCCCAGCCTGCCCTCCCAGTGCCCCCCGGACACGCAGTACGGCAGCCTCAACGTGCGCCGGCTGGCGTTCCCGCCGCCGGGGGCCGCAGGCGCGGCAGCGAGCAAGGCAGCAGGGGCAGCAGGGGCAGCGGAGGCAGCAGGGGCAGCCGGGGCAGCCGGGGCAGCGGGGGCAGAGGCAGCTGAGGCGGCTCAGGTGGCGGCGGGTGCTTGGGTTGGCGAGGGGGTGGGGTGGGACTCATTGAAGGACCACGGCAAGTGGGGCGTGAGCTTCACCAGCGTGGACATGCGGCAGCGGGGGGTCAGCGGCCCAGGCGCTGGACAGGCGGTGCAGGGAGGGGAGGGCGTGGCGACACCCCGGGGCGGTGCTGCCGCCGCCGTGATGCCCCAGCCAGGCGTGGCGTGCTTTGGAGACCTGAACCGCCAGCCCAGTCAGCGGTTCAGGGGCGGCGGGTATGTGTGCTGCAGCGGCAGTAACAGCAGTGCAGCGGGCAGCGGCAGCAGCAGTAGCAGCAGGGGCGGTGGTGGGGCGGACCGCGATGAGCAACAGGGAGGGGGTGCGGGCAGGCTGTGGGCGGCGATGCGGGCGCTGGTGGCGGAGGTGGAGCCGTGTGCACCAGCGGCAGGGGCATGGAGCAAGACGTGATCGTGAGAGAGGCAGTGTGGAGAATGCCTGCCAATGCACGCTGGGTGTGATAGGAAACCTTCCGTAGATGGAGGCGCGGAAGGCAGCGGCTGGGTATCTGACTAGGGTGCTGACAGGCCGTGTCAAAGTTGAGTTGAGATATAGGCACTAGATTCGACGCCAGGCGGCTGGCAGATGAAGCCGGCAAGTGCATTCGAAGCCTTACACGCCGGTCCGTGTGCCCCGTGCGATTCGCCTGCCACTCTGGCTTGCTCGTGCTCGTGCGGTTGCGCAGCCTAACCGCCGCTCACAACGTGCACACTCTAATCTGATCACAATGTCCGCACCTGCCTGAAGAGGATCAACAGGCAATGCGTTGCTGTAATTGCTCTTGCGGCTGTGCAGCCTGACCGCTATTCGCAACATGAAGCACTCGAGTCTGATCGCGATGTCTCCAGCTGCCTGAACAGGCCCCCACTGCCTGAGGCCTGCCTGCAGCCGCTCCTCGCAACAGCCGCATCCCATGCACGACCCCATGGATCATGAAGTAGATCACTTCCAAATAAACGGCTAAATGTCTTGGGCCAGGACAACCGGCAACGCGTGCCACCGCCAACAGTATCGCCACGCGCACGCTGCGCCTAACCTCACTGTCGTACACACCGACACACGACACGCCTGAAACCACATACGCAAGATAGTCTTCTCTCTGAGCATCCTCCACTAGCACCATAGCCACCAACACGAACACCACAACCAACGCCACCAACCAGGGCGGGCGCGAACACCAAAACTCCCCTGCCGCGAACCAGCTTCCAGAAGCCCCACGCCACCGCCGCCTCAGCACTCACAGCACGCCGCTGCCCGCCACCACCACCTTCTGGAAGGGGCGGTAGAAGGCGCGCTCCGCCGTCACCGCGCGCTTGTCACCCATGGCCTTGCCCGCCTGCGCGTTTCAGGTGGGAGTACTTTGGTGATCTGGTGGACTCATACACTTGTCAGCCTTGCACGCCCGCAGCCAAGCCAGGGTGTGGCGCGCTGGCCCTCACTCTATCGCCAAACCGTATCCCTGGATCCTCGCCGCCCCTCCATCGTTGGGCTAGCCAGTAGCCATGCAGCATTCCCCGCCGCCGCACCTCATACCCCTGAGCCCCCCCCCCCAGCACACACACCCGCGCACACCTGGAAGTAGGGGTTGTCGTTGCGTGGGCGGTTGACGGGCAGCTTGGCGATGCGCTCCAGCAGCTCGCCGCCCTCAACCACCCGGCCGATGATCAGGTTGGTGCCGTCCAGGTCGGGGCTGTGTTAAAGAGCACAAGGAAAACGTCGGGGCTGTGTGATCGTGTGTGGGGTGGGTTACATTCATGATGATATGATGTGGGGGGGGGGGGCGGGGGGGGGTTGCAAGGATGTTTGGAAAGCCAGTACAGGATGCACTGGTGTATGTGTGTGTGTATATGTATGTGTGTGTGTGTGTGTGTGTGCCATTCATGCGAACAGGGGGGGTTTAGTCCCAATCCCGAACAAAGCAAGATCCAGAGGGAGGTTGTGGTTGTGAGGCGATTGGTAGGTGAGGCGAGGGTGAGAAACCGGGGCCTTGAGTGGTGTTTGAGTGTGAGCGAGTGACGGGCATGCAGGCTTGCACGCACGTGGAGCTTGTGGTGCTACTGAGTGGCCCGGCAGGCGGGCCCTGCGCCTGCGCCTGTGTGCTCTGGGGGCCCTAGGCCCTGCCCCCACCTGGGCGCGGTGGTGATGGCGAACTGGGTGCCGTTGGGCGCCTCGCCCGCTTGCTCCTGAGGTGCGCGGCGGCGAGCGGGCGGGCAGAGGCAAGTAGGCGGAGAGACCAGGCCTCGTGCAACTCAGCAAACGTGTTACGGTGACTATGTGCAGCAGTTTGACACCAGTTGTTGATGGCGGGCTCCCACCCACCAGCACGGTGATGAGTTTGCCGTCACGCGCCACCAGGCGCTCCTTCACCGGCCTGCATGATGCACACACGCGCACGGTGCGCAAGCTGACACGGATGCATGCCATACTGTGTCAGTGCAGTTCGGTGTATGGAGTAGGCGCAGTTCCTGTGCTTGTGACAATCAGTGGTCAGTCAACCTCGCCCGCTTTTCCCAGGCCGCACACGAGCCTTACCGCTCCTCCTTTTCCCGGACGACGATGGACACCAGCCCCGCCTGGTCGTGTTTCCGCGTCTGCTTGTCGAGCTCAGCCTGCGCACATGTACAGCCATGCGCGTTGGTGTTGTGTGTGGTTGCCGTGTCATCTGCAGCCACACCTCTGGGGACCCGTGACCTGACTACCTACGACGACAAAGCCCAGCTCCTCAGCTTTCCATCCTCCGTACCGCAAGGCCCACGGCTGATCCCCAGGAGTCTACCTAGCACTTCGGTAGTCTTCTTAGCTCAGCACACACACACACACACACACACACACACACACACACACACACACACACACACACACACACACACACACACACACACGCCACGGCTCCCACCTCCAGCTCGTCAATGGTGTCCACGCCGCTGATGGGCGACACCTCGTTGGCCGTGTACGACAGGCTCTTCACGCCGTCATTTCGGATGTAGGTCTGCGGCCACGTGTAGCAATACCAACAGCAAGGTGATTGCAAGGCAGCAAGGTGAGACGCAGAGTCTGCCATACGTTCCGGAAGGCCCATGGCAGCGATCACCGAATGCGCCGCCCTTACCCAAACCCTTCTGCACACCCATCTACACAATCCTTCCACATGCACAAGCCATACGCGCTCTTGGACACATCACAAACACGCACCGGCAGCACGCCATTGAATTTGGACAGGCGGTAGTCCACCCCTTGCCGCCCTGCCGCCAGGGATGCAAAGCGCGAGGCGCCGGCGGGGGCGTCCGCAAGGAGCTCCACTGTGATGCGGCCCGCGGGCTCGCCGTTGATGGTCAGGTCGAAGAACACCTGCGGAAAGAGCATAAGTGTGTGTGCATATGTATGTGCGTGCGTGCGTGCGCGCATATGTGTGTGTGAGGCGGGGGGGGGGCGGGCGGGGGAGTTATTTATATGAGATAGGTCGTTCCCGTTCTTGCAGCAATCTAAAGAGGTGTGGCGCCTACAGCAGAGAGCAGAGAGGGCGCGGGGTTCGTGCGGATGCCAAGTTCGTGTGTCGAAGGAGTCAGCAGCGGCAGGCGGCGCGCGCGTGCGTATGGGTGCTTTGAAACGTGCGACCTACCTTGCTGCCAACGCTGCCCACCACCTCCTCTGCCTGCACTGCCGCCGAGGGCAGCAGCAGGGCACTCGCTAGCAGCGCAGATATCACTCCGCGGCGGTCCATGTTGGCGGTCGGCGGGGGCCGGGGGGCCTCCGGCCGGGGGCGAGCGGTACCTCCAGCAGCGGCGGCAGCGAAAACCGCAGCAACTCGGCGCCGGCTTGCGGGGGCCTGAGTCACCGCGCGAGGCGCTGCAATGCCGTTCGCACTGCCTACATGACGGCTATAGGACTTGGTGTGCACGGCGTGCGCCATCGCGACGAAGCGTGTGTGTGTTTTTGTGCAAGCGGGGTTGGCGATGTGACTCGCGCCCGGCCGGATGCGCTTGTTCGGACTGATGGCGTGCAGCAAGGGGTTTGTATTCTGTACAGTAACGTCACTTGGAGCGCAAAATAGCAAAAGGCCATGAGTTGGCGCCGAGATCGAGCCCCTCCCCATGCACTCAGAGCCGAAAATGTGAACTGTGGCAGAAACGCATGTTACCAACTGGCAGATACTACACTCGCGTATAGCTGTGAATTGATGAACCTGACAAACCACGGCAGCTGACGCCAATCGTATCCTGCAGCTCCGTTGCTTTTATGGAGCATTGAGTTGTGTAAAATTCAGCTTAGTTAATACATAAAGTCTTTAAAATGCTGCTCTGAGTAGGCCAGTCCAAAAGCCGAGGAGATGGCTCCGACGTCTCACCTCCCAAAGCTACCGGGAGCTACTCTTGACGATGGTGACCTATCGTTAAATCCCGCCATTTACATGTCGAAGGACACTCGACGGGTGCAAAAATTGGCGCCCGTGGTCACGGTGAGCGCTGGCGAACGGTGTTATGCACAAATACTCGGAGGTGGTTGCTGTGTGATACGAAGTGAGGTCGCTGGACTGCCTGGGGAACAACCCACCGTCACTGGGGTGAGGCCAGCCACCCAGCACGGTCATGGCAGCGCACGCAGCCGGCTCAGTCGCCCCCAAATTGCGGCGGCCCTCTATGACAGCTCCAGGTCCAGCTGCTGCTACTGCGACCGCTGCTTCTTTCTCAAGTCAAGTGCCCCTCGCCGCGGCCATGCCACTAACAGGTTGACGAGTTGCGCAAGACGGGGGTGCTGGGCGCGCGCCACACCATCACGTCCAGCCTGGCTTACCCCGGCCTGACCGCCAAGTCCCTTTGGGAGCCCCCAGACGCCGGAGCGGGCTCTGGTGGGGATGCGGACGACAGCGCCAGTGACTCGCCCTCCGCAGCCAGCGGTGCTGCGCGCGGCAGCCCGGCCGCCGCCAAGGGGCCGGTGCGCATGGCCTCACCCGACCAGGTGGGACGGGGGCAGCAGCAGTGCACTGGTATTGGCGGTGATGGTAATCTAGGTATCGGGGAGAGGAGTAGGGGGCTGGCCACGACGGTGGTGGAGGGCGGGCTACCTGCGGTGGTCATTCGGGTACCGTGCACGGCAGGGCAGGCGGGGCTGCTAGCGACGCACCGGGCTCGGCACTCCGCTCTTAGCACAAATGAGAAGCGAGCAGATGACCCTAGCCACCTGGGAACCAAGAACGCGTGTACTTTACAATTTATACAGATTGTGTAGGGCCTGACGAACGGGCCCGTTGCCCGCAAGAACCGGCGACTGACGTCATTCCGTACTCTAACGAGTCATGCCTATATCCCACCAACCAGTGCTCCCATTTATGTTTGTTAACCCAGTACGATGCCACTGCGGCGGCTCGAAGCACGCTGATTCACGAGCGGCCCAATGTGGTTGAGCGCATGGAGAAGGGCGTGGCGGTGTGCGGCGTGCTGCGGGACAACCGCCACTACCGCCTCAACTCACTGGGTGGGTGCAGGCAGGGCGGTGTGATGGGTGGGTGGGTGGAGCCCGTGCAGGGGTTGCAGGGTGGGAGACAGCGTGGAGTCGGGCGCGCTGTGCGCAGAAGGTTTGCGGCAGGACACAGGCGCGGTCAGCAGCTGGGGACGCCGGCAATGTGGCGCTGGAGGACGGGCACGGAGGAGGGCAGACGGAGGAGCTCATGCCTCATGGGGTGCTCGGCAGCGCTGAGGGGCCTCAGAGCTGTGCACCGGGCTGCCGCCTTGGGTGTGGCAACCCGGACGGGCGGCGGACTCGAGGTCCTGGCGCACGCACTGACACCGCCGCCCACCTGGCGGTTCTTCCAGGTGTGTTCCACGCCGGCGTCAACGACGTGCGCACGCGCTCCATGCACCGAGTGGAGCTGCACAAGCACCTGTCCAGCACCAACCTGCGCGCGCCGCAGGGAGACAAGGAGGTGAGGCGGTGAGGGCTCGGGCGATGCGGTGAGGTGGCGGTGGACGCTGGAAGTTTTTGGCGACTCGGGCTGAGGTCCGAGGGCAGTCGCATCGGGGACCTCGGTTGTGCCGTTATGACACGCCACCGTCGTACAAACAGTCAACCATGCTCATACAACCACACTCGTGTTCTTGCCTTCACGCAAATTTGTTCTCGGTGCTTGTGTGACACGCTCGTTCTGCAGGTTCGCAGCGCGGTGCAGCAGGACAATGTGGGCACTCGGCTGGAGAAGATGTACAACCGCGTGCTCAAGTCGCAGTACCTCACAGACGACCCAGGGTCAGTCACATGGGGCGTGCAAGCCGGCAGCGGCGGTGGCGCCGGCGGCGGGCGCGGCGGCGCGGGCGGCCTGTCTCAAGTGGCGTCGGGCACGGCGCCGCCTGGGCTCAACGGAAGCCCTAGTGGGCCTGTGGGCAATGGTGCGGGGGGCGGCGGCTCGCCGGGCGGCCTGCGGAAGGTGTTAGCCGCCGGCGGCACCTCGCAGCGGCGCCTTGGCGGCCCGGGAGGAATGTCCATAAGCATACACGACGACTCCAAGGCGGGCCCGGGGCCCGGCTCTGAAGTATTGTGAGTCGGGCTTCGTTGTGTTAAAGAGCACAAGGAAAACGTTGCGCAAAGACAGTGTATGCTTCGTTGTGTGTGTGTGTGTGTGTGTGGCATTTTGGGTGGGTATTCTTGCGGTCGGGTGGGTGGATGAGCCGGGTGCCGATTTGTGGTTTTGAGGGCTGCTGGCACGGCGTTGTTCCAGGCTTTCGGGACTGTGGGAGGAAAGTGCCGTTGACATGGAGCTTACGGATGCGGCATCACACAGCAACCCTGCACCCTCTCACAGGCGCGGCAAAGCGCAGGGCAGCGTCCTGCTGACGCCCAGCCACGCAACGGCGCGGAGTGGCGGCGGCGGCACCATGAACAGCCCCACACACGCCGCCCGCAGCGGCGGCGGCGCGGGTATGCCGCAGTCACCATCCATGCTAGTACGGCACGGCAGCCCTGGGCCGGGTGGTGCCGGCAGTCCGGGGCCGGGGCTGGGCAGCTCGCAGCAGCTGCCGAATCCATTCGCTGGGGGGCCCGGCGCGGGCAACACGACCTCGCCCAACGCGCAACAGCAGCGCGACCTGGGCGGCACAAGCAAGGGCACAGGTGCGGCGGCGGGAATTCAGGTCCGGGAGGGGGGCGATAGCCGTCTATGGGCAACGGTGTGGGTAGTGCTCCGAGTCAAGACCTGGAAACATGGCCCAGGCCTCAGAGGGTGGCGCAGTGTGAAAAGCTGCGGCTGGTCAGTCGGTGGCTCCCTTCCGGTTCTGGCACTGGGTTTATTTGGGATTGGGACAGAGGGCACAGTACCCACCCATTCCACCGTGTCTCTTCTCTTGAAGCACACGCCTGTCGTCTTTCCCTCTGCTGTGTGTTGCTCGCAGCCCGCTCGGCGGACTACTGGGTGAAGGTGACGCTGCCGCCCGAGGTGATCGAGGCGCAGCTGCGACACCTGGCAGCCACCACCGAGGCCAACCTGAGGGCATACCATGCCAGGGTGGCGGCGGCGCAGGTGGGAGGGGGCGGGGGCGGGGTCTCGGTTGCCCGGTCTCGGCTGTCGTGTACAGACGCTGCTCCACTTGTAGCGTTGTGCACATCTCGTGCTTTCCTTACACACACACACACATAAACACGCAAGCGCTCTTTAACACACAGGACGAGCTGCTGCACAGCAGTGGCCTGGGGCCGGAGACGCTGGGCCTGAACCCGGAGCAGGTGGAGCAGTCGCTCAAGGTCAAACTGGGTCAGATACAGGAGGACACGTGAGTGGGGTGTGGCGCCTGCCGCTACAGCCGTGCGGTTGCGGGGACGGGAGCGCGGGGGTGGGGGGTGGCATACGGTAGTCACGTCCGGTAGTGGCTGCAGCCTTCCACCCCTCAAGCACACTATTTACAACCACTCGCCAATTACTCGTACATGCCGCCACACAACCGCTGGCGAACCCAATGCTCGCAGGACCGCCAACGATTTCAACTACTCCTCACTCAGCCGGGAGGCGGTGCTGGCCTCAAGGCTCGGCGCCGCCTCGAAGCAGCTGCTCACAGCCACCAGCTTACCGCAGTTCATCCGGGCCGCGCTGGAGCACGTCACGCAGCACAGCTCAGAGCTGCAGCAGCTGGCGGAACCCGACCGAGCCAAGGCAGAGCATGGGTGCGTGCGGCACTGCGGCTGCGCCGGCCAGGGCTATGTTGTTTTTGTAGTTGTTGTAGTTGTTGTACAACGGGGGCAAAGCAAAGCTGCCGGGTTCGAGGTCAAGGGGATGGATCGGCCACTGTGCTAGCGAACAGAGTGCGCAGGCAGCGCACCGCCGTGTGTAAGGAAAGCAGCTTCCTTCCACCCTTCCTCCTTCCCTCACAGGAACACGCACCGCCGCAAGCGGCTTGGCAAGGCGGCGCCGGTCGGGCTGGGGGCAGGCAATGGCGACGGAAGCGCACCGGGTGTTGGCGCCGCCGCCGCCGCCGCCGCTGGCGACAGCGACGGCGAAGGCGGCAGCATGCGGCGCAGCAGCGGCTCCGAGCTCTGGCCCGAGTACAGCTCGGTACGACACCGTGCGGCGGAGTTCGGATGGACGGCACCCGAGCACCGAGCCTCCATGGCCTTGGGCATCGACTCGCCCACCCGTGCGTCTGAGGCCGGGGGGCCGGGCGCCAGCACCGCCGGCGGGGAAGAGGGCGGCGAGGGCGGGGCAGGGGAGCGCTGGCGGCCGCCGCCGCCGGCCCGTGTGCCGGCTGGGTCGCCGCCTCCGACGGCGCCTGGCGAGCGCAGGATGGGCCGCACCATCACCATCATGCGCCGGCCGGACGCCATGATCACGGAGGACTGGATGGAGGAGTTCCGCGACCAGCTGCTCGGTGAGGGCGCTGGGACTGTGTGAGGGCCTGGCTGTTGACGGCCACGCCAACGCATGTGCACATACAGTGTGCGAGCACTTGCTATCAGCCCTTATCTCCTGCCCTACAGCACCGTGGCTGCGCCGCTCCTCCGGCTTCGCCGCCGCATCCTGCTTACCGTGACACATCTCCCGCCGCAGCGGCTTTCAACCTCCTTGCCTTTTGCATACGCGTGCCCGCAGAAATTGAGAGCAGCCCCGTGGCGCCGCACAGCCCGCCCGACGGCATCCAGCCGCTGCCGCCGCTGGGCGCAGGCGACATGGACGCGGGCGCCTATGTGCGCTCGCGGCTGGAGCGGCTGTGGGGCGTGCTGGGCATGCCGCCGCACACGCGGCTGGACATGGTGCTGTTCTTCACTAGCCGTGACCGCGCACTCACCTTTGCAGGCAGCCTGGAGCTGTGGGAGGCGGCCGCGGCGGCGGTGCTGTCGCGCGAGTCGCAGGTAGGGTGCGGCGCGCGGGCATATGAAAGCAGTGGGGATGTGGCGTGTGTGCATGACTGGAGGGCTGCAGGGGTATCGGCTTGGTGGGCTGTGTTCTACACGTTCGCTTAGAGCAGTACATGTTTCCTGGCATGGCGCGACGTCCTTCCTCGACATCGCCTCCTTGACACACCTTCTTGTTGTGTTGCAGGTGGAGGCGCTGGTTTCGGTTCAGCACGAGATCGAGTCCAACAACGCGGACCGCCTCAGCCTGGGCGCCCTGTCCGCGCTGTGCGTGCGTGTGCTGCAGCAGACGCGGTGGGTGGCGGCGCTGAGCGAGCGGTTGCGGCAGGACAACGGCTGGGAGCTGACCTTCAACGGGCAGCCGTACCCGGGCCCAGATGCCATCAGCTCCACACACCTTGTGGCATTCATGGAGATGTTGAGGCAGGCCACGGAGGTCACGGGGCTGCGGCCTTGAGCTGCGAGAGCGGCCCGGTGTGGCGGTGCTTGGTGGTGGTGGTGGTGGGGGGGCTACGCAGGTGTGGGGAGCACGGACGGGGAGCTATGGGCGCTTCGCAGTATTGGTGAGGGGATTGAATTTGCATGTGCAAGTTTGTTGTTTTTGTGGTGTGTGTGGGGGGGGGGGGCAAGTTCGACGGCGAATACGGGCGGGCAGCGGCAGGGGTAGCGGCAAGGTGGTGCAGGCTGTAGGAGGAAGCGGGGGTAAGTGGCAGACTGGCAGTGCTGGGCTCACATGCATTCTTGTAAGCTCGTAATTGTGGGTTGAACAGCCGTTGCACTGCGTTACACTCCGCGCACTCGCATCATTGGTGTAATATGTTGTGTCAGCAAGGCGTCGGGCGGGTAAGGCGGGTAAGGCGCAGGCAGGGGCAGCACCGTAAAATGACCACAGACCGCACAGACGGAGGCCGCAGTGAATCAATGATGCTGGTGGAGTGGTGGGCTGATTCTTGAAGGGGCGATGCGCACGGAGAGCGGCCAAGGATGCGCTGCTGGCTGAAGCCAGGCTGGCGTCAGCACGGGGCTCAGGCTGACAACACTTCCGTTATAAAGCGGGAGTGAGGACGGGGATGTCCACACAAGTCCACACAGTGTTGCAGCCGCTGAGTTCCTGCATGCCCAGACAGTGAAGTCTTCGGGTGCTACGTGTCTGGGCCGCCTGGCGTTGATAGCCGTCAGGCTGCGGGGGCTTGGATGCTTCAGGAGAGGGTGAGCGGCCTGCAGCGCGCTGAGCGATGCCGACAAGGCACACCGTCGACCAAAAGCAGGTTCTACCATCGCCGCATCGAGCACGATGAAGCTCCTCTGTGCACATCACTTATAGCCACGGGCCCCTGGGCTTCACTCACAACACGGCCTTTCGAGTTCGGGACCCCGGCTTGCGCCCATCTTGCTCGCACTTTGATCCTCAAAGACCGCTTGCCGCGCGGCACTTCGCAGAATCCTGGCCTCAGGCCCAATACTTAAACTCGTTTTAGCAAGCTCCAGGCCCTCGCGGTGCTTCAAGGCAAGAGTCGTGCGGAGTTCCGATTATTGCTGGCCCTTGGCCCTGGCTTCCTCCACCTGCAATCGACTGAGCTGGACTACCCAATTTGTGCGACAGGGAGGCCGCGTCGTGCCGGAACGGCGAAATGGGCTTGGCCTGGGCTTTGGACCCGGCCGTCCTCGGCCAGGTCTTCGCTGCGATCCTGCCTGTGTGGCTTCTTGGCGCTCTGACTGGCTATCTGGTGCGTTATCTGGGCCCCGGGGAATGGCTGCCCGTGCGCTGGCGACGGACCGAGCCATCAACTCTCACGCCTTGACTTTCGCCGCGCAGATTCCCCGGCCTGCGCCGGGCAAGACTCCAAGCGCTACTAGCTGGGCCCTCTTTCTGTCGGGAACGGGCTTCCGTCGATGGGCCATCGTCTACCACCTCTGTATCATTGTCCGGGTGCGTATTCGGCGCGAGTCCCGGCTTCTATGACCGCTCCCGAGTGCAGGTGACCGCCCATTATAGTTCTTCTAACATACGCGACCATAATTGTGCTGCGCAGGACTTCTGGCGGACCTACTGCGCGCCGGGGACGTTCCGCGCCTTCTGCAAAGCCGTGGTCAGCTGGGCGAGCGGCAAAGGCTTTAACTTCGAGTTCCCAGCGGTCGCTGCGGATGGCAGCTCCGTTGCTGAGGTTGGCACGAAGAGCGAGCGCGACGCTGACAACTGGTAAGTCGACCAGTCGCGACTGTGCCACTATTCGGAGCAGGTTGGTTCGCACGCGGCGCGCGGCTCAGCGCTGTGCCCCACGAGCATAATCAAGCGACTCATCCTGCATACTTGCACTGTCGCCGTGCAGGTATGTCACGCAGAAGGACCTGGCCTTCTTTCAGTACCACATGGAGCAGGGCGGTGTCAGCGAGGGCGCCTCGCCCTGGGAGGTGCTGATGGAGAAGGAGGTGCCCAACCTGATCAAATACGTCGCTTACCGCCGCACCCTCAAGGTGGGTCGCTGGGGCTGCGCGTCGGAGACTGGGCTCCCGCGCTTTTTCCCTCGTGTGCTGGTTCCACGCCAGCTTCCTTTCGACCACCAGCTCAGTAGAGCTCAGCGCCTTTCATCCTGATGTTCGTGTCCTTTCCATCTCCCTTTCGGCCCTGCAGAGCGGCAAGACGGAGTACAAAAGTGTTACCTACAGCCCGGACGCCACCGCCCAGGAGTTCATGGACCTGTACTTTGACGACGACTTCCGCCCCAAATGGGTGAGTACAACTCGTCTCCCCCGCCCCGTCCGGCTGCGCCCTGCCAACGCTCTGTCGACTGGTTTTGCTCACAGCAGCGTCCAGAAACTCGCTTCGATTGCGGTGCGCTTTGCTGACTGGTGGTCGCGTTTCCCTGAAACCTTCTTGCTCGCAGGATACCATGATCATCCACCACGAGGTGCTGGAGCACGGCGACTTTGCGCAGCGCCAGCAGGTGGTGCGCTGGACGCGCCGCTTCCCCTTCAAGTTCCTGTCGGACCGCGAGTACACCATCGCGCGCCGTCTGTTTAAGACGGACGACGCCTTGTACGGCCTGACCAAGGTGCGTTTGCGCAATTTGTGATAGGTGGCGGCAGCAACGTAGCGCACGTCATCGCTCGTTTGTGGTGCTGTAATGTGCTGTACTGACGTCAAGCGCTGGCCCATGATGGTGCCTCCGTGTCTGAAGCGTTTATGTGTGTCTCTGCTCTCTTGCAGGTCATCGACCACCCCAGCTCGCAGCGCGACACCCAGGTGGTGAAGATGGACGTCTTCTACAGCATGTGGCGCTCTCGCACTGTGGAGTGCCCCTGGGGCAGCGGCAAGGCCGCCTGCGAGACGGTGCTGCTGCACCACGAGCAGTTTAAGATCATGGAGAACCTGGCGCGCTTCGCCGTGCGCCACGGCATGTGGGGCTTCGTGCGCAACCTGGCGGAACGCACGCCCGAGTTCACGGCCGCGCGCCGCGGCCGTGGCGTGGGCCCTAACGACGTGGACCCCATGGCGTACGGCCACAACGGAGCGCCCATCCCGCCCGGCAGCAGCAGCGGCAGCACCGGCGGCGCCAACGGCACCGGCGGCATGCAGATGTCGCAGAGCTCGCTGTCGCTGTGCTCCATGGACAGCAGCAGCGTAGGCGGCAGCGGCGGCTACGGCATGGGCGGCGGCGCCGGCCACGGCGGTGCCCTGTCGCTGAGCCGTGCTGCCAGTGAGGGCCTACCGGGCCGGCCCAAGCCGGTGCCGGGCCGCGTGAAGGGCTTTTTGGCCATGGCTGTGGCGGGCATGGTGGCGGTGGCGGTCAAGCGCAGCAGCTCGGTGCCCAGCGGCCTGGAGAACGTCAAGGCGCTCAAGAGCAAGCGCCGCAACCTGCGCCAGTCGAACAGCATGCTGTTTTAAGTGCGCCGCTGCTGAGAGCGAGACCGAAGACAAGTGGTGGCGACGCGAGTGATTGCGCCGCGGCGATGAACACACGGAGGGAGCTGCGACGGCAATGGCTGCAGCGCCGCACCGCTGCTCACAAAAATATACGGGTATCGCAGATCGATGTGGCTTCGGCCAATGTCTCTATAGTCTTCTTATTGCGACTCTATGGGTGCGCATAAGAAACAGGATGTGATTTGCATTAGGGTAAGCAGTATTCGTCTTCGATGTCTCGGTGACTTTGGGTAGCGTCGTGTGATTGATAGATCGTTCAACCATGTAGGGTTGGATCGAATGCAGGGTATCTGTCAGCAGGCATCTATAGTGCTGGTACGGATCACTTACTTAATGGCGCGTGTGCTCTGCATACGCGTACACCCTTACCCATCACGGATCCGATCGGATCGTCACAAGCACAAGGGGCGCCCGCATGACCTCGGTACTCCGGCATGCGCTTCAGGTGGCCCCTTGCATTCCCGACACGTTCCTAGATCCTTCTCCCTTTCATGCCTAGTTATGCCTTGTGCGGGCCCAAACCGCACAAGCTGTTTCCTGACTTTAAACCCTAAATGCGGACGGTGTGCAAAGCACCATTTCGTTTCGTGGATGGGGCTGTGCTGCTGTTGGAACTGAGCGTGCTAATGGCGCCCGTGTCGAATCGCAACTTCCAAACAAGTTGTGATTGCGCGGGGTTTTGGGTTCACAATGGATTGTTGCGTATGTGGTATGTGATGCAGAGTGCGAGCGGATGGTGATTGCGCTGGGGTGGATCCGGCATGCGGAAGGCGTAGGACTCAAGTGGCGCAGGTGAACAGCTTTCGAGTTTGCCCCGGAAAGTTGGGGTGTTGCCTCCAGCAATTCGGGGGCCGGTGGAGTATGGGGCACATACAGGGTGAGACATTTGGTTGGCAACGGAGGAGAAAAGCGTGTTGCGCATTGCATGAGTTGGTCGCGACGAGGGGAGTATCGTGGGGGAGTACCCACGAGGAGTACCGGAGAAGAGCACAACTGGACGTGAATGCGCCAGCAAGTCCGCCGTCCGATGCCGGAATCGCCCTCTCCGAGGTGTTTGCCTCGAGGGCTCCCGGGCATGGGGCAGAGGACAAGGCATCAGCATGTAACTTGCATGGGTGTGATAATGTGATCTATGACCGCGCCATATTCCGAAGATGGGGGAACACGTTGCGCGTGCAGCGCTCCAAAGAGGCCCGCTCCTCGCCGCTGGGCCGGTCACCCAGCCCTCCTGTGCCCCTCCCCGGCCCCAAAGGCCGAAAGGGTTCTACGTTGTATGAACACGCGCATTCCTGGCCTCTGAGGACAGGGTCACGCCCCACAGTGTCAGGAACGGTCAGGCAAGGCCAGGGATGCGAAAGACCCCGAGGCAGCACTGATCCGGGCGTGGGTGATGTCCGATGAGGGCATGGCGGCGCGAAAGGGCTGGATTTACTCGGCCCCGCGGGCAGTAAGGTGGAGCTCAACGCCGGGAAGGCCAACTATGTGGCCAGTAACATTAAGAAGGCGCAGAGGATTGCCCAGAAGCAGGCGGTCAAGGGCGCGGTTGGAATTGAGGTTCGTGTGCTGGATCCACGCGGGGTTTCGGAGCCCGTCCGCTGGGTGCTATAATTGTTTTATAATTTTAGTAAGGCATTTCCTACGTAATAAGTATCAGCCGTTGGTATACGCCTGGCGCGCAAACAGCCTTAGCTGTGCGCGAGTCAACAAGCGAGCAGGTGGCTGCGCTGCGCAACCCTCTAAAGGCATATTTAAGCTACATGTGACCCATACAATACTTCAACGAGGCTAGGTGTATCAGAGACTTACAGCTCGCAGGGCTTTGACCAGAAGACTTTTGCGACTCAGCTATTGCAGCAGCTTAAAAACCGCTAGTGGGATGAGAATATAGCGGGGAGTTGTTATGGAGGAGGACAGCGACGACTTC
This sequence comes from Chlamydomonas reinhardtii, assembly GCF_000002595.2. Classification (NCBI taxonomy): domain Eukaryota; kingdom Viridiplantae; phylum Chlorophyta; class Chlorophyceae; order Chlamydomonadales; family Chlamydomonadaceae; genus Chlamydomonas; species Chlamydomonas reinhardtii. The sequence goes on from NC_057006.1 coordinate 4,318,214, forward strand.
GGGCTCGGCGAGACGGGCGAGTTGGCCATTGAGGTGCGTGACCTGGCTGCAGCAGCTCCAGGCTCCCGAGCGCTTTTGCTGACAGTCACATACGTGTCATGCAGCATGATGATGATTTTGGGGCAGCACCGCGCTCACAGGTGAAAGGCCGAAGCTTCCGGTGTGTGGGGAATGGGTTTGGAGCGGGTCCTTAACTGGTTCTCGTCAGGCTTCCCACCTTATGTTCCTGCCCGGCCCTGACAAACCCCCGCTTGCACGCCGTACGCGCCGTCATGCAGGGAAGGGCGCCTCCTGTCAGGAAACGCACAGATGTCAGCCTGTTTGGGGATGGGGGGGGTGATATTGAAATAGACCATGCGCCACCAGCCCGCCCCGCTGCCCCGGCGATGCGGCCGGGCCCCGGCGCCCCCAGCCGTAGGCGCGGCGGTGACGCGGATTTGTTCAGCGACGACGACCGGGACGGTGGCCTCGGTGGTCTACTGGGGGATGACGATCTGGGAGGAGACCTGGAAATTGACCATGACCCGGCACCCGCCCCACCGCCGCGGCCAGCTGCGCCACTGCCACCCCCCAGCCGCGGCTCGTCAGGCCGGCGTCCGGGCCGCGATGCCGACCTATTTAGTGACGATGATCGCGATGACGGTTTGCTGGGTGACTCAGACCTGGGAGGCGACCTGGAGATTGACCACACTCCATCACAGGCGCCGCCACCGCCGCGGCCAACGGCGCCCATGCCGGCGCCCTCCGGCAAGTTTACAGACCCCGAAATATCGCTGGACGCAAACGATGCCGAGTTGGCAGACCTACTAGGGGAGCCACACCGCGGGGCGCCATCGATTCCACCGGCGGCGCAGTCACTGCCACCGCGGTCGCCGGCGCCGCCGCCGCCGGACCCCGCCAGTAGCTTTGCGCTTGGTGAGGAGGATGATGAGCTGGCAGAGCTCCTTGGCGACAGGCCCTCACGGGTGCCACCTCCGCCGCCTCCGCTAGCCCCAGCGCCGCAGCGAAGCCTCACCCGGCGCGTCAGCTTTCCGGACGAGCCAGCGCGCCCGGCCACGCTGCCTGCTGCGCGGGGCCGGCCGCCTGCACCTGATGAGGACTTTGCTGACGTGGATGACGGCGACGGCTTCGGAGTGCTGGATGACGCGGACCGGGAGGTGGCCCGCATTGCGTCGCACAACAGCCGGCGCGGTGGCCCGGGCCTGGGCGGGGGCGGCCTGGGACTGGGGCCGGCAAGGAGCGGCGCGCCGTCGTTTCGCTCGCCGGCACCGCAGGACAGCCTCGCGGATGACTTCGACTCGCACCACGACGAGCTGTCCTTTGATGCTCGCGGGCCGCCGCCGGGGCGGGCGCCACCGCCACCCGCTGCGCAGCGCCGTGCTGACTTTGACCCCTACGGCGAGGACTACGGCGAGGACTCGTTTGACGCACCGCCTGGGCCGCAGCGTGGGGGCCGTCCCCAGCCGCCGCGAGGCGGCCCGCCGCCACGCGGCGGGCCGCCGCGGGTGGCGGAGTCCAGCGAGCTGTACGGCGAGGACACGTACGGTGACAGCATGTACGACAGCCGGGAAGACGCCGGTGGCTTCCGGCGCGTGCCGGCGCCCGACACGCGCGGCACGCCGCCTGCGCGGCAGGGGCACGGCCGGCCACAGGCGCCCGGGCCTTACGACGGCGATGACTACGGCGACGAGTATGATGATGATTACGCCGAGGACGACGACGACTGGGCGGATGACATGAGCTGGGACGGCGAGATCCGACACACGCGTGGTGCTTACCGCGCGGGCGGGCGGCCCGGCTCGGCCGGTCACCCACGATCGCAGGGCCCGCATGCACAGGGCGCACGGCGGCGGCCGCTGTCGGCGATGGCGCCGCGGGACCGGCAGGCGGCCATGATTGAGGACATGATGAGCCGCCACCCCAGCACCTGGGACAGTGAGTGGGGCCGGCACTCGCTTGCTGGTGGGGGCTTTGCAGAAATGCCGGGAGGTTCTTCCTTCAGTGCGCAAGCGTGGGCTCACGCGTCAGGCCCAGCAGGAGGGGCAGTTGGGAGCTTGCCGTACACCTAAGCTGCACACTTTGCTTGCGCCCCCTGCTACTCGCAGTTCGGGAGGTGGCGACGTGGGTAGAGTTCATCGGCATGGGCCAGTACCGCATCAAGGTGAGACGCAGCCCGGGAAAGGGTTGACGTCAAGGGTTCTCCAGTACCACCCATCACGGACCTAGCGCCTACGCGAGACGCTCGAAATGAAACTTCCTTGCCCTGCACACCTGGCCGTTCCTCGTGTGCCCTTGCTCCTGCCAGTTCGTGCACCACAGCGTTGATGGCACGCTGCTGCTGAGCCTGGGCGAGCCAGAGCTGGCCAGGGACATGCGCATCTTGCCGCTGGGCCACCGCCGGGCGCTGCTGGGTGCGTGGGAGGGGTGGGATAATCATTCCCGAATCGCCTTGAGCTGCAGCGGAGAGTGGTGTTAGAGGAAGGTGTGCTTGTAGGTGTGAGCACACAGCAAGGCGGTGGTCGACATGGTGGCGTTGCCAAGCTTGAGGGGATGGCTCCGCCCCCGACTGCGGTGACTGTCCAACGCGGCAGGTGCCATTGCGGAGCTCAAGGAGGCAGCGGCGGCGATGGAGAAGGACCGCGCAGACCGCGGCCTGGCACCCGGCGCGGCACAGACGCCAAGGAACGAGAATGAGCGGTGAGGACCTTTCATTACATGTGCTGGGGCTTGGACATGCACTCCCTTGAAGAGAGCGTTTATGCCTAACACACTCGCACGCATAGCTCCTGCGTTTACGCCTTATCGGGTGCTGTGATGGGCGCAGGGTGGCGGACCTGCGGCGGCGTGGCGCGCAGCAGGAGATATCGCGGCGACCGGCCAGCGCCGGGCCCAACGTCATCCCGCCCGAGCCCTACCTGGGCCCCGCCGTGGGCAAGATCACGGTGTACGAGCAGCGCGCCAAACTGCTGTACCAGCTGGACAAGGCCCGGCACCGTGCGGCCCAGCACGCGGCGTGAGTTCTGGTTCTGGGAAGCAGGGAGCTCATGCGGCATCGTATGTTTATTGTCTGTTGATGCCAAGGCAGGATTGTTGGATGGGGCTTACCGTATCCAGCAACAATCAAGTGCATATCAAGTTACAACCTGTCCACGCGATGCGTGGACCCTCACTCTGCATTACTCACAATCCACAGCATCATCGACCAGCTGAGCAACAACAAGCAGCTGACGGAGCAGCAGATGGCGGACCTGCGCGGCAAGCTCAAAGACCTGGAGGCCAAGCACAAGGACGTGCTGGGGCCCGGCAGCCGCCGCCCCGGCATGACCGCGTCCGTGGGCGGCGCCGCGCCTGGCTCCGGCAGCCCCCGGCACGGCCACGGTACGGCCGCGCTGGCGGCAGCCGAGTACGGCGCTGACGCGGCGGTGCCGTGGCAGCCGGTGGGTAAGGGCACGCGCAAGGCGAACCCGAACCCGGAGCGCATCGCGCGGCCTGGCGAGGACCCTGGGCTGGACCTCACCTTCCGGCCGCGGACCGTGAAACTGAGTGAGGTGGGCATCGGGGATTGGGGAAGCTGCTGCGGTGTGCCGGGCGTCTGTGCTAGCCCGTGTGTGTGCGGGGTCCGTTCGCGCAACCGCTGGAAAGGGATGCGCGGCGTGTGGCGCTGTCTGCGCAATAGTGAAATGTCTGACCCGTTTCCAGGTGGGAAAGCACGTGAGTGTGACAGTGGATTATGCCGAACTCACGCTCTGCCGTACAACCTCCGCTCCACAGGTGCCGTACGGCGCGGTGCGCGATATCGTGTCCAAAGCTCTGGGCAGCCGCGTCCCGTTTTGGCGGCGCATGGATTTTGAGTTCGAAAAGGCGCGCAAGGACCGGGAGGCGCGCGACGAGGCACGGAGCAAGCGGCGAGAGCGGATGGGCCTTTCACGGCGCGGCGGCGGCGGTGGCGAAGGCGAGGACGAGGAGCAGGTGAGTTTGAGCCCTTGGGGGCAAAAGACGCTCCAACGGCCGGCCGTTTAACACTCGCTGGGTCACTGGGTGCACGTATGGTCCCGCTCGTTTTGAACCCGTCCCAAACCATGTGTCACCCTGTCAACCCTGTAAAACCCAGGCCAAGTCCAAGTACTGGAACAACTTCTGGGTTCCGGGCAGTCAGAAGAACTCCAGCTACCACAAGCACTTCAAGAAGGGCTCTGAGAACGCCGAGCTGCAGCAGTACCGCAGCTTCGCCAAGGACAAGACGCGCCTCGGGCGCTGGTTCAGGAGGTGCGTGTGTATGTGTGTGCCGTGTCGTGGCGCTGTCGGCCTTCAGGCGGACCCACAGCAGGATCGGTTGTGGACGCGTAGGCTGGGGTTAGCGCCTGGCCGCCAAGCTTGTGTACCGTACACTGCTGCCAACCGCATGCACGCGGGCCTGGGGCGCCAGCAGCACAGGCGTGCAATACGCCATGCAGATGAGCGCACTGTAGAACTGCAATGCTGGCTAATACTTTTCTCATTGTTGTGCTCCTGCATGTTGTGCTCCTCTTGCCTCACGCCAGGTTCATTGATGACGGCGAGGAGACGGAGGGTGACGTGGCGCTGGAGAAGCTGGTGAACCGCATGATCCGGGCGCTGGTCAAGACCAAGGACCAGGCCGACCAGGAGATCGGCGAGACGTTCGACAAGAAGATCCGCCGCTACTTTGAGGAGCGCGGCTACAAGTTCGCCACGCACACCTCCAACACCATCATGGCGAGTCGGCTGTGTCGGCGCAGCCTCTTGGTTGCGCCAGCTGTGTGCGTGCACATGTGCGCGACAGCCTGCGTCCCCCCCGCTGTGCGCCTGGCTACCTAGCCCTGTGCTGTTTCGCCCCGTGTGCGGTGCCTGCAGGTGCGCGCGCGCGGCACGCGCCGGCCGGCGCCCAACCGGCCCGACACCACGCTGTACGACTTTGAGGAGGTGGAGCAGTTCTACCCGGACTACCTGCGGAAGCGCAGCGCGGCGGCGGCGGAGGACTACGGCCTGGGCGGCGAGGTGCGCGGGCTCCGGGCGGATGGGGCGGGCGGGAAGGCTGATGGGAAGAGTGACTTGCAGTAAAGGTGTACAGGCATGTAACCAGCACTCATGTCGCTAGCTGCACCCACCTGCGAGTTCGCCGTGCGACAGTGTCCTGCCTGGCCACGTCCTGCTGCACCTCTCAGCGATTGCTGTGCTTGCGCCGCATACAGGACGAGGAGGAGACGCGCATGGTGCCCAAGCGCACCACCTGGAAGTGGCTGACGTCCATGTACTACATGGACCGCCAGAAGAAGCTGCGGGCCGCCATCGCCATGGTCAAGATGAGCCAGTTCGTACAGAGACACGGGTGGGTGCGGGTGTGCATGTGTGTGCATACCGGTTTGTATCTGTGTGCGTGTATGTTAGAAAGGGGAAAAAACGTTCGTGTGCATGCATGGCTAACACTGGGCTGTACGACCTTATGGCTGGGAGCGGGCGGTGGGCAGCAGTTGGATGCCCGTAGATGCGGTGGAGCTTTCGCCCTGTCTTTCCCAACACATACACACACACACACACACGCCGTCTGGGCGGGCTTCGTTTTGTTGTTTTCTTTTCAACACACACACACACACACACACACACACACACACACACACCACACACACTCTGAACGGCCGGTGTTGTCTGGTGCCATGTGGACCGCGCAGCGTCCGCTGGCCCCCAGAGCGCGACAAGAGCAACGACAAGAAGGCGGTGTGGGTGCCCAACAGCAACGCCGGCGCGCTGCACCAGGTGGACGGCCGCGACCGCACCTTCAACACCGTGGGGCAGGACAACATCGGCCTGCACGTGAGTGCGGACAACCGTTCCGGTGCCGTAGGAGGCCTCAACGGGTGCAGAGTTGTGCGTTGGAGCTTTCTGCAAAGGATGAATTTCATTGGCATGTCTTTTTCACGCCTCACCTGCCGGTCCTCTTTTATATGGTATCACTGTTCCTACACGCGCCATGCTCACTTGCTCCGCCTGCACTCACGTTGAAACCCCGTGCAGGCCAAGCTGAAGAAGGCGCTGGGTCCGCCGCAGCCGGTGACCTTCCAGATGAAGATGAAGCAGATGGAGGCCACCGAGGCCAAGGCCGACCAGACCTACATGGAGATGGGCTGGCCGCACTCCTCGGGTGACCCCGCGCTGGGGCCGCCACAGGAGCCGCTGCTCATGCCGCACGAGGACGGCCTGGGTGACGGCGGCGGCGAGGGCGGTGATGACTTCGGGCTGGGCATGGAGGGCGCCGAGGGCGGTGGAGGCGGTGGCGGGGGTCGGCATGGCGGCCGGGCACGGGCACCAGCCATGGACTTCGGCCAGGCCATTGACGCCTTTATCACGTGAGTGGTGCATCTCGGCCGGCGGCGACCTTATAATCTGCCGTAGGTGGACGCTGAATCACCGCCCAATGCCCAGCAGCGGCTATCACCTGCATCCTCCCTAACGTACCGCTCCGCTCCTCCTGACTGCCGCTTCTTCCCGCTCCTCCCTTCCTGCCCCTCCATTCCTACCCCGCCCTCCTCCCGTCCCGCCGCTCCCTGCTCAACAGCCGCGCGCTTGACCTGCGCTACATGCACGAGGACTGGTTGGAGGCGTGGCGCCGAGCCCGCGAGCGCAGCTACGGCGAGGAGCAGCTCTCCAGCGAGCCCCCCGGCGTCAACGAGCTGGACTGGCGCGGAGACCCGCTGCTGGCGATGCAGGAGCGCGCCATGGAGCGGCAGCGGCAGGAGTGGCTGCTGGCGTGGGAGAAGGCGCGGCGGGTGCGCGACCGGCGCGCGGTGCGGCTGCGGGAGCAGGGGTACCGGGAGGAGGACATCGAGGCGCGCCTGGGCAGGCAGCAGGAGGTAAGGCGGCCCAGGAGCGGGAGCGCTGATTGGTATGGGGCTGCATGGGTTTACGTGGCCGCCGGTCCGGTGTGCCCAATCAATTGGGGTTGTGTTGAAAACGAATTCTTATCGGCATACATCGGCCGTGCCTCACCCTGCGTTTGCCGCACACCGCCACGCCGAGGGCGCAGGCCGAGGAGGTGGAGTCGGCTGTGGTGCACCACCTGTTCGTCAACCTGACGCTCATGGCGCGACACAAGCCGGCGGACCTGGTCAAGTTCCGGGACGAGCTGACCGGCACCAAGAAGAAGATGGCGGTGTGGAGGTGAGCGAGGCCGCGTGCCCCGGTGCGTGTGGCAGGTGGGGGAGGGGACAACTCAGGACAGTGTGTGGGTGCGGGTTGCCAGGCGGCGGGTCCCCCTTGACCTGAGGTGGCAACTAGGGACCATAATACGGTAATTGTGGCATATATGGCACCAGATACGTGGGGTCAGTGCGTGTAAAGAGCATAAAAGCTACCTGATAAGGGTTGAGGGCGTTTGATAAGGGTTTGTTTACGCGGGTTTCTTATCCGTGCTGCCACCTTCACAACGTCACCGCCCCAGGGCCATCTGCAACCAGAAGTTCATCGACGAGACGCGGGAGAAGGAGTACAAGCGCGAGAACACGCTGCGGGCCATCTACGACAGCCTGCGAGTGGGCGGCCGCAAGAAGGTGCTGGACCCAGACCAGGTGCGCAGCCATTGGGCCTTGAGTGTGCAACGTGTGTCTCAGGAGTTTGCAGCGGTTGGGGTTGCATGTTGCTGCGTTCAGGCCAAGTGCTGGCGCATGATTTGTTGTGGTGGCCTGCTTACAAGCTGTGACCTTGTGCACCCTGGCCGCTCCACGCTACCGTGCGCTCTGCAGGAGGACGCCTGCGTGGGCCGCCTCGTGACGGACGTGTACAAGCGGGAGCGCCGCATGAGCGAGCGCATCGTGAGTCGGCTCGTACGGCGGGACGTGGGGGCTGCATGCACGCCAGCCCCTGTGCAGTGGGCTAGTGGCACCTCGTGTCCAGGCGTGTACCTGTACTATCACACCAGCATCTGCACTCCCGCCTGCCAGTCATCACACGGACCGCAAACCTCTTGCTGCCTGCAGGAGAGGAAGCTGGAGGCGGTGGAGTCCTCCCTCACGCCCTGGTACGTGCTGCACCCACCCAGCCGCCCAGTCAGCCGCGCCGTGTCGCCAAACCGCGACTCGGTCTCCCCCGGCCGCCGGAACCGCTCGCCCCGCTCACCCCGCCCAGGTGGCGGCGGCGGCGCGCGCGGCGCTGCCGCCGCGGTCACGCCGCCGCGGCCACGCAGCGCCTCGCGCGCAGGCCGTGCTCCCACGGGCCCAGACGATCCAGAGCCCAAAGCTCCCGGCGACAGGCGGAAGTATGTGTTTGGATCCAGCACGCCCAAGTCCATGTGGGGGCCCCAGGGCCCGGTGCGTGGAGGCGCGGGCCGGACGCCCGGCCGCGGTGGTGCTGCTGGCGGCGGTAGCCTGCTCGACTCGCCGGCAGTGCAGGGGTTGACGAGCAGCGTCGACCGGCGCGAGCGGTCGCCGGGGGCTGGGCGCGGCGGCAACTCGACGCCGACGCGGCACCGGCCCACAACGCCGTCACAGCCGCAGCGGCCACGCTCTGCAGCGCCTGGGCCCTCGCCCCCGCCACGGTCCAGTGCCGGCGGCGCGCCTGCGCCGCGCCGGCCCATGTCCGCCGCCGGCCCCGCACCACCGTCGCCTGGCGGCCGTGGCAGGCCTGCCAGCCCCGGCCCCAGCCGTGGACCGCCGGTCAGTCCGCGCCGCAGCACACCAAGCCGCGTGGGCTTCGCGCCGCCGCCTTCGGCGCGCGGGCGCGGCAGTGGCGGGGGCGCGCCGCCGCCTCGCCGTGGCCTCATGGACACCGCCGGCGACACCACTGGCACAGACACGTCACCGGAGCGCGGGCCACCACGTGGCGGAGCAGCGCCGCCGCCGCCGCGTCGCGGCCTTGCAGACGAGTCGGAGAGCAGCCCCAGCCCACCGCCACGCCGCGTGCCGTCCCAGACCACAATCACAGCTGCCGCGCCGTCGCAGCCGGCACCAGCTGCGGGCGGCGCCCTGCCCAGCCGGCGGTCCAGCCAGGCCAGTGGCATGAGTGGCCCGGCGGCGCGGACGGGCTCGGGTGGCGCAGCAGCAGCATCGCAGCCGCCGGCAGGAGCTGGCAGTGGCGGCGCGTCACGGCGGGCGTCGGGCGCAGCTACGCCGCCGGGCGGCCTGTCGCAGCAGCCTTCGGCCGCCAGCGGCCTTGGGCTGCCGACAGGGCCGCCCAGACCTGGCGCGCCGCCGGCACGACAGCCGAGCGGTACAGGCAGCCAGCCGCGTGCCTCTGGCACAGGCTCTGCGACGGGCAGTGGCGGTGCCGGCGGCGGCGGCGGAGGCAGCAACGCGTCAGGTTCGCGGCGGCCGTCCAACACGCCGCCAGCTTTGGGGGCGCAGCCGTCGAGTGGCGACCTAGGTGCAGTGGGCGGCTCTAGGCGCTCGCTCCACAGCCAGGGCTCTACCAGCAGCCTCGGCGGCCCTGGCGCCGGCGGCAGTAAACCTGGCGGCAGCGCCAGCGGCGGTCTCAGCGGCGGGCCCAGCGGCGCCAGCGGACTGGGCATCGGCACCGGTGGAGGCAGCGCTGGCGGCGGCTCTGGCGCCGGCGGCGCAGGTGCCACGCCGCAGCAGCGCTCGCCGCTTTCGCGTTCCCCAACCAACGCCTCGCCGCCCTCCGCCTCACCGCCTGGGGCCTCGCCTCGCGGACAGCCCTCCTCGCTGCGCCTCTCCAGCGAGGCAAGCAATCCGCCCACGGCGCCGCCACCAGCGGCGGCGGCAGCCGCAGCACCGTCGCCGTCGGGCCGCCCACGTGTGGAACCGTCCACAGGCGGCGGTACGACTGACTATGATGACGACGAGTTTGACGCGGGTGGTGGCGAGCTCGATGTTGAGTATGACTTGGATGAGGCGGACGGAGCGGAGCTTGACATGGGCGATGTGGGTGGTGATGAGGAGTTTTGAGGCCTAGGACCGTGTCCTCGGGTAACGGCGTGCTCGTATACAGAGCAATGAAGCGCTGACGCAACCGATAGAGGGGGCCGGGAAACGGGCCTCGGGGGGGGGGCAGCTGCCGAGGGCGTACGGAACCGGCCGGAAGATGGTGGTGACGCCGGACAACTGGCGGGGGTTTGTCAAACCCTAACCCCGCTTTTGTAACAGAACTATGTCTCCATTTTCCATGCATCAGAATGTCCATGTTGCAGCCTGCCAGGCAGGATTTTGCTTTTTGCTCCGGAACAGCAATTCTGTGAACCAATCTCGCGCTTTTGCACCGCCTGTGACCCCCTTTGGCCGTTTCTAAAAGCACAAGCACCGATTGGAATCTGCAGCAATGCCTGCATTGGTGTTGTTTGGGAGGCGGCTTCTTATTGCAAGCGACGATGTGCCGTTTTTCGTGTTTCCCATGGCGCTCTTTCACACTGTATGGGCCAGCGTCCTGGTGAGTCGAAGCACGGTTGCTGTTGTTCGCTGGAAGGTTTCATCCTACTGCAGCACGCCTCGCTTGTCTCAAACCACCCCCGGCCCCCACCCCCACCCCGCCTCCCTTTTGACACTGTTCACCACGATTACGCCACCACACCCATTTTCAACCCCAACAGATTGCAGTGCTGTACATCTATGCAAAGGACGACTGTGCAGAAGAGGCAGACTACTTGCCTTTCTTGGCAGGCGCGGCAGGGGCTTTCAGCTTCTCGTCCATCATCGAGTGGACTCTGCTTGCGCTCGGGTTGCGAGGTGCGTGCGTGCTGAGGCTGAGGGGTCGGGGGCGTAGCCCCGGGGGAGTGCTGGGTAGCAATGGGTTATGAGCCCACGGCAGCTGGGCACGTCGCTGGCCTCAGCCCACTCTCCCCCGTCGAGCTCCGCCCCGCCTGTCCTTTCCCTTCCTCATCCTACGCCATCCACCCCTCTGCAACACGCACACCATCGCACAGGCACGCCGCTCCAGACCAGCAGCCGCTCCGCCATGGGTCCGCTGCTGTACCTGCACGGCTTCGCCTTCGCCGCCGAGCTGGCGTTCGCGGCGGTGGGCACGCGGCTGTTGCACGTGGAGTCGCGACTGTGCCCGGGCGCGGCGTGGAGCCCGCGGCCGCTGGCGGCGGCGCTGGTGGGCACGTCCTGGGCCGTGATCGCGCTCAACATGTGAGTCGGTTCGGGCCGGGGGGAGGGGGGTGGCCGGAAGGCGGCGGGGTGGCGGGGCTGTGGAGCGGGGGGGGGGGCGCAACCTGGGCAGTGGGCACAAGCGATTGGAAAAGGGGTGAGGCTGGTGATGTGGCGTTTGGGAGCATGTGTATTATGGATGGATGAATGGTGTTCGCCACCGCAGGTCCATCACCTCCATGGCACTCAACCCCTGGCACGGGCTGGGGGTGGTGGAGTCGTGGGAGGCGCGGCTGCTGTGGCTGGCGCGGCTGCTGTGCTGCAAGGTCGGCCTGCTCACGCGGGCGCACGTGCCCGACCGGTGCGTGTGGGTGTTGGCTAGGCCGGGCATAGGGCGTGGGTGCCACGTCGAGCGCTGGCGTGGGCCTTGACATGGAACTTGGCGCGTCAGCCAGCCAGCCAGCCAGCCAGCCAGCCAGCCGGGTGCATCGGCACGCCAAGGTTATGCATGCGATGTTGTGCGTGCTGAGATTGCCGTGTATGACCGCTGTGCGGTATTGCGTGTGTGACACCGCGTCTACCCTGTGCTGGCCGCCGCAGGGACCCCGCCCTGAAGCGCATCGCGGCGCTGACCAGTCACCTGCTGCAGCACGTGGACCTCACACTGTCCGACGTGGCGGCGGCGCTGCTGCTGGTGGCGGCGGCGCAGCGCGAGCGGCGGCGGCGCGCGCTGCGAGATGCCATGGTGGCGGCGGCGGCGGCCTTGCGCCCCGCCGGCGGCGGCGGCGGCAGCGGAGCTGCGAGCGTCGGTGGCGGCGGCGGCGCCGGTGGGGTTGGTGCTGCAGTGGCGGGGGGCGCTAGCAGGAGCAGCGTGAGCGGCACGGCGACGCCGGCGCGTGCGGCGCTGGTGACTTGCGGCAGCCTGGGTAGCGACCTGTCGTTGCCGGTGTCACCCAGGGTGCGGGGTAGGCCGGGCGGCGGCGCACCGGGGCCGGCAGGCGCCGGCGGTGCTGGCGCGACGTGGGTAGCGGGCCGCGTTGAGGCGGCGCGACGGGCACCTGCGGCATCTGCGTCGGCGGCGGCAACACCGCCGTCTCCGGGTTTGGAGGGTCAGGAGATGCTCAGCGGCCGCACCTACACGGACTGGAGTGCTGAGCCCACGCCCACATGCCGGCCGCTCGCGACCGCGGCCTGGGAGCCGGCGGGGCCGTTTGGCGGCGGGCTGCCGCCGGCGGCGACGGAAGCGGGCAGGGGCTCGGGGCTGGGGTCGGGGTCGGGGTCCGGCAGTGCGCCCGTGTCGCCGTTCCTTGCAGTGCAGGGGGACGAGGCGGTGGCGGGAGCCGGGCAGGCGCCGCCGCCGACGTCTGCTGCTGCTGGTCATGTTAGTGCTGGTGGTGCGGTGGTGGCAGCAGGCGCGGGTACAGGCACGGCAGGGATGGCTGGAAGCAGCACTGGCGGTGGTGGCGGCGGTGGCAGCGGAGCCCAGGCACGGCGCGGCAAGGGCGTGCGCTTTGCCGAAGGCGCTGCAGACGGCCCGTCGTCACCGCGGCCTACTGCCGCAGCCAACACCGGCAGCAGCAGCAGCAGCAGCAGCACAGCTCCCACGCTCGCGCCAACCTCGGAGCCGGCGCCAGCGGCGCCAGCGGCGATGCCGCCGGCTGCAGAGCCGGGCATCCCCACCCGGTCTGCTGTGGAGCTGGCGGCGGCGCTGCACCTGCAGCCTGGCCGCGCTGTGAGCCTGCTGCACCCAATGGTGCACCTCACGCCCGCAGGCATGGAGGAGCATATTGAGGAGCTAGCCGGAGAGCTGGCGGCGGAGGTGGCGGCGGAGGTGGCGGCGGCGGCCGCAGAAGCGGAGGCGGGGGCGGAGGCGGGGGCGGAGGCGGAGCCGGTGGTGCGCTCGTCCAACCTGACGTCTGTCCTGGATCTGGACTTGGATCTGGATTCGGGGCGGCTGGAGCCGGGAGCAGCTGGTGGCGGCCGAGGAGGGTCGGCAAGCGGGACAGGGACAGGAATGGACACAGGCGCGGGGACGGGGGCGAGGGCGGGGGCTGCGGAGAGTCCGGTGCAGGCGGCGGCGATGGCAGCCACAGTGGCAGCGGCGGCGGGCGCGGACGCCGGCGGCGCAACGGCGGCGGCCGGTGCACCCGCGAGCATTGCCGCGGCGGCCGTGGTCGCGGCGGAGGCGGCAGCCACGGTGCCTACGTCAGCATCACACGGCCCGTCTGGGCTGCCAACAGCGACAGCGCTAGGGTCGGCGACTGCCGCGGCCGCGGCCACAGGCCCGGGATCTGGTGTGCCCGGGGCGGCGGTGCCGCCGCCGCCAGCACCGGCGGCTGTGCTGCCTCCCAACATGGAGGCCGTGATCCGGCAGCGCATCGGTGACGCGGCGCTCGCGGCGGCGTTTGCGGCGCGGCGGGAGCGAGTGGATCTGGACACACTGGAGCAGGCGCTGGTGTATGCGAGGTGGGTGGGTGGGCGGGGCGGGGCGGAGCTGGATGTGTGTTTGTGCATGTGCATCGAGCTCGGTAGCTGGTTGGCTTGGGCGTGTTAATGACGTGCGGTCGACATTATGTAGTTGTGCGTTTGGGTGTGTGCTTTAGGTACTCGGAAGCAATTTACGGCTTTGCCCCGCCGGGCGCATCCGCACCTGGTCGTGGCGGCGCCGACGCGTCAGCGGAAGACGCGTCGGCGGCGCCCGCCAGCGGCCTGAGCGGCTGGTGGCGGCGGCAGCCGTCCCAGCGCCATCTGGGCGCCAGCAGCAGCAGCAACAGCCGCGGTGGCGGTGGCGGCGGCGGCCGCTACACACCCCTGCCCACGTCGTCCTCCTCTGCCGGCACCCTGCACGCACTCGATACGGCCGCGTCTTCAGCCGGCGGCACCGCCAGCGCCAGCAGCAGCTTCCCTGCAGCTCCTGCATCCGGCGCTGCGGGCTCCGGCGCCAGCAGTGTGGGTGGGGCGCTGGGCGGCATCCTGCGCTCCGCCCGCCGCCTGACGCCGCACGTGGTGCACGTGAACACCAGCAACAGCGCCGAGGGCTACCTGCCGTACATGGTGTGCCTGGACGTGCCCACACGGTAGGCCCCCGGGGGAGTTGGAGGGGCCAGGAGGGGGCCAGGAGGGGGCCAGGCGGGACCCAGGAGGGGGCCAGCAGGGAGCCAGGAGGGAGCCAGGAGGGGCAGCACGAAGATTTTCGGGTGGTGGGGATGTGGAGTTGGAGCGGAAGGGGACGCCGGGCGACACGTAACGCGGGTGGGGGCCGAATGTCGCGGGGGTACATCGTGGCGTTTCCGGGCGCCATTGGACATGGAGTGATGCCCCATACCTCATACCGCTTTACCTTCGCCTTCGCCTGTGACCTGCTTGTCTCTTCCTTTGCCGCTGCCTCTGCCGGCCCTCAGGAGTGTGGTGGTGGCTATCCGCGGCACTTCCAGCGCCGAGGACATCGTGACCGACTGCCTGTGCTCGCCCTACGACGTTCGCCACCTGCTGCCCAGCGGCCTGCTGGAGCGGGACAACGAGGCGGACGACGACCCGCAGGAGGGCGGCGGCGGCGCCGGCGGGGGCGGAGGCGGCAGCGCGCCAGATGTTCCAGTTCTGGTCCACGGCGGCATCTGGGCCGGTGAGTCTGCGGAAGTGCCGGGTTGCCTAGTGGCTCTGGTCCCCTCCTGCTCCCACACCCCTGGCGCCTCATGTCATGGCGGTGTGATGCCTGGACTGCGCGGGACCCCCATGCAACCACTCCGTGCAACCACCCATGTCCTCCACGTAACCTACACTGTACCGCACACACGCTCCCCAATCCCTGTCAAACCACAGCTGCCGAGGTGATTCTGGAGGACCTACAGCAGCTGGAGCTGCTCAGCACCCTGTTCCCCAGCCCGCCCGGAGCGGACCTTGCCGCCGCCTCTACTGCGACTGCGACTGCCACTGCCGCCGCGCCCGTTGTCGCCCTCGCCGATGGTGCCTTGCCTGGTGCCGCGCCCAGCGGTGCGGCGCCAACGGCGCATGCTGCAGCCCACCCGGGCCGCGGCTCCGGTGGTGGCAGCGGCGGCGGCGCGCCGCCGAGCGGCGCCTCCTCTCGCTTCACGAGGACCACTGCCACGCAGCCGATAGCCGCTACCCGCCTGATGCCGCCGCCGCGGGCGCGTGTGTCTGCGGGCGGCGGCGCGGCACAAAACGAATCAGCAGCGGCTGCCGGCGGCGGCGCGGCAGCTGCCGGCGGCGGCGCCTCCGCCTCCGCCGCATCCCGCCCTGCACCCGCTCCGTCTGCAGGCTCCGCCCCGGCCACGCCGTTGCTACCCATGCCTAGCTCCGGTTCTGCAGCTACTGCTGCTACTGCCGCCGACGGTGCCGGTGACGGCATCAGCGCATCAGCCCCCGATACAAAGGCCCGTCCCCTGCCGGAAACACACCTGCTGCCACAGAATGGCAGCAGCGACGCCAGCGGCAGCGGCCGGCATGGCTCCTCCAACCACCACCATCACCACCACAGCCACGCGGACGCACCGCGCCTCTTCTCCGCGCAGCGCCAAGTAGCGCCCGCCTCCGTGCCGCACTTCCTCGCCAGCGGCCGCGGCGCCGCCGCCAGTCTCCGCGGCCTGACCTCAGGCCTAGACAGCTTCATCTTCGCCGGCCGCCGTCGCTCAGCCGCGCCACAGCCGCCGCAGCTGCCGCTGGCGACGATGCCGTCGCTGTCGGCGGCGGCGGCCGCTGCGGCGGCGGCGGCGCGGGGCGTGCAGCCGCGTCAGGCGCCGTCGCTGTTTGTGGGGCGGCGCGGCGCGTCGGCGACGCTGCCCGACACGACGGCGGCCGCTGCCGCGGCGGCGGCGGGGCTGGAGGTGCGGCAGCCGTCTGCATGGGATGTGTGGTGGACAGGCGCCAGTGGCCCGGCCGGCCCTGATGCGGACGTGGAGGAGGGCGGTGCGGATGCGGCTACAGGCGCAGCCGGAGCCGGGCGGGGCTGGCTGCTGCGCCGCGCGGTCACGGCGGCACCGGCATATCAGCGCCTGGCCTCCGGCCCCGTGCCACCCGGCCCTGCCCGCACGTCAGGCGCTGCAGGCCGGGGCTCGCGAGCGTTCCCTGCCCCTCCCTCGCACGCGCCGCCACTGTCGCCGCGCCCACACGCACCGGCGCCAGCACCCGCACTCGCACAGCCAGCGGTGGCGCCGGGCTCTCGCCGTCTGGGCTCCGCCAGCAGCGCCCACAGTGGCTACGCCTACACAGGGCTGGGCACCTCCACCGCGCCGCCGCCGTCGGCGCTGCAGCGCCTCAGTCGCCTGCTTTGGCCGCCCCGCGGCTCCGCGTCGGCTGCCTCGCAGCGCGGCGGCGGCCGCCGTGGCAGTGGCGGCGGCGGCGGCGGCTCGGCTGTTGGCGGCGCCGACACGGACGAAGAGGAGGACGCGGACGCTGGTCTGGATGACGCAAGCAAGCCGCTGCTGTCACACGAGGCCGCCGATGCCACGAGGCCGCCCACCCGCAATGTGATGCTGCGAGGCAAGGGTGCGCTGGCGTTGGCGCTGGCGGGCGCTGGGTTTGCAGATGGCAGCAGGCCCGGCAGCGACGGCGGAGCCGCGCCTGGCAAGGCCAGCGGCACCGCCGCCGCGGCAGCGGCATTGTCGTCGGCCGCCGCGGCAGCGGCGGCGGCAGCGGCGGATGCGGGCGCGGGGCTGGGCTCGTGCAACTGGCGGCCGACTGCGGAGGTCGACCTGAAGGGTTGGCGGCTGGTAGTGACGGGGCACAGCCTTGGTGGCGGCGCGGCGGCGCTGCTGGCGCTGCGGCTGCGGGCGGAGCTGCCGCACGTTGAGGTCAAGTGCTGGGCCTTCTCGCCGCCGGGTGAGCGAGCGGGAAAAGAGAGACCTAGCAGCGGTGATAGCCACCAGGGTGCTAGCAGTGCTGTTGGGTGCTTGTTAGCTAGCTAGCTAGCCCCGAACCGTTCTGATGAGTACGCCCGCCCGCCTGCTGTTTCACTTCTACTGAGCGGCCACGCAGGCAGTCTGGCAAGCCCGGCCCTGAGCGAGGCTTTGCGCCCCTTCGTGGTGGGGGTGGTGGCGGGCAAGGATCTCATCCCACGCCTCAGCCTGGGCAGCATGGAGCGGTACCGCGACGAGATGGTCACAGCGCTGGCCCGGTGCAGGTGCGTCCGCGTGTGCGTGTGCGTGGGTGTGTGTGGGCCGCCAGGGCCGCCGAGATGGAGTGCCGGAATGAGGAGGTCGTGGCGGGAGCGTATGCAGACATTCGTCGGATAGAGGCTGACAGGCTGACAACGTCAAATGCGTATCGACGACGCGTGCGCGTTTACAACCTTCCTATTCATTCCTGTTTTGTTGCCCTCCCCGCAGCTGCAGCAAGGTGCTAGTGCTGCTGGGCGCCCTCAGCCGCCGCAACCGCCTCCGCCGCGCCGCCAGCCTGCTGCTGCCGTACGACTCCGTGCCCGACCAGGCGCGGGCGGCGCTGCGGGCTTACCATGAGGCAGTGCGGGGCGCAGGGCGACTGCCGGAGCTGCACCCGCCGGGCCGGGTGAGGAGGGGTCGTGTGGGAGGTTGTGTCGTGTAAAGGGAAAGGAAGTGGGAGGGAAGCATGCAGGGCACTGAATGATGCGCGACGTGTTGTGTTTGGGCGACTGCGTTTGGGCTGCCGGCTTTGACAGGCAGGGGGAGGGCGCGGACGCAGGGCGGTATCTTGCACGTACAAGAGCTGGCGCGCGTCAAGATGGCTTACGACCGTGTCGTCCCTCTCCTGCTGCCCTCCTGCTGCTGTGTTATAGATCCTGTATCTGCAGCCGTCCGCCAAGGGTGCGGACATAGGCGGCGGCTTCGAAGGCGGCAGTGGGGCCGCGGCACAGCGGCGGCATTACCGGCCGGTGTGGGTGTCTGCGGCGGAGCTGCAGGTGCGCGGCCCCGTACACACACGCGCACGCGCACACACACGCACACACACATACACACACACACACACACACACACACACACACATACACACACACGTCATGGTGGCGCTGGTGGTCCCACAGTATCGCAATTCCCTTCTTCCTCTTAGCGCCTCCTTGTTGAACCAACGCCCGGTGGCGCTCCCATGTCACCCGTCTGCCCCACTCACCGATCCACCCACCCACCCACCCATCCACCACCCTGCTGCAGTCCGAGGGCATCCTGGCCTCCAGTCGCATGCTGGTGGACCACTCGCTCACCTACACCACCCTGCCGGCTCTGGAGCAGGTGGTGGCGGAGGCGGAGGCGGAGGGAGCGGGGTGAGGGCAGCAAGCAAAAGGGCGGAGGGGCGGATGGGTGCAAGGGGATTGGGTGGAGGGGGGCTGAGGTAGGTAGAGGAAGCATGGAGGCGAAGCGGAGCTGGAGGTGAGGAGTGAGGGAGGCAGTGTGTAGAGAGAGGTGTGTGGAAGCGGATGCAGCAGGGAGACAGTGTCGATGTAGTTACTTAGGCAGCGCTTGCAGGTGTCGGGACGCGCCGAGTGTTTGTGCATCCTGGCGCCTGGTGTGCTTGTACAGTTGTGGTCTTTTCCCTGTTTGGCGCGTCGATTTGGCGCTAAGTACTATACTTGCGTAGGTAGAAAGCATGCGGTTTGTGTGTGTTAGGGCAGCGGCGCAAGCTCCGTGTGTGGCGTGTCAAGTCACATGGTGTTTTGTGTCGCGCAGCCCCCGGCTGAATGTCTCTCGATCTTCGATTCAGTTGTATCTGTAATCTTGTCCTTTCATAGCTGTGCACGAAAAGCATTTGCAAAGGCTGTTGTTGAACGGTGCCACAATTTAGCAGTTAGCCCCTGACTGCACTGTTATGCTGCATTGAAAAGCATAAGCCGCTACCAAGTAGTAGCCATACGTTTGACGTAGCACTTCTGAGGCAAACGGTGCGCGGACCGCCGCCGACGATGTCTCAACGAGACGCAGACAGCTTCATTTCCAAAAATGAACGAGAATTTATCCTAAAGGTACAAGCACACTTGTCGTCTCCTTTTCAAAATCGGGCCCTGTGAGCAAGTCGCTCGGTCGGAATCGAAAATGCACGTAGGCGCTGGCGGAGGATGTGCGCCTTGACGGCCGGAGGCCAAATGACATGCGGAAACCAAAGTTTCAGGTGCGACTGGGCAAACGCTTCCTGTCGATTAGTGCCGCTGGCCATGTCGCAGGCCTTCGCACCCTGCTCAAGCCCTTCAGCCCCGCCCCCCTCGTTCGTTCGTCGCGCGCCCCCCTCACCTCACCTTACGTCCTCCTTTACCCGCAGTTCTCTCTGGACGACCGCAGCTGCACCGTGGCCCAGGGCTCCACCCGCGTTATGGCCGTGGTGAGCGCCGCGCTGGAGGCTCCGTACCCGGACCGGCCCAGCGAGGGCCCGCTGCGCTTCAACGTGGAGTTCAGCCCCATGGCCTCGCCCGCCTTCGAGCCGGGGAAACCGGGTGCGCGTGTGTGTGTTTGTGGCGGGCGGCGGTCGGTGTGTCTGGGCGAGCGCGGGGGATGGATGGGGGCTAGAAGCCGGGTAAGAGCGTCAGTCGACGACACCCACGAACACGCTGTCGCGCCGGCACAGCACGGGCTGCCGGGCGCCGCCATGCGCCGCCCCCCACCCGCTCGCTCCTGCCTGTGTTTACAATCTCTCCTGCACGCCCCAACATCCGCCGCCACCTCTGCCGCCACCTCTGCCCCCTCCAGGCGAGGACGCCATTCAGGTGGCCCGGCTCATTGAGCGGGGGTTGCGCCAGAGCGGCGCCGTGGACCAGGAGGCGCTGTGTGTGGTGGCGGGGCGCAAGGTGCGGGTGCGGGTGCGGGTGGATGGAAGGGTTGGTGGGCGGGTGCGGGTGCGGGTGCGGGTGCGGGTGGATGGAAGGGTTGGTGGGTGGGTGCGGGTGCGGGTGCGGGTGGATGGAAGGGTTGGTGGGTGGGTGCGGGTGCGGGTGCGGGTGCGGGTGGATGGAAGGGTTGGTGGGTGGGTGCGGGTGCGGGTGCGGGTGCGGGTGGATGGAAGGGTTGGTGGGCGGGTGCGGGTGCGGGTGCGGGTGCGGGTGCGGGTGGATGGAAGGGTTGGTGGGCGGGTGCGGGTGCGGGTGCGGGTGCGGGTGGATGGAAGGGTTGGTGGGTGGGTGCGGGTGCGGGTGCGGGTGCGGGTGCGGGTGGATGGAAGGGTTGGTGGGCGGGTGCGGGTGCGGGTGCGGGTGGATGGAAGGGTTGGTGGGCGGGTGCGGGTGCGGGTGCAGGTGCGGGTGCGGGTGCGGGTGGAGGGGGAAGAGTTTGTGTGCGGGTGCGGTTTCGGATGGGGTTGAGCGGGAGGGGGAGCGGAGACAGGGCGGAGGGCGAGGGGGAGCGGGGCGGAGGTGGCCGACAGGCTAGGGGTGGTGCTGTGAGAGACAAAGGGATGGTTGGAGGGCGGGGACGGAGCTGTGTCGATCCAACCGCACTCAAGCCCGGGAGGGCGGCCGCTAGCGGGGCAGGTCCGGGCCCACTGCGGCACAGCCCCATCGCAGCCGTCTCCCACACAGGACCAGCGCTGCTTACGCCCCAGTTCCCCACCCTCCCCACCTCCAATCCGTGCACCTCACGCTGAATTTGCACGCGCCCCTCCTCCTTCCCAACTTCCTCCCCTCTCCCCCTCTGTATGATGCACAGGTGTGGGCTCTGCGGGTGGACTGCCACGTGCTGGACCACGGCGGCAACCTGCTGGACTGCTGCTTCCTGGCGGCGCTGGCGGCACTCATGGCCTTCCGCAAACCCGAGGTCGAGGTGGGTGCAGGGGTGTAATGGGGGCCGGGGTTGTGAAGTTGCCCGAGCCCAGTCAATGGGTCGCGAGAGCCAAGGAATCAACGCCAGGGCGGACAGGTGCAGGGAGAAGGAGGGCGGGGGCGGTGGACGTGGACGTGGGTGGTGGAGGAGGAGGGGCCAAAGGTGCCACTGCCACCGTGTCAGGTGCTGTATGCGGGCGGCGCGTCACATGCCTTCTTGTGGCTAAGTGTGGAACACTCGTGACACTCCACCCCCTCACCGGCTCACCATCAGGTGGGCGGCGAGAGCGGCAGTGAGATCATCGTGCACCCGCCCGAGGTGCGGGAGCCGGTGCCGCTCACCATCCACCACCTGCCGGTGGCGGTCACCTTCGCGCTGTTTCAGGTGGGAGCGAGCTGGGGGGACAGGGGAGTGGGGACACAGGGTCGAGAGGGCGGCTGTGTGTGGGGTGGGGTGGGGTGAGGCGGGTTGGGGTGCGGGTACGGTAGTTGATTCCAAGTCCAGTGTCGAGTGAACCACGGGGCACGGCGGAGGTGGGGGCCAGTGAGGTGGGGGCCAGCGCGAGTGCGCAAGGGTGAAACACGGAAGCCAGGGGCTGCGGCGCATGCTAATAGCAGTCCTAATTACACACATGCACGCGCACACACACACACACACACACACACACACACACACACACACACACACACACACACACACACACACACACACACACAGGCCGGCGACATGCTTGTTGCCGACCCCACCTGGAAGGAGGAGGCGGCGGCGGCGGGGTCATGTACGGTGGTCATGAACCCGGCACAGGAGGTGTGCTGCGTGCACAAGGCCGACGGCATCGGACTCAGCCCGGAGCAGTTCATGCGTTGCGTACGGCTGGCGGGCCGGCAGGCGGAGGAGGTGGTGGCGGGCCTGAAGAAGGCGCTGGAGGGACACGAGGTGGCGCGAGTGCAGGTGAGAGGAGCAGGGAGAGGGACTGGGAGGTAGACAGGCTGTAGGAAAGAAGGACAAGAAGGGAGGAAAGGCGGGTGAAAGGAGGGCGGAAGGCGCTACGGCCGCAGCTTCAGCTTCAGCATGTGCCCCTCTTTCGTTCCCGCTCCTCCCGCAACGCGCCACGCCTGCCCCGCCCCTTACCTCACCACACAGGCGCGTGTGCGGCGGCACCAGCAGGTGCCTGGGCTGCCGGCGGAGGGGCGGCACGTCATGATCCTGGGGGCCAAGGACCCGGCTGGCGGCGCCGCGCCCACGACAACTGCTGGCAGCAGCGCGGCGGCAACGGCACCAGCGGCCACAGCGGCAACGGTTGCGCGGAAGCCGGCGTCTGCGGCCACGGATGAGGTTGATGAGGATGCGGACATTGATGACGGGACGGACGAAGAGGAGGAGGAGGAGCAGGCGGCGGCGGCGCAGGCGGAGGCGACGGCGGCGAGCAAGGGGCCAGGGAGCAGCGGGAGAGGGTCCAAGGCCAAGGCGGCGGCACCGCCGCCAGATGACGATGACGAGGATGATGATATGGAGGACGCGGGCGTTGGCGCCAAGCAGATGAGTGCCCAGAAGCCGAAGGCCAAGCTAGCAGGCCCGCTGGTGAAGCCGGCGGGCGCCAAGGCGGGCGCCGGCAGCAAGCGCGGCGGCGGCGCCACCGGCGGCCTCCAGGCGAACAAGCGCGGGAAGGACAATGTTGGGTTTGACGAGCTGGAGGCGATTGCGGCGGTGATTGCGGGCGTGCCGGCGGGCGGTCCGGCGCCGGGGGAGCCCGAGCCGAGCCTGGCGGCTGCGGTGAAGCCGGGCAAGGGGCGCAAGAGCGGCGCCAAGTGAGGGAGCGGCAATTGAATGCCTGGGCGGCCGGGATTTTGAGGCGGCAGGTGCAGCAGGGTTGGATGGGGTCGAGGCGTGGCGTGCTTTTGGTGGAGTGCTGTGGGTTGCGGATTGGGTCGCAAAGGCAGGGTAGCGTGAGCTAGCGATGCGTTGCTTGGGCCCAGGGCCTCGCGCCTGTGGCTACATGAGCATGGCCAACACTGTTCAGCTGTTGTAAAGTCGGCTGACATGCCAGCAATTAGCAAGCATGTCCTTTCATTCGTGCATTCACCGGCTGCCCTTTTGCGAGGCCAGGAGCACAATAGGGCTTCAGCGAAGCGCGGTATGCCAGGCTATGCAGCTGTTCATCAAAGCGCGATGCGGGATGGTGCGCTATGCCGCTATCAGCGCCGCTCAGTCAATGAACTAGGTCCTCCACGCAAGCCAACCACATGCCAATCTTGGGTCAACTCCTGCCGCAGTGCACCGCCTCGTGGGCCATGCATGCGCGCACACGCACGCGCCACGCATACACGCAACATACCGTATACCGTCGTACACGCACCCGGCACAGCGAGCTCCCGGGCGTCCCGCATACAACGTAGGAAATCTGCTGCTTACGCATTCTCGAGGCGTGGTCATAAGATCTCGAGTGCCTCAGCCCTCAGCAGTCAGTGCCCCCCCTGCATAATATCTAGCTCCTGCCCCGCCCGACTGCACACGACACGCAAGATGAATACTCGTTCGGGCCATTCGCTGTCTCTGCGACATGGCTCTTTCCTGCCTACTATCCCACACACCGGAAACATCAGCAACACCTGTTAAATCCAGGCACTATACCGGAACTGGGTCTGTATTCCAAGACCTACCGGCATCCGCGCGGCGCACGCCGCTTCCTAGACTTGGCCAGGCGGTGCCCGCCTGTTTTCATTCAGTACGCACTCCGCAGCCCCTTCCCTCGGGCCGAGCCCAGATGTGCGCTCCCCGAGCTGCCTAGCATGAGTCCACCACGCACTAGCTCTCCGACAGGTTGCTGCATGCCGTGCGCAGCCCCTGTCACACACTGCACACATAACACCTATCTCTCCACTGCATCCTCAGACCAGCACGTTGCCGCAGTCCTTCATCGTGGTCACACAAGCGCGGCCCATGGGCTGCGGACTCAAGGTGTGTGCGGTTTGCGGTGTGGTGCGGGCTAAGTAGTTCTTGAGTTTCCAGCGCAATATCGCTTGCATCACAAGGACACACTAGCGCACGGACAGCATGCAAGGCGGCGCGGCAACCCCGAAATCACACACGGATAGGAGCCACCGCCATCACAGCGTCACACGCGCGCTGCACCAAAGCACGACCATGCTAAATCCAGATGTACCCAGACCGAAAGCAACCCTTGGCCTGGACACATGTGGGCCATGGGGTACGTACCCTACCTAGGCGCTTGGGCCTCAATAGCTTTACCACACCTGACACTATCCCAACGTGACGGATGCAACAAACTCCTCTGCAAAGCCGGCCTCCAACATGGCCGCCTTGATCTCGTCTTTGGTCAACACCTGGGTGAGTAGCAGCGGGTGTGCGAGGTAGGGATGGATGGGTGAAGGAGGAGCGCCGCCAGGCCAAGCAAGTGCGTGTGACAGCTGTGCATGCTCTGCCAAAGCATGCAGGTGTGGTAGAACTGGCAATTAAGTTTGCGCCCTGTGCCCCGTGCCAGTTCGTTCAGTGCCGCCCGTGAGGTGAAGGTCAGTCACGGTTGTCCGGGCGGGCTGGGGCGTGGGGCATGAGGCAAGCACATTCCCCTAATCACGCAACGCAAAGCACGGTAGCATCTCCACGTCCCCTACCTACCTGTCCACGGTCCTTGAGCGCTGCTTGGTTGGCACGCACCCAGCGCCGGTCCAACACGTGCGTCGACGTGCGCCCGGCCGCGGCCCCGGCGGCTGCGTCGACCGTGCTGCCCTGTTCCTGGCCTTGGCGCGCTGCGGTGCTAGAGCCCGCCCGGGAGCCCACGCCGCCACTGTCGTCCACCACCCCGAACGCGTGGAAGCCGCCAAACCAGCCCTGCTCGGTTCCAGGGTGAGCAGCATGACGCAGACATACGTAGGGTCTGACTTCAGCGCAGGAACGGGGGCACACCGTTGCGTGCTTTGTGCCCACCGTACACCGATACGGTATCCGAGAGCCCCCAACCGACGCTAGCTGCTGTGAGCTGTGTTGGTACGTCGCACTGCAGCCATGCCCGGACGGCGATGCATGTGCACACATGCACACATGCACACACGCACCTGCATCCAGCCCAGCAGCACCCAGAAGCAGCTGAAGAAGATGCGCGCGAGGTATTGGTAGGTGCCCTGCAGGCGCGCGGCATGCATGCAGCTTCAGGCGGCCCCTACCAGCCCCACCACGCAGCAGCGTGTCATGAATGGGGCAACACGCGTGACGCACCCTTCTCCAAACACTGGCTAGCCCTCCAAAACACATATCTTGTTCCGCTCTGTAATAACATGCAACCGCCGGCCCATGCACTTGCCAGCCAAACTACGGTGCAGAAGCCGATCAGGATGCCGCCGTAGATGAGTGCGCCCACTGCCGCCATGATCAGCCGCGTCACAATGAACAGCACACACTGCGGCACCAGCAGGCCCAGCTGCAGCACCTGAAACGCCTGTGATACGATATGCGTGAGCAGTGCGGCGGCGTGTCCACTTAAAATGGGTCCTTAAAAGCAAACTAGGCGGCAGCGACAGCGGCCCAATCAACAACGGCACTCCCCGCTCACCCCCTGCGCGAGCTTGCCCTCCTGTTGCGGGCTGTCAAAGGCGCGGGCCCACTCGTCGGCGGCCTCGTCCTCATCCAGGGCGTCCAGCAGCTGCAGATCAGCCTGCTGATCACCCGCCGGTACCACCTGCGGCGTATAGTGCAGCGGGCAGTGGTTCTTGTAGTGGGGTGGCTCAAGGGGCACTGCAACCCACCAAAGCCACCGCTGCAAATAAAGGCAGCCGCATTGCTTCGTCGCCGTCATGACAAAAGCACGTCCGCTTGTCGGTAAGCACGCGAGATGACCTCAGCCCCGTCCTAATTCCTACGGCTTGTTTCTCCCGCCACACCCGCACCTTTGTGCTGCTGCGGCTGTCTGCCATAGCTGCCAACGCGCCGCCACCGCCCTTCGCGGACCCCTTGGCGCCGCCACCGGCCATTGACGCCAGCATCCAGGGCGTGGTGAGGCTCCTGAGCCCGGCCGGCAGCCAGATGTTGCAGCCCTTGACGGCGAAGTAGAAGACGCAGTAGGGCGCCATCAACAGGCCCAGAGCCCAGGTGGCTGGCCATGTAGAAAGCGGGCGGGACGATATGCGCGGTCAGAATGGTCGGGAAAGGTGCTGTAAGCTAGCTTTGGGATGTCCGTTAATGCGTTACAGCATTGGAAAGGTGCAGCAATCAACCCCATGTCGTGTCAGGGCACAGTAGCAGCACTTGCACGCACGCACCGGCTATGAGCATGGGGAAGAAGGTGAGCAGGAATACTAGGTAGGGCAGCTCCGCACTGCCCGTGGCGAAGAAAGTCGATTCCGCAGACTCATCTGCGTGCAGGGCATGCGTGCACACGTCGCTTGCTTGGCATTAGGGGCGGAAGCAGCGCAGCGCCATACGGGGCGTGCATGGGAACGAAGGCCCAAGCAACACGCGTCCGGCAAGCCAGGGGCATGCACTTGGCACTTGGCACAGCAGCTGCCTCCCGCCCACCCGCACAAGGCGGGCCGCTGGGGCGTGCCCGCACCTTGCAGCGGGTTCCCGTCCAGGTTCATGATGCCAAGTGAGAACATGAAGGTGGCAGCCTCCGGGCCCAGCATGCAGCGGGTGCCGCTGGGCAGCAGCGCCTTGGCGACGAGCAGCGGCAGCGAGAAGGGCGCGCCCAGCAGCTGGTGCGTCACCTGCAGTCGTCCGTGTAAGCCAGCAAGCGGCAGATGAGGGAAGCAAGATGGATTCGCGCAGGCAGTAAGTATCTGCGTGGTGTCATGGGCTGGGTGGACCGGTGCGCCGCTAGCTGTGCGTTGTGGGCCACGCCACAACGCACGATGACAGGGCCGCACTGACGCACACGTACGGCGCGTCCACCTGCCCAATCAAACACCCGCCGCACACGCACACGCGCATGCACACGCACGCACATATGCACATACAAACGTACACGCACCCTGTACTCGTACTGCTTCAGGATTTCGGCGTCTTGGAACTTGGACTGCGGCACCACCTTCTCCGGCTTGAAGTGGTAGCTGATGATGGCAATGAGCAGGTTGGCCAGGATGACGGTGGCCGCCAGCGTGTACACCAGCACCACGATGTTGCCGTACAGATTGTACAGCGTTGACTTTTCGGTCAACATGGTGTCAAACATGGTTTCTCCCAGGAAGGTACGGAACAGCAGCAGCAGCACGTTGGCAAAGGAGTCCATTGCGGGCACGCCCCGCTCCCTGGATGGGGAGGGCAGGTGGGGTGAGCGGGCGGGCGGGCGGGGCGAGCGGGTGAGGTCACATTTACCGGATTGGGGGAGTCGCACACGGCATAAATGCCGCAGCAGTCGTGGTGCACGGTGGAGGCGGCTGCCAGACCACGGTAGTTGTGTGCGTGCGTGGGGTAACGGCAGGGACGCCCCTGGGGTAACGGGGCGGCCGTGCTTCATGGATGACGACTGGGACTGTGGAGCCAACGCACTCGCTGCTCGCCGGGTGAGCTCGCTATCCGTTGTAAGGCACGCGGCGTGGTGACTCGCTCACTTGTACATTCCATACATGGTGAATGCGACGCCCATCATCACCATCATCCCCAGCACCGCGAATTTGAGCACCTGGACACGGGGGGCGTTGGAAGCACGCGGGAGAATCTCGAGCGGGAGGACGGCACGTCACCTTGGTGCATTGGGTCTGGGTCTAGGGCGCGGCAGACGTGTTGATTACCGTTGTCATGGGACTTGCAGGCTCCAGCCCGCTCGCCCCAAGACAGCGCCCTTTCAGCTCCCTTCCGCCCGCCTTCCTCCCGCCCACCCGCCCGCTCTTGCGCGCGCACCTCCCACACCATCTTGGACGTGACCATGAGTAGCGCGCCCAGCCCGCCCACCAGCGGCAGCAGCACTTGCAGGGCGCGCAGCCACAGGAACATAGCGGTGGTGTTGAACAGGAAGTCCTTGGCGGTGCGCAGCTGGGCCCACGCGGGGTCCGAGGTGCCAATGATCAGCATGCCGGCCTGACGGGTGGTGATGTAATAATACGGCATGCAAAAAAATGTGGGCAGACGGATGATGGTTGAAAGGAGGCTGCGGCTTCGCCGCAGCTGGGTCGGAGGCGGGCTGCGGGTAGGCACGATGGAGGTCGACAGCTGCCGGCAAGGGTGCGCGACGTACGAGGCATGGTGACTGGCCGCGGCGCTGGAAGGCTTGCTGCTGTATTGCCCCGACAGCGCACCTACCTTGCAGCCACCCGACCCCAGCAGCAGCAGTATGGTGATTGCCTCAATGACGTTGAAGCCGTCAGTAAAGTACACCGCCAGCCGCCGCTGGTACTTGTGCGCCACTTCCTGTTGCGTGTGCGTGTGTTTTAGGGGACAGTGCAGCACGTGCGTGTTCGGGATTATGTCCTGCTGCCCCTACCTATCCAGGTGCCGTCTCAATCGCAGGCTGAGGCCCGATCCTGCCCGCGCCCACGCCCGCCCCCCTCATCGCAAACCCCCACATGCATGCGCCCACTGACCTGCGCCTCATCCACCACCATGGACAGCACGTACAGCGTCAGCAGCAGGTGCTGCCACGTGATACCATCCTCACCTGTGTCGTCGTCAGTTGGTCACATGCATGCATGGGCGGCGGTGTGCAATGCATGAGGTGCATGGCGGCGCAAGGCGGGTGGGCTCAGCTGGTGGAAACACACAAGCACGGCACGCACGCACGGCACGCTCTCAAGCACGCACCCGCCACCTAGCTACGGGCATGCACGGCCAGCAGCGTAGCCTCGCACCCACTTCGCATGAGCTGCACGGCGTGGAAGACGTACAGCAGGATGGCCTCGCACATGAGCCGGAAGGCCCACCGCCCGCGTGGCGACTCGAAGTAGGGGCGGCACGACAGGATCATGATGTGCGCCATGCGGGAGAAGATGCTGCGGCGCCAACAGCACACGTGTACGGCAGGCGTGTGCGTGGTGAGCGTGGATTGCGTTCATGGGGACGAGGGATGGACCAGAGGTGCGCTCAGGCTGGGCTATTGCAACGCTGTGGCGCAGAGGTGACGTACGGCACGACGCGCGCGCGATCCCGGGCACATCAGCTATTGCTCTGGAGCGATGTGTGCAAACCGACCATACCGCCCAAGCCAGCGGGCATTGAGACCCAGCCTCAAGAGCGCAAGCACCCGCAGCCGTGATCGTGTACGTACGGCAGTCGCCCGCCCGCCCGCCACTCACAGCATGAAGGGCTCCCCGAGGCTGCCCACAAAGCCGGCGTTGCAAAACAGCTTGAACACCATGCGATTGTCCCGTATGTGCACGGCGCTCTCGCCATGCACCTCCTGTTGGCGAGGGGGAAGCCATACTTGTCACGCACGGAGAGGTGACGCACGTACGTGCGGCGCGTCAGGCATGCATGGGGCAAGCACATGGACTCATGCATGGGGCATGCCGGGCCAAGCACACCGACTCATGTCAGCGCCGCGGGCTTGCGGCATGCCAGTGCAATCGCACACGTACCACGAGCGCATTCGCTTGGTAGGCCGCCCCTTGCCAGTGGGCCTTGCAGTACTCCTGCGGCGGAAGGGCCGAAGGGGGAGCATCGTGAAGGTAAAAGGATAAAGAGTGGGGATGCAGAATGCCAAACTGCGGCCACACACACACACACACACGCACACACACACACACACACACACATGCATGCATGGGGACGACGACGGCTTCCGTACCTACCTGCACGACACCCGTGGACATGAACTCGTCGTCCTGGGTGTCGTACGCCACCTGCGTGAGGCCGCAGCAGCAGCAAAGCCACGGGGCGTGATGAACAGCCATGTCTGGAACAGCCCATGCCTGGAAGGTCGTCCTGACGCGCGTCCCAAACAGCGCCAACCATGTGCCCATGTCCCCATCGCGCAACCATCCAACCATTGCCACCCACCGACCAACTAATCACGCATCCTCCCAACCAACCCAGCTCTAGGAGATGCACCTGCATGGGCTGGGCGTCGTTGATGGACAGCGCCACGCCACGCGGCGCCAACACGTCCTCCAGGCTGGTGCCCATACCCGCCGGCTCGGCCCTGCTGCCGGCACTGCCGCCGCTCAGGCTGCGGCCCGCGCCACCCACAAGCGCCTGTGCCGCCTCGCCCCCGCCCCCGCCCGCGCCCTCCTGCTCCTGCGCGTCCACCTCCTCTTCATCCTCGTCCACCTTGCTGCTGGCCGAGCTGCCCACCAGCCGCTCCAGCTTCTCCACCAGGCAGGCAGCCAGCCTCCGCAGCTTCTGGCCGAGCTCCCTGCATGCATGGGATTGGAAACGGCACGACCGGGGGCCATCACCACCACGCAGTCTTCCCCGTGGCCCGCTACGCAACCCCCGGTGGTTGGGTGTGCGTTATGGAGTTCCTGTCTGGGCAGGCGTGTCCCCACGCGACGAACGCAACGGACACACCTGAACTCTTTGGTCTTGGTGGTGTGGTGGGAGCTGTTGTTCAGCAGATGCTGGATGGGGCGTGGGTGGGAGGGAGGAAGGCACTGGTCAGGTGACTTCTTGAATGTTCGGTCTTGTGGCCCGGCGCGCATACCGAAATCCGCTGTCCCTCCACATCACGCCGTGCCCCCCAACACGCCGAGCCGCGCCGTACGTACGACACCTCACCTCTGCCATGACCATGGCGCAGGCTATGGGGTTGCGCTGGTGCCAAATGTACGACAGCATCAGGTGGCCGATGCTGGTGTAGCCGCAGCAGGGCAGCTCCTTGACGTTGTCCAGGATGTAGCTGCAGAGATGTGTTTGTGTGTGTGTGTGTGTGTGTGTGTGTGTGTGTGTGTGTGTGTGTGTGTTTGCGTGTGTACGGGCAGGGGCAGGGGCAGGGGGGACGCGCGTCATTGCAGCAGACCAGCATGGCGCACTGCTGGTTAGACTGTTTTTTAATACAGTATGCCCATCGGCGCGGCCATGCGTGCGTACCGGCCATCATACCTAACTGCGCCGGGGCGGCGTGTCTGCAGCTCCACAGCAGCCGGACATCTTGAATGCCCCGCACCCGCACCTGCACCTGCACCCGCACCCGCGCCCGCACCCACACCCACACCCACACCCGCACCCGCACCCGCACCCGCGCCCGCGCCCGCGCCCGCGCCCGCGCCCGCGCCCGCACCCGCACCCGAGCACGTTGCTGTTTATCTCAGCGCCTTGTGACACCAGGTACAGCACCAGCTCGGGGTCGCAGTTGTCCACCTTGATGGCGCGGCTGGTCAGCAGCTCACCGGACCGAGTCACGAAAGCTGTCCGCAGCGGCGGCTGTAGCGGCGCGGGGGCGACGCAGGTCACGCTCACTCGGCGGCTCTCAGCGGGCCTTGCCATTGCTCCGGGGAAACGTGACGAGCGAGCGCCCGGTAGGGCCACTGCGATCGCGGCAGTGCCATCCGCCGAGGACAGCAGGCGCTGCCCGCCACCGTGGCCGTGTGCTGGCACCCGGTGCCGAGGGTCAGCGCCCGACTCGGAAGGCTCCTGCGACCGCACCGCAGCCGGCGCCCGGACAGGCGCCGTGTCCTTGCCGGCCAGCTGCTGCTGCGAGCCGATTGCGGCCGCTGCTGCTGGCGACGCACCGTCTGCACTTCGCGCCTCAGCGAGGAGGTCCCTGGTTGACGAAACAGCCGGGGCGTGGGTCAACAATCGCCACCGACCCAAAGTCACCCAGTGGGTAAGCAGCACACCCCAACGCCCCGCCCTGCCGCGCCCCGCCCCGCCCCTGGCGCGCATGCACACCTGTACGCCCTGCAGCTCTGCTTGACCATGTCCAGGTTGCCTGTGACCACGTGCGCCACGATGCTGCGGCATACCTCCTCCCGCCGCTGCCGGTTGCTGGCGTCACCGTCGCCACTCTCCGTGTCCTGGGGCCGGAGTTGTGTAAGGTTGCGGAGTTGGCTCGCTCAGCAGGCGGACCTGACAGTCCGCTTGGATGCAACGTGTCGCAAAGGCTAATAGCACAGAATGGCACAAGCACCAATCATGCTCTCCGCTCCAGCGGATGGGGGCGCTGAAACAATCAGCCAACGAACATAGCAAGGGCACCCCTGCGTACCGTACACATCGCCCCCAACCCGCGTCGCTGCACACGCACGCACCCTTCGGTGCTTCTCGGCCGCGTTTTCCGCCGACCCAGACAGCTCCTTTTCTGACAGCGGGCGCCACAGCAGCACATAGGTGTAGTCCAGAAGTTGCTTGCCGCCCATGCCGCCGAAGCCGTGCACCACTCCCGGCTCGTACTCCTTGTCGCTCTCGTACAGCAGCATGGTGGCAGTCTTGCACTCTTCCAGGCGCTGAGTCATCACCGCGACGATCTATGAGGTTGCACGCAGCAACATACAGGAGAAGCAGCGCGGAGGAGCGCGTGTACAGAGGTTGGGGCATGCAAGGGGTTGCAGCAGGCATGCACAGGTACGGTAGAGTACAGACGCAAGGGTGCAAGCTAGCGGACGAGTGCTTCATGCAGGTCGGTGGCCAACCGAATGACGCACGCGGGCCGAGCCCACGCACCTTTGCTGCTGCCTCACCGGACAACTTTTTGTTACATGCACCACAAAACAACGCTCAACGCGCAGCATGTACCGACCCCCCCCCTCCGCGTTTAGTTTGGGCTGCTGGTACTTACAATCTCCCGCCCCCCCGCCTGTGTGTCCCGCGCACCTTGAACGCCAGCTCCAAGTCCCACTCCACCTCCATGGGCTGGCACTCGCGCACCAGCCTGAAGCCCTTGGTCTTTACCCATGCCGGCACACGCGCCTTGTTCACGAACAGCAGATACACCTGTCGCAGCGCGCGCACGGCGGCCAGAGGGAATTGAAGCCCCTAACAAGCACTGCAGTGCCGTGTGTATAACGTATCCACCCCATCTACGGTACGGTAACTAACCTTGCACGTCTGCGTGAACGCGACTTGCAGGTAGTCCGGCCGAGTCGCATCCCAGTGCCCTGCACGTGCAAGAGCAAGGGTCACTACGCCAAACTAACGAGACTCATAAGTATTGGTGCTTTCCCCTGGTTCTTGCACCAACCCAAGCCAGCCCAAGCTCACCTCCGTACGCAGTGAACGCATATGAGGGCCCAGACCGCAGCTCGGATGGGAGCTTTTGGCCTTCGCCAGTTTTCACCTTGTGCGTGTGGATGTCCCACAGCGTCAGTACTGACAAATCCCCGTCGTTAATGGTGACCACTCTCTTCGCCTCGACATTCAGACCCTTCGCGCTTGAACTGCATTGATGGAGGGGGCGGGAGGTTGGGTGCAATTCGAGCGGTGGCACCCTCAGCCGGCGTGGCAGTGTGACGCTGTCAGCTGTTGGCCGCCGAGTTGTCTAGGTGTGCCTGCCATGCTGCCCGCAGCTTTCTTGGCAAGAACGTTCGGTCGTCCGCGCTTGTTCTACTGTTAAAGCATAGGCACAGTTGAAGGCCACTGGCCGGGGAATCGATAGATCGTGGAGCCGACCCAATCTGTCAGTTCCAACTTCCAATTTTCTCTTGTCTATGGGCTGGACAGGTTTCGGGACATACACGATGATACAGACATACAAAGACAACAATAAGTATCACTCGTTAGGGAGGGCTTGCGCTCTGATTGCAGCAGCGGCAAGTTGTCCCAGCAATCCTCTCCAGTGATCACTCGTATAATAAATAGTCTTGAAACATCTAGGAGCGGCTGAGCTAATTACTTGAATGTTCCTGAGGCCCCATTCCAGGTTTTGCTCATTTCAGACCATTGTCCATGGCCGCACGAGTAAGCGAGGTGCGAAGGCGGAGCACGGGGAATGAGACAGCGCGTTACCAATGGCAAGCGCGTTTGCTGGTGCAATGTAAATTTCCACCATCCCATCGGTGGCCTCTGTGCGGTGCTACCCAGCGTCGCTGCGCCAATGCGGTATGTGGTATGTCATATGCAACGGGCGCCCTCCCAAGTAGAAAGTGCCTGTGTTTCGGCGCCGCTCCCCGCCCCAAGGCAGCGATACGCCCGCCCACAAGGGCACCTACCCCTGCCCCTGCTCCACGGCAGGTACCGATACGCCTCCTCACCCTCACCCTTGCTAATTGCTGCCTCTGCCTCGACTTTTGTTCCTCACTCGCAAATAATGCTTCGCTGAATCTTAACGACTGGCTGTTACGCCGGCCAAGCGCGCCCTGCCTAAACAGCAGACCCTGACTAGCGTAACCCTGAACGAACCCTCCCGAACAGGCCCGTCTGTGACGCAGTGTGGCGGTTCCTACACCCTACCCCCCAAGGCCAGCTGCGATGACAGAGCATCGCACCTGGCATCGGCGCACACGACCAGCTTGGAAATGCATCGGTCCGAAGCCGCGGTTGCAGCCAGGTGCTCCTCGCCGATGCCTTCGCTGTCCTCTTCCTTTTGTTCCTGGAAGCCATGCTGGCGTGGCCAGGTAGGCATTTCTATAGGGCTGCTGTTGTGCCGGGCTTGCACCTGGGCGCGGAACAATGCCAAGCAAAATGTATGTCCACTTCCTTACTTCATGACAGTTCGGGTGTGTATTTGTCGTCCGGCAGAACTTTAGAGTTACAGAAGAGCATATGTAAATTGCAGCTAAACCCGCCAAGCTGAGCTAATGTTCAGTCCCCGCCCACCGCCCGGAGGGGCCTCTTTAAGCCGGCCTTCTTGCCTCCTTCCCGCGATAACTCGCCTAAATTGCATGCCAACATGCACTGATCATCATAACTCGCTCATACACACAAGCACCACGAACATCAGCTACCCCCTTGCTTACAAGTGCCCATACTGAACATACATGCTCACAGTCGCCGGGCGGTTTCAGCGGTGCGCCACAGGGGCTTTATCCCTACAAGCCAGGGCATCCGTAGGTTTGGGCACGAGGCGCTGGTAGTGGGCACGCGGCTTTGCCAGCAGGTGTGGCAGCAGCAGCGGCGGGAGCCATGGCATGTGCGGGCGAAGGAAAGTTCACTGGGAAGGACCCTGCTGCCCTGCCGACGCTGGTGGTGCGCTTCTCTGGATCGGGATGGCTGCTCGCGTTCCACTGCGGTGTTGGCAAGTTCGCGTATGACCACTTGCGGGTGGACCATCCGCGCCTGCGATTTGGAGGGCAGTCTGGAGGCAGCCTCATCAGCTCCGCGCTGACCGCAGGTCAGTCATTCAAGACGTTATTATACGTAAGGCAGGTGTTCCTTAGAACGTGCAGAGCAGATTGATTTGGGGCCGCGGGTCACGCGGACAGCTCGTTAGCTCGCCGCACTTGGCTGCAGCACGAGGGGAAAGGAAATGAAAGCCCCCAGTCGCATCGCTCGCAGCCAGGGGCGGGGCCTCCCCTGCTCGCAGCTCTTGCACCGCACCGTAACATTCAATGCACGCCCCTCCAGGCATGGACGTGGATTGCGTGTACGAGGCATCGCTGATGATGATCGAGCCCTGCAAGTAAGCGGCGGGGTGACGCGGCAGCAGGTTTGTGTGTGAACTGATAAATGACCCCCTCCCAAGCGCGGATGCCCCTTTCCTCGCGCACCGCACACGCTACTACTTGCTTGCACGCAGGCACAACCCCTTCCGCATGCGCAAGTGCCTTAACGAAGCATTGGACCGACTGGCGCCGCCGGTGCGTGTGTGCATGCGTACGTGCGTGTGTCCCAGCATCCGCTGCTGCACAGCCTGTTTGACAGCATAATGGGGCGCAGGCCAGGTTTGACGCACTCAGGCATCGTAAGGGGCCCGGGCCGCGCGGCACAGCCGTGAACAGCCAAGCCCCCCTCCCCTTACCTCCACGCACCCTAATAACGTAACCGCGAAACACCGCGCCGCCCACCGGCGGCTACCCTTGCGGCCACCCACAGGACGAGGCTTGGATCCGCGCCAAGCACCGGCTCATTGTGGGCATGTCGCGCATCGAACACCTGGGCGGCGCCAAGATCGCCTGGAAGTCCACCAACCTCACCGAGTTTCGCGGCCGCGCACACGGCCTCCGAGTGCTGGAGGCGTCCTGCCACCTGCCGGTGAGCGAGCAGGCTGCTGCGGGGCGGCACATGAAGGCACACGAGGGCACATGGGGTGCAGGCTTGCAAGGGTGTACGTGGTGTGTTGCTTCCAGCCTGGAGAAACCGGTGTACATTTCCCACGCGCCCGTGGGTGCATGCGAGTGCGGGCTGCCTTAATCCGAGACTCCTGATGTCCCGATGTGCGCAACCCACACGCACCAGGTCATCAGCGGGCTGCGGGGCGTGGATGTGGACGGCCACCGTTTCTTCGACGGCGGTGTGGCGGAGCTGGTGCCAGACATAACGCCAGAGCAGGTGGGCGGGCAGTACCAGGTACTGCGTGCAGGTACTGGTAGATAGCGCACACTGCATACGGTAACAGCTGCGAAACAGGAGGAGGGACAACCGAAGTTATAATGCTGAAACACATTGACGAGGGTGCTTGTAAAAGCTTTTGCGCCTGGCTCCCTGCTTTGGCAACGCTAACCGGTGATAGTAACCGCCCGAACGGCAACCACTGTCCATTCCTGATTCCCTGCTGCGGCCTTTCAGATCGGGTTGAACTCCGATCCCGCCAAGGGCCCCGTGGATCCCGTGTTCTCCATTGACATCTGCTCCTGGGGCAACCTGGGCGAGGGCTACCACATCTGCCCGGGCTTTGACGTGCCCGTGGGCTGGTTCTTCTTCCCACACAACTCCGGTGCGCGCGTGTGCGTTTGTGGGCGCCCCTAATTGTGCGCGAGGTTGGCAGAGCACACAGGGCACCACGAACCAGCGGCTGACTCACATGTGACGTAGGATGGGGGCGTCGAGTTAGCGGGTCGCGCATGCTACGTTTTGGGATGGAGCTGCGGAGATGCTTTACCGTCGCCTTTTTCGGGCGTCATGACGCGGGTTTAGGGGTCAAGCGCCCCAAAACCTACGAACGGAGAACCATGAATGCGAAAACCACGAATGAAACTCTTGATTACAAAACCGTTGGGTGCAAAGCCGACAAACGTGAAGCCCGAAACCTTAATAGCACGGGGAGCAAGACCCTGACGGTTTTTGTGTAGTCGAACCAACGTTATCAGCACGCGGCAGCTCGTAACAGGGTCGGTAGGAATGAGAAGAGGCGGCTGTGCAGACTGGCAACCCGTGTGAAGAGGAGCTCCCAGGGCCTGACGCTGCAAACACACGCCGGTTCCGTCTCCTGCTGTTTCAGGTGTCCTGAACAAGCTGTTTCGCCTGGGCTACGCACGCGCCGCCGAATGCTTTGCCAAGGCAAGTACCTTTGCAATTGTCCCATGTTACGGTGTGTGGGAAACTGTGCGGCATGTTTATTTGCGTTGCGTTGTTCACAAGGTCCTAAACTCCCTTACCTCACGCCATCCGTGGCTCTTGTTGCACTCACACTTGTGTCATGCCAAGCGCACCCACAATCACACCACACTACTCGCTACTCGCGCCTAACGCTTCTGTAGGTGGATCCGGCGATCATGGCTGATCTGTGGCGCCCCGGCATGGAGCTCAGCCTGTCCTATCTGCCCGGGATCTGCGAGCAGGTGCGTGGCCAGACCCTGGGGCGGGCGAGCCATGGCAACGAGGAGTGGGTGCTGGGGGCACGCCGTGCGCATGCCTGTTGGGCTGTTTGCCGTGTCCATAGCCCCTCATACTCTAATGGGCGTTGTGAGGGACATGTGTTCGTGCCCGGGCCTCTGGAGGCTTTCCGCCATCCCGCTTCACGCGGCGGGTGCGCACCCACACTCCATATGCATACAGCACACGCGCTGTGCTAACCGTTGCCACGTTTACGTTGCCCAACCCGCGCCTCCACAGGTCGACGAGCTGGTGAGCTACCTGCGCGAGGCGGACCCGTTCTGCTGCATCGACGCCATGCTGTCCAGCCGCAAGAAATACTCCAAGCCGCAGCTGTCACGCCTGGCGCAGATGCACATCCCGCAGCTGCCCATGGCCCAGTCCTCAGAGCTCCTGCCGCTGGTGGGTGCGGGCCGCTGGTGGGCTGCGGAGCTGCTGGGTGGCTGAGCTGCCTATTGGCTGGGCTGGTAACTAATATGCGCCTGCACCTGAGCTCCAAGGGTCTCCATAGTGGCTTCCGAGCGGTGTGAAGGGACGTGTGTATGAGGACTGGCAGCTTCAGCCCTGTCTTGTTTGCACGTCGCACAGATCGCCAAGGCGGAGCTGTCAAAGATTCCGGGGCCGGTGGACGGCGGAGTCAAGGGCGGCGCCCAGGCTGTGCCTGAGGCGGCGCAGCCCACCGGCCAGCTGCGCGTAGCCATGCCGCACACGCCCGCCCTGGCGAAGGAGCAGGAGGAGCAGGAGCAGCGCAGGGTGACGGCCAACGGACGAAGTGCGGGGGCCGCGCAACAGGAGGAGCGGCGCAATGGCTCGGGTACGGCGGCTGGCGGCGACGCTAGCGGTGGCTTACAGAGCTCGCTGCCGGCTGGGGCAGCGTGTGCCGGCACAGGGCACTCCATGCAGCTGCCGGGCGCGCCGCCCGTTGCGAACATCTCGACCAGTGCAGCAGGTATATGCATGTCGGGACAGGGTGCCATCGGGGGTCGTTGTCTCGTGGAGGCTCCCTAATTCTAACGGCCACCAGCCCGTCTGGCGCAAGTGCCGCCCCCACATACACCTGTCAGCGTGCATCTCGTCAACACCACGGGCTCCGCAGTCCCGCACCTGCCACGCGTGTGCGCATACCGTCCTGTCCCCTCCCCCATCCCGCCTCCTGCACAGCAGCAGACGGCGCAGACGGGTGCACCGCCGCGCGGCGCGGCTCAACCGCCTACAGCGTTGCCACGCCCACGGCTGTGGACGCCGCGGCGGCTCTGATGAGTGGGAGCGGCAGCACGGCGTCGCTTCCGGCGGTGTTGGCGGCACACCTCGGCGCCGGCAGCGACTATGCCGGCAGCGCACCGGGTAGGCGAGATCCATGGACAGGCAGGGCAGCGACCGCAATCAGCCAAGTGGACGTGCGTTGGCTGCACGCCGCCCATGGCCCACCGTTGACCGCAGCGCTGACGCCTCCCTACCTGCCTTGCCGCACACTCGCGCTCGCAACGCCGCCCCCACAGACTCTCCCTGCGCCGCTGCCGGCCCTCCGCGCCACAGCCTGCGGCCCATGCCGCCGCTGCGTCCCACCACGTGGCTCAAGGACGACAGCCTGCGCACCGCCAGCCTGCAGAACATGGTGCGACAAGCTGGGGTCTGCGGGACGAGGGCTGCCGAATGCGGCTGCTGAACACACGTATGGGGCCCCTCTCGCCTTGTGCTTTCCTAACGCATGGGGCCGCGCGTGCGCCGCGCACATTCGGCCTGGCAGTTGTGCACTGGAACGCGCTAACGGGAGGCCGCGCAACTCATGCGACTGCCTTGTTCATCAGCTGACACAGGCCCGTGCGGCGCTGTGCCTCCCTGCAGGCCAAACGCGGCAGCCGTGTGGCCCCACTGCCGCCGCTTATGGGAGTGCTGTCGGCACCCGCGCCCGACAGCAGCACGGCTGGCGGCTCGCCTCCTTGAGGCCTTGCCCGGGCTGGCTGGCGCGGAAACGGCGGGCGCGCGTCTGCTGCCGTGGGCAGGAGGCAGCGCCATGTGCCGTCCTCCGAGAATACCCATGGCGCACATATGGCGGAGGCCAAATAGTGTTGTATTTGATGCTCAGTAACAATACGGTCGGCGGCGGGCCACGCCGGGTACCGCCCTGCGCAGGTGTCCCATGGGGGGCATTGATAGATTCTCACGAAGTTGTCTACCGTAGGTCTTGGACAATGGGCAGTGCGTCTTGGATGTAAGTCGTGCGTAGACATGCTGCCGTATCGTGATGCGCCGCTGCAGGGGCGCGCCACGTTAATATCACTGCGTCTTAATTGAGTTTGGACTGTGGGAAATGCAAAGGTGCAGAGGGAAGCGATTTGAAGACTGTTATTTGTTAAGGACGTTGATGGGACCTGATGCGACCCTAAGACCGCCGGGTGCCGCCTGGCACGCACGCACTCGCAAATGACCCGTACGCAGGTTGAAGCTTTCCCAACTATGTATACTAGCAGAAAGCCGGGCGTCGTGGCTGCCACATACCGTCTGTTGTGCTCGTGCTGTAGCGGTCAACTGCTCTTTCTGCAGCGATAGATGGATGATGCTTGCGTATGGGGAAGCGCTGTCATGGGAGGGGTGCGGTGCAGCGCAGCATGTTCTTTGGCTGGCAAACGGTGCACCGAAGGACGTTATCGTGAGATTCTGTGGAGCCGGCTGGAGCTGAAGTGGAGGCATGCGGTGCGGC
The DNA here is from genome assembly GCF_000002595.2 of Chlamydomonas reinhardtii. Taxonomy (NCBI): domain Eukaryota; kingdom Viridiplantae; phylum Chlorophyta; class Chlorophyceae; order Chlamydomonadales; family Chlamydomonadaceae; genus Chlamydomonas; species Chlamydomonas reinhardtii. Next base: position 4,358,257 of record NC_057006.1, read on the forward strand.
AGATGCACCTGCAGACGCTGCCGCTCGCCGATGTGAGAATGAACAAGCACTTTGAACTGTTACCGGTCAGGCCAACCCAACATCAGTCGGGCCGAGCCCGCTACTTTCCCCCTTAAGACCCTGCTGCTTTCGTGCGCCACGATCACACAGCGACTTCGCAGCAACGGCACCACCATGCCCACCACATCCAGTCCGTCTGTACTACCGGTAATGGCTAAGCGACTTAGCGTGGCCTGTCATCTGAGTCGGCGCAAAACTACTGTGCAATGACACCGTACGGCGTTGCGGCAGAGCGCCCGGTCCGATAAACATTCTGTGGCACGTTCCCGACACACGCACGCACAACACGCTTCTTGCTTGCCTCTGTTGTAAGCCGAAGCTCCCTATCCGCACTTGCCTTCAACACCTCAACCCATCGCGCCGTGTTGCGCAACCGCACCTCTTCAATCCCGCGGCGGTTGTACCCGCTAGCTGCATTAGACCCAGGCGCCCCCTTGACCCCTGGTAGCCCCTCCCCCCAAGTATCCACATTGCCATGATGCCATGATGCCGCAAGGCCGAACATCGAGCTCCGGCAGCAATGCTGCGCCCTTGCTTACCCGTGCACACTCGCCTCACGTACCTCACGCAACCGGCATCTTTGCTGGTGCCTCGTCCTCGCCTGCTGCTCCTCCTCCCCTCCTCCCCTTCACCTCATCCCAGCACCCCACCTCATCCTATCACCCCATCAACCCCTGTCACCCTTCCCCGCCGAAACGCCTCCACCACCCCGACTCCCTGGCACAACTCCCTCACGGCCTCAGCACGCCCAACCGCTTAGAAGCGCTCGCCGAAGTTGACCAGGAAGGTGCCGGTGCCGGCGTTGCAGTCGCGCGCATACTCGAAGCGGCACGCGCCCAGCGCCTTCAGGCCCAGGCCGTAGCTCATGCCGCGCCCGGGCTTGCGGTAGTACTCGGTGGGGTTGCCGTTGAGCTCGCGGCCGCTGCCCAGGTCGGTGGCGTACTCCACAAAGCCGTACGCGGTGCCGGGCAGGCCGTAATTCTTGAGCGGCACGCGCACCTGCGCGGGGGTGGGTTACATGCATTAAGTTTACGAAGTGAAGTCGTGGGGGGGAAACAAGGGGGATCCCAGATGTGTGCATGTGTGTATGCTGGTCAGCGATGCGGAAAGGAGACCTGCCCAAACGCCGGAGTTACTCGTGTGTATGTGTGATATGTGTGTGTGTGTGTGTATGTGTGTTTGGGTTCGCGGCTTTGTTAAGTGGTCAGGGATGTGCGGTGCGTGCGCAAGGGAGCAATGGCTTGCGTCATGGAGCCGTCATAGTCCCTCGGCGCCACCACCCGGTGCCTGGTCGCAGCCCTCCCGCCACTCTCCCTCCGTCCCACAACAACGGCAACAATGCGGCCGCGCCCCCTCACCTCCGTGGCCAGCTCCAGGAAGCGGCGGGCGGCTCCGATCTCGCCGTGGCTGTAGCCGCGCACGCTGTAGGGGCCGCCCAGCGAGAAGTAGTCGTACGCCGCCACGTCACCCAGCGCGTTGCCGGCCTTGGCGTGGAGCACAACCTGGACAGGCGAGGGTGAAGGGTGAAGGGGGTTGGGGTTGCACTCACGATTGATTTAAGGGCGGTTTGCAGGCATGGTTGCTTGAGAAGTGAGGTTGTAGCCAGGCATAGCGGTACAGCAGGCGCGTCGAGGTATGGTGCGGAAAAGGGAGTCGCGCCGGTCGTGACTAAGGATTGAGCCGGTATGCAAGGCTCTTGCGGTTGCACTGGTCATGTCCCTCCTCCCCTTCCCCCCTCCCTTCCTGCCCTCACCGTGTTGGGCGCCTTGCGCTCCTTCCACAGCTGCTCGGTGGTGAGCTTGGGCAGGAAGGGCGCCTCCAGGAACTTGGTGTAGCTGGCGGTGGCGCGGTTGTAGATGCCGCCGCTCAGGCCCAGCTTGCGGCCGCCCGGCAGGCTGATGGAGGGGTTCAGGCCTTGGTCCACCTGCGGGTGCGGAGGAGGCGGAGAGGGAGGGGGTTACATTCATGATTACTAAGAAATGAAGGCGTAGGGGGAGGGGGAGAGGGAGAGGGGGAGGGAGGAAGTGGGAGGGGTCGTGGAAAGGGTGTGCGGGAGAGGCGAAAGGAATGTAGGAGGGAAAGGCGGATGTTGCGATCGAGGTGGCTGGCGCGATGTCTGGAAGAAACGGCCCGTCGTCAGGTGCGTTTGGTGGATGGCGCTTGATGGCCGTGCGCATGCATGCATGTATGTACGGTGCGCGTGTGTGTGCTGCCAGTGCGGCTCGCGCGGCTCAGCAGAAATGAAAGATGACAGCAGCACACCCGGAGGTGTGGTCAGATTTTCAGTACGATAAGAAAGCAAAAACATCACCGCCGCGATTGTGTGAGCGAGCGCGATCGTTCATCGCGCAACATGCGTAGTCCTGCTGCACGGACATGCTCACTGCCCTGGCATTACCACGCCCAGCCTCGACCGGCTTTCTTCTTTCCGGGCCCCCAGCCGCAAACCCCACCAACCCTCTCTTCTCCAGCTCGCCCCCATCCCCGCCACCCACAGCCCGCTGCCCCCCCCCTCGCCCTGCCCTCACCCCCACGTCCACCTCCATACTGCACACCCACCTGGAACAGCATGCGCTCGCCCAGCTGGTTACCGTTGATGAAGCGCACATTGTCCAGCGCAAAGAATCCCTGTGCGCATGTGAGTAAATGTGTGTAATGCGTGAACATCTTTGTTAGCGTGAAGTGGTAAGTGAGCGGGCCTCACCGCACTGCCTTGCCTGTGCTAGTCCCCCATCCGTCTCGCCTGTCGGCACAGTCCGCGCTTAACCACGCGGCATTGCCTCGCACACACACGCACCTGGTAGGACAGGCTGAGGTCACGACCGTTGCCGCTGTTGGTGGTGGGCGGGCCGTTGTCGGCGTAGTAGCCGCGCTGGACCTTGGTGCCCTTGGCCACAACCTGAGAGGGCGGGGGGCGTGTGCGTAGTTGGTTGGTTGGGCGCTGAATACATGCTTGGGCCCGTGTGGCAAGTGGATACGAACTTGCGAGGACGGATGTGTCTATGTGTAGCTGCGCCTGCGACCGCGGCCGATGACCCGCCCCCCCCCCACACACAACTGCGGTAACCCCTCGTTACCCCCCCCCCCCCGCCCGCCCGGCCTCCATTCCACACCTGGCCGTTCTCGTCCAGCGTGGACACCAGCTGCAGCATCAGCGCGTGCTCCACCTTGTTGTCCTGGCCAGTGATCTGTGGGGGCGGGTGCAGCAATTGCACGCAATGCTCGACATGTAGATTAGAGACACAAGCGCCCACCCCCAACCCCCAACTGTAACCCCCCGCCCCCAACCCCAAGCTCCACCAGCCCCACCCCCCATACACACACACCCAGCCGCCGCACCGCACCTGGCTGGTCCAGCCCTTGAGGCCGAAGCGGTCCACGAACACGGGCGGCACTTCGGACTCGCCACCGGGCGTGAAGATGGTGGAGGTCTTGCGCGTGTTGAACAGCTGCGCGTTGCGGGTGGTGTGCGGCTTGTAGAAGGGCTCCGAATAGGCCACGGAGAAGCCCAGGTCGGCCGAGGGGTTGCGCCAGTCGGAGGCGGACAGCGAGAGCGTGGCCGACTCCGAGTTGCCGAACAGGTTCTCGTGCGAAACCTATGCAGAGGGGACGTGAGGAGGGCGAGAGGGTAAGGGGCAGGGAGAGGCAGAGGTTAGAGGGAGGTTGATGGATTTGAGGCCGCGAGGCTGCGAGGCTGCGCCGTGCGTAGGCTGTCGGCTGCCGGGCTGGGCTGCCACGAGGTCTCCGTATGGCCCGGTGGGCCCCAGGTGGAGTTGGCGGTGGTGGGCTGGGGACTGGGGGGGAGTGTGACAGCGCGTGCATATGTGTGTGTGTGTGTGTGTGTGTGCGCCCCCGGGTCCCCTCCTCACCTCCACGGAGCCGCCAGGGATGAGGCTCTGCCTGTTGATGGAGGGGATGCCGTTCTTGAGCTGGAAGCTCCAGTCCAGGTCCAGCTCCATGCTCTTGGGCTGCACCTCCTCGCAGCGGATCTTGACGTTGATCTTGTTCACGTCAGACTGCGCGCACACGCACAAACATAGCGAAACGAAGTTAGCGCGAACCGATATACGCAATCATCTCCTTGATGCCAGCTAGCAATTTCACGCAGCACCCACACGGTGTAGTACGTCCATATGGCAAGTGCAAAACCGCAAACATGTTGATGTATGCCCCGCCTGCTGTCACTCACGGGGTCCTGCTCGGGCTCGATGTTGATGTCCTCCAGCAGGCCGCACGCGAAGATGGAGTTCATGGCGTCATAGCCGTCCTCCACGTGGTAGTGGTGGCCGCGCTGTGGAGATGCGCGGGTGAGGTTGCAAGGTTGAAGCATTGGGATTTGGATGTGAGGTACTGAGTAGCTGGGTGAGTGGTTGGATGCACAGGGTGCGGCAGGGGTGGCTGCGAAACCGGGAGAGGGCCTTCTTTTCCCACGGAGCACATCCTCCACAGCGCAGCCCGCGGCCCCCCTCGCCCCTCGCTCTCCCGCCGGCCCCCCGGTGACACCACACACCTGGAACCCGGAGGCCTCGATGATCTTGTCAGCCTTGACCACCTTGCCCTCGTCGTACACGCTGTACTCGAGCTCCGAGTCGCCGGTGAGCTTGGGGCGCACGAAGCGCACCGACACGTTGTCGATCTTGGCCTCCGTCACGTTGGCGCGCAGGATGCCGTCGTCCATGCCGTCGAAAAAGCCCACGTAGCAGAACGGCAGGCCGCGGGACTGGTACCTGCGAGGTGGGGGTGGGGGTGGGTTGATGGAGAACGGGAGTGGTGGGGTGATGATGGAACACGCGTCGGGAGGGAAACAAGGGGCGGCGGGATGGGTGTGTTTGAGAACAAAGGGAGACACGCAGGACCGTGCATGTGCACTTTGTGTTGGGTGGTCGTGTGTCGAGCAGCGTGGGTGCTGGGGTGTGGCTGTGGCGGTCCAGCGGTGGCCAACGCGTGTGGCGCGCGCGGGTGAGGTTGTGCATCCACGCCTGGCCGCCCGCCCACCTCACACGGCTCCCCACATCCCCGTGCCCTTCTCCGGCACTGCCTTCCTCCTCCTCCTGCCCTGTGCTCACCACTGCTCAATGCGGTTGCGGACCTTGTCCATCACCGCAATGTCCACCATGTAGGGCTGCAGGCGGGCGGAGGGAGCAGGCGGCGGCGGGGCAGGGTCAGGCGGCGGCGTGCAATGGGAAGGCGGGCAGGGGTCAGCGGCCGCAACAACATGCACGTACGAGCGTCGACGCGGATGGGCGCCCGCCGGCCCAACCTCCTCAACCAGAACCCGATCCCCAGGCCCCCCCCGTCCAGCTTCTCCTTTTCCCTTCCCCTCCCTCCCCTCCCCTTGTTCCCCCAGGCTGCCGCGCCCACCTGCTTGGGCAGGCACTCGTTGCAGATGCGCTCCACCTCGGACGCGGGCATGAGCGCCGCGCCCTTGATGTCGATGGCGTTGATGCCGCGGAACTGGTGCGGCGTGAACTTGTACACCACCCGCTGGTGGTTGGACTTGCCGTCCACGTACTCGGTGCGGATCTCCACCTCCGCAATGTAATCCTCGTATTGGCTGGCGACGAAAAAAAGGGGTAGGAGGGGAAAGGGGAGTCAGCCGTCCATGAAAGGTTGAATCATTAGGAGGGAGGGGCAGAGGGTTACACAGCCAGGGTTGGTGTGGGCTGGGAAGGTGCGGTCCACATGACGCTGGCTGTTTGGCTGCTGCAGAGCGACTCGGCCGACTCGGCACTGGCGTCAGGCGGCAGCGGCAGCCGCGCTGCCCGCCGGCATATCCAAGTGCGCACGGATGTGGTGCCACGCAGCAGCTCAGCTGTTGGGCCATCCGGCGGCCGGCGGCGCAGGGGCGTGCGGCCGCCGGTCCAGCCTCCTGCGCCTGCTGCCTGCCGCCCAACCCCTGCCGCCTGGGCGCTGTCGGCTGAATCACGCGCATGCAAGCTGTAGGTCCTGCCTCGCCAGCCGCCACAGCCGCAGCCCCCGCGTGCAGCAGATGCAGCGTGCAGCACGCAGCAGCGTCCGATCCCAGGCCCTCGCCAAGCGCGCCGCCGGCCAACACCGCACGCCGTGGCCTGTCGCTGCAACCTACTGTGGCTGCCGGTTGCTGGTGCCGGTGCCGGTGCTTGTGTCGTCGCTGCTGCAACCGCTGTCGCAGATCGTCGCTACGGCCGATGCTGCTTAAGTTGCTGCCAATGCCGCTGTGCCTGCATGTCGATGCCGCTGTCCCTCCGGCACTGCTGCTGCCTCCCCACAGCTCCGCCGACGTTGCTGCTGTCGAGCCCCAATCCCCTCCACCACGCGGACACTGACTTCAGGCCTGCCCACCCACTGACCGTGCGTCATTCCCGGCGGCGGGCAAGTCCCCAGACCCGGCATGCCGCCATCCTACTCCCATCCTCGCATACACGCATTTGCCACTCACACGAGGCTCCACCGCCACCCGTCACCCTGCGCACCGCCTCCCTGTCATTATTCCCGGATCATGCTGCTGCTGCTGCTGCTGCTGCAACTGCCGCAACTGCTGCTGTCTCCGCCCCTGCCCCCGGCACCCACTCCCACTCCCCGGCCTTTCCAGCGCGCTCACATCTCCAGCTTGCGGCGGTCGTCCAGCAGGTCCTGCTTCTCAAAGATGTGGCCCTCCTGCACCGTCAGCAGGTCCTTCAGCTCATCCTGCAAAGGGGGGGCGGGGGGTGGGAGAGCGGGCAGGTAAGCTGGCGGGTGAGAAGTGGTGCGGACAAAGGCGTCTGGTGCGGGGTGGTGCTAGTAGTTGCACTGCCCGGCTACAGCGCGGTCTGCCATCGGCCCTTGCAGGTCGGGACGTGTGCGACTGTCGGCTGCGGTTGCGCCGTTCGCGGCGAGGCCGCGTGCGGCGCTTTGCCTCAATTGTATCAATGCTGCGGCCCCCATCGTGATTGGCCAGGTGGCGCGGCGCCGAGGCGCCACTGCGGGGCGTGTCATGCTGGCGGCAGTGCCCCGACAGCCTGCTGCTTCGCGCCGGTGCTTTTCGCCGCTGTGGCCGCCTCTGCTGCCGCACAGCTAAATGCAAGGAATGGCATCGCGCGTGCCCCTGACCTGCCGTTCCGTCCGCAGCCCCTGCAGCTGCTGGTGCTCTCGTGGCCCATCCCGACGCCCGGCCGCCCGCCTCCCTCACGCTGCAGACCCGCCCAGAACCACAAGTTGCTTGGATCAGAGTCCATGCTGCAACTCGACCGCCGGCGCTGCTGCTCGCCTAACTGTTGCTTGCTTGCTGTCGCCGTGGCAACTGCCGATGTCTGTGACGCCCACCCGAACCAGCAGCCATCCGTGCAACTCCAGAGAAGCTTCGGTACATGCGCCCCAATGAGCCCTTTGGCAGCTCATGTGCTTTGGTCATGTGGGTCTGTCACGCCTCGCCCCGGCGCACCACCGCAGCCGCCCTGCCCTCACCCCCGAAAAGTTTGCCTCTCCCCCGCCGCTTGCGCTTACGCAACCCGCGACCCTCTCCCCCCAAGAGTAGGGACAAAGCACGGGTGGGAGTCTAGCTGTCACCCGGCAGTTTAGTGGCCCCGTATGCGTCTCACCGCGGTGGGCAGGTTGCCGACATCCGGCCAGCCCTCGATGACAATCTCCACGCAGCGGTTCGTCCCCGAGCGCTCGCCGGGCTTCTCCTCAAGATCCTCGCTGTCTGTCACAAGGTTCTTCCAATTCCGCTTGTCGTCCTTCTGCTGCTTCTCCTTCTCGTCGCTGGACTCCTCGGCAAGCTCGTAGAGCGGCAGTGGCAATCCGCCATCCGGCTGCCCTTGCCCGCCGCTGCCACCACCACCGCCACCACCTCCGCCTCCACCCCGATTGCCTCCATTACCACCAAATCCGCCGAAATTGGGCACCAGCACGAAGGCTGACAGGGCCGACGACAACCCAAACTTGCCGAGCCTCCCGAGCGCCGAGGGCTGGTTCACGCTGACTCCGCTGCCGCTGCTCGAGCATTCCTGCTGCTCGGCATGGTTGCTACTGGAGGGCTGAGATGCATGGGCACGCACAACTAGCGCTGTCCGCGCAGTGCGGAGTGTCGGCCGACCGCTAGAGGCCCGCAGACCCGGCGTGGCCTTCAACCCTTGCATTATCAGATGGATCTAGTAAAGAGCGGGAGCTTAGACTCTCTAGAGCTGCATGAGTCGCGTGCACAGAGACCCGGCAGCCGCCTAGTGCCTTCCCGTGTTTTCCGCGCGGCTCTGGCCTTGTACAATGTGCCTATCTAAAGTGTATGCGCTTGCCTGAGCAATTCGCCGGTGATCGAGCGAAGAATTGCGATTGCACCCGGCTCCGATTCCATTTCTTCCTGGGTGCTCCGCCTGTTGAGTTCACAAATTCATATGCATAGGCGCTCAACTGTTTTATTTGTCAAATAAGCCACAGCTCGTGTTAACTGGTGTCTCCTTGGTATTCGCCTTCTAACGCTTGCAGCGCGGCAAAATGGGAAAGTTAGGGGAGCTACTCTCACATCCAAATGAGATCATGCCACTGGTAAGGCTCGCTGCGACAGGATCGCTGAAGGGGCAGGGCATCTCAGAACTCCCGCGCTTGCATCCTCCTGCCCGCAGCTGCGCATGTATCGCGCAGCTAAGCGCGCCACCAAGCTTCCAAAGGACCCGGACCTGGCTTTCTGCTACGGGATGCTGAACGACGTGTCTCGAAGGTGCGCCCACGGACTGCGAATCAGACACATCCCGCGCCCACATGGCCGGCCACCCTTCCTTCTCACCAGCTTGACCGCACGCCTGAACCCCCGCACAGCTTCGCCATCGTCATTCAGCAGCTGCCCAACCCGCTGCGCGACTCCATCTGCGTGTTCTACCTGGTGCTGCGCGGGCTGGACACCGTGGAGGATGACATGGCACTGGACGTGGACTTCAAGCTGCCCGAGCTGCGTCGTTTCCATGAGCGCATATACGACAGGTGGGAGAGGAAGTTTGAAACGCTACTATTCTTAGGCAACGTGTGGCCAAGAGGGCCACCAGGAGCTGCACGGTTGTCTGTCAGCCGGGTCGAACCGCAAGCTTGCGCAGCGCAGTTGCGGTGTGCACAACTCCGACTTTCACCCGTCAGCCCCTTCCACAGCCGCTGCGACGCAAAACGGCCTGCTTCTTTCACCGCCTGCTGACCCACATGGTGCCGTGCACTCAAGTTTTCTCATACCGGCCATGCAGGGGCTTCACGATGGAGTGCGGCTACAACCACTACAAGCGGCTGATGGCGCAGTTCGGGGTGGTGGTGAACGTGTTCCTGGCGCTGCCGCCGCCGCACCAGGCCGTCATCGCCGACATCACGCGGCGCATGGGCTACGGCATGGCGGAGTTCATCGAGAAGGAGGTGGGCAAGGAGCTGGGGCGAGGTGGGGCAGCGCAGCTGCCGCGGGGTACAGCTGCGGGGCGAGTGGGAGCGGGATGTGGACGGAGGAGGCGTGGAAGAGGGGCGGCGCGCGACTTGCAGGTGGATTGCGGTTGGGAGGGAAGCGATGGACAGGGCAAAACGTGCGTGTCCACATGTGCGCGCAACACCCACACGTTACAAACACCCAGGTGGTGACGGTGGCCGACTACGACAAGTACTGCCACTACGTGGCGGGCCTGGTGGGCATCGGCCTCAGCCAGCTGTTCGGTGAGCGCACCGGGCAGGGGAGGGAGGGAGGGCGGGTGGGTGGGCGGGTTGGGTTGCAGTATTGGGGCAGCGCGGACGCGGACACGGACCGCAGGCGTCGTGCTATGTGAGGCAGGCATGGAGACTGTGACGTCAGGCAGCGGTATGAGGGCGGCATTGTGCCTTGCTGTCCGCATGTAAGGCACGGCGCAAGGGTCCCAGCCGGCTGCACCTGCGGGAATCCTGCCCGCGGCGCCGAGGCCACGGCTGCTCCTCCGCCCCTCGGCGCTCCCGTCTCCTTCCCTCCCGTTCCCTCCTCTTCTTCCCCTTCCCTGCCCTTCCTCCCCTTCCTTCCCCTTCCCTCCCCTTCCTTCCCGTCCCCTCGTACCTCACCTCGCACTTGGCCTATGTATATCACCTCGCACCTGCAGCCGCCAGCGGCCTGGAGGCCAACTCCATCGGCACCGAGGAGGACCTGGCCAACCACATGGGGCTGTTCCTGCAGAAGACCAACATCATCCGCGACTACCTGGTGCGTGGCGGGGTGGTGGGGTGCAGGTGGGGGGGGGGCGGGGCGGGACGGCGGGTGAATTGCGCCATCCCATGAGCCCCATGGGATGGGATGTAAGGGGGCGGGGCGTTAGGGAGCGGGCGGTGGCGCGGTGGGAGTTGCTTGCAACGGCTTATGAGTTATGACCGCCACGAGGGAGCTGTCCATGCAAGACGGAGCAGGATGAAGCGGCGGCAGTGAGCGCAGCAATACACATGTGCCGCCTCTTCTTGTGGTCTTGGGCATGATCGTGTGGTTATGGGCGTGCACCTGCAGGGGGTGCAGTCTCATACGCTGCAGTGAAGTGGTGGGGCCGGGCGGCGCTGATGTAACAGACCCCAAGCTTTGGTCGGTACAACGGTGCCCTGGAGGGCCCCAGGTCCTCCGGTCCGGTGCCTGAGGCTGCTGACACGCCCACAGCGCAACCCGGGCGAATCTCACTCCTGAGCCGCCCTGGCCCCTCCACCGCGTGACTGGACCTAGGACACTAGGCCTCGTTAGTGCTAGTGCCGCGGCGCGTCAAACACTCAGTACAGAAACATACATGTGTGTTGAGAAGGCGTAGGGGGGAGAGTCGGCGTGTGAATGGTGAAACGTAAACACGCGTGTGCATCTGTACATGTTTGTTTGTAAAACACTTGCAGGAGGACATTCTGGAGGAGCCGGCGCCGCGCATGTTCTGGCCCCGTGACATCTGGGGCAAGTACGCGCCCGCGCTGGCCGACTTCAAGGAGCCGGCCAACAGGGGGGCGGCGGTGCGGTGCCTCAACGACATGGTGCGTGCAGGGGCGGGGGCACGGGCCGGGGGCAGCGGCTGTGTGGGCGTGTGGGTGTGTGATGGGACAGGGTTTAGGCAGGTTGGCGAGGTCCCGTAAAGTGCAGCTGACGCCCATACCCCAAGCAGACAGCAAACAGTTTGCAGCGGCAGAGCAGTGTGGGCGTGTGGGTGTGGTTGCTTGGGTTGCAGGCTGTGTGCGGGTGTTGGTGCGTTGTGTGTGCAGGGTGTGTGGTGTGGGTGTGGGTACGTGACCAAGCCGCACAGCAATGCAACATGAGGCTAATGCCGCCAGTACAACATGTGCCGCAATCAGCTTTGCCCACACTTCCCACCGCACGCGCCGCAGATCACGGACGCGCTGCGGCACCTGCCGTACTGCCTGGCCTACATGGAGCAGCTGCGGCACGTGATGGTGTTCCGCTTCTGCGCCATCCCGCAGATCATGGCGGCTGGCACCCTGGCAGCATGCTACAACAACGGCCGCGTGTTCGAGGGTGGGTGTGGGTGTAGTGGGTGTGGATGTGGGAAGGCGGGTGCGTGCGGCCGGGGGCCATCAGGGTGCGGAGGGTGGCCAAGTGGTCAGCGGGAGAACAGGAGAGGCGAGATACCCGGAGACAAAGACTGAGAGTGTTCGTCTGTCGTTGTGGTAGGGTGCTTACGGAAGGGCCCCCCTCTACAGCTTTACTCCGGGCACGGGTTGCGCGGCACGGCCACCACATCACGAACTTTGCCACGTCCGGCACATCGGGGCCCCCGCATTGACACGAATCCCATTGCCGCCACCGCTTTTGCCTGTGCTGCTGCCGCCGTCGTTGCGTGTTAAACGCAGGCGTGGTGAAGATGCGGCGCGGCGAGACGGCCCGCATCTTTGAGACCTGCAACGACCTGGGCGACCTGTACACCTGGTTCCTGCAGTTCCTGGCGGCCATGGAGGCCAAGGTGGGGAGGGCGGTGGTGTGCATTCCGGAACACAATGAGAGCGGGTGCTTACGAGGCCCAGACCAGGCGGGACGGGAGGAGGGGTTTCGGAGCTGGGGGGCGAGTGATACCGGGGAGCTGTGGTCGCTAGGTCCGCCGCTAAGCCCAGGTCCCGGAGTACGACAGTTGTCGCTGTAGTGAGTGCTTCAACTGCGCCGTGTACTGTAGCAGTGCTGCCGCCCGGCAACGCCGCGCAGCGCTGAACACACCGACCCGGTCGCGCACGCAGGTGTCAAACGAGGTAGACCCAACGGACCCCTCGCTGCCCCTCACGCGGCAACGCATCGCGGAGGCACGCAAGGCCTGCGCCGCCAAGCTCACAGAGGTGAGTGTGTGATGTGTTTGTGGGCACGGGGGTGCCTGCTGCTGCGACGGGGCCTGTCATGCAGAACACGGTGGACCAACACACACGCCGCCTCTCTCCACCACCACCACCACCCTCTCCCTCTCCCTCCCTCTCCCACCACTCCTCTCGCTCTCCCACGACCCCTCATCCTCTCCCTCCTCCCGCCGCCAACCCGCAGTGGAAGCGCACGCACCCGCCGCCCAGCGAGAGCGGCGCCGCGCTGACCCGCGACTTCCTGGCGCTCTCTATCACCGGCGCCTACTTCTACTACGTGTGGCAGCTGGGCGGGCCGGGCTCGGAAGCGCTGCCGGAGCTGCTGCGCCCCTACGCCTGGGTATTGGAGCAGCAGGCGGGGCTGCAGAAGGCCGTGAGCCTGGCGCTGCTGGTGCTGGTGTTCCTGCTGGTGGCGGTACTGCGGCGTGCGTGAGCGGGGGCGTGTGTGGGCGCGGGGGCGTGCTTGGGAGGGGGCGCTTGGGGTGGGCTTGGAAGGGGGAGGCGAAGGGTAAGTTGGGGTGGGGTGCTCGGCGGGGGCGTGGGTAGGGAAGGGTAGGAGGAGCGTGGCGCTTGGCAAGAAGCGCAGGAGCGGACCGCGCGCGCCGAGATTCGAAAGAGGTGGGTTTCGGCAGCGGTGAGGCGGCGTTTGCGGTGGCGCAGTCGGCTTTATATATAGTGTGATTACTCTTGAAACCCAATCCATTTTTTGCGTTTTGGATCCGAAGAAGAGCTGTTGACAGGCGTTGGAGGAAATCCGGATTCCGGGTTGCTCCTCGGGCAAGGCCCCTCGGAAGGAGAACAACCCATGCGTGGCGAAGTACCGAGCTGGGGACTGCTTCCTGCAGACTGCAGAGTGTTGTGGTTTCTCATTTTGCTGCGAGCTGGCCATTACTCACGCGTGTAAATCAACAGCGGTTAACAGTTAGCAAATGAGGTGGTCGGGGCGGTGCTGTGGGCTCTTGCTGCTCGGCGCGCTTACTGGTGAGTTCCAGGGGCGGCGCGGGGCCCGGGGACTGGGGATTCAAGTCTGAGTCAGGGGTCAGGGGTGAGCTGGCGAGGCCTGGCGAGGGCAGCTGCACATTTGCTGCCGCCGCAAGGCGCCGCGGACCCACGGTTGCCACGGTATGCTGAGTGTGCGATGGGACAGTGTCAAGGCAGGTGGTATGCTGAGTGGTGGACCCGCTGACCCGCCCGCACCTTGGCCGCAGTAAGTGCTGTTGCGGTGACGGTGGCAGCAGATGCGCCGGAGAGTGCATCGTCCACGGGTGAGCGATGGGGGCTGGTTCGCCGTACGCGTGCGCAGCGTCATGGGGTGAGCCTGGAGCACCATGGTGGTGGACCAGGTGTGACGCAGTTGCTCGCTCCTTCATCCTTGTGGTTCGATCTGGGGTCCGGGTCCTCAGGGGTGCTCCTGGGGTTCCTGCATGGGTCTTACGGGCGGTCGGCCTGGTTGGGCTGTCCCTCGCGCGTGGGTCTGGGTTGATGGGCGGTGAGTGAGCATTACAGGCAGCCCCACTTCAGCATGAGTAGGATTGACGAGGGTCCAAAGCCAGGCAATGTGCATCCCTTCACCACCAGCATGGACGCTAACGGGTCCTCCTACAAAGTCGAGACCGCACGGGATCGGGTCTGCAGAGAGGTCTCACGATCGATCCTGCTGGCTGGTGCGGGGCTTCTATAGCTCAGTAGGTAGAGCGTGCGGCTGTTAAATCTTCCCGGGCTCCGTCCCGGGTATGCCACCGCAAGGTCGACGGTTCGATCCCGTCTGGAAGCGCGCAACCTTTTTCTGCATGCTGCCTGTCCGCGGACGCGCACTGGCGCGACATGCAGGTAGCAGCGACACCAGCATAGGGAGCATCTCCACCTCTGGGAGCAGTAGCGGCACCTCTAGCAGCACCTCTAGCAGCAGCAGCAGCCTGGATGACGACATCCCGTGCGACGGCACCTCGCTGGTCAGCGCGCTCATGATGCAGCCCAACCTCACCACCTACCTGCGGGTGAGTGCGGCCGCTGGAGTCCGCCGGGCACAGGCTCTTGCAGTGGGCTGCCAGCCCCTGGAGCCAGCCCCTGGAGCCAGCAGGGCCCAGGGGCTGGCAGCCAGGGAACGCGCAGCACTAGACATGGGAGAGCCAACATCACTTTGCCCGCTCACCGACCTTACGGCTGACGTGCTTGCGCGAGCCTTGAAACATCTCAGTGTCTGGCCCCTGCCACGCACAGGCACTCCGGGCTGGGGAGCTCATGGGCCGTCTCAACGACGTGCAGGCGCCGCCCGTCACCCTGTTCGTGGCGGACGACTCGTGAGCGGCCCACTGCATTAGAGCGCCCTTCACATACAGGGCGCGTCAAGTCTCCTCAGCCCATTCCATCCAGGCCTCCGTGTAGCTCGTACTCCTGCGTTTGCCCCCCCCCCCGCGCACTCACACAGTCTTACCCACCAGCTGCATCCAGCTTGTGCAGGTCCCGCCTCCCCCGCCTTCCCCACCTCCCCCGCCTCCCCCGCCTCCCCTGCCTCCCCTCCGGCCTCCCCTTCCTGACCGCAACCCCACGCGCCCCTCCCGCAGTGCCTGGCAGGTGTTCGCGGCCGACGCGGGCACCAGCGTCGACGCGCTGCTAACGGAGGCCGGGGGCGCGCTGGTCCGCCACCTGCTGTTGTACGGCCTGGTGCCGACGCCGCTGTCGCCGCAGCAGCTGGCGGCCAGCCCCGTGCTCAACACCAGCTGGGCGGGGCAGATGGTGTTCGTGCCGCAGCCCTTCATGGTGGGTGCCGGGATTGGGATCGGGACTGGTGGGGTGGGGCATTGGGGCGCGGTTGCAGTTGCGAGGCGTTGCGCGGGTATGTGGTGTTTGGGGTGTCGCGTTTATAGGTGCACATGATTCAGGGCGCAGCGGAGTTTCAGGCGCGGACGGGCAGGGGCGTGGGCAATGGGGGCTTACGGTGCGGGTCAATGCGGCCATGCAAGGGCGTGGGCCGTGGGGGCTTACGGTGCGGGTCTGCGTGCTCTCGGCCTGTTGCCGTACCTGTGTATCGACGCTGACAGTCTGACACGCTGCGTGCTGTTTGGGTCACTGCGGGCGCAGGGTGCGGTGTCGAGCTCAGCGGGTACAGAGGCGCGAATCACAGGCGAGTCAACGTACTCGCATTGCACCCGGTTGAACACACCCAACCAGCACGTGTGCAACCCAACCCCCAACCACCAGCCCCATTAACCTCCTCGCCGCACCGCAGGCCGCGTCAAGGTGTGTGAGTCCTACGCCTACCGAGTGGCATACGTGCTCATGCCCGCGCTGTCGCTGACGGCGCTGCCGGCCTTCTCCGAGGCCAGGGCCGCGCCGCCGCCACCGCCGCCGCCGCCCGCCTGCGCCAACGCCTCCATCCCCGACCTACTGAGTGCCAACGGCAACCTCACGACCACGCTAGGGTGCGTGCATGGCGTTCCAACGCAGTAACCCATGCTACTACTGCGGCAGCTGGCCGGGGCGGGGGAGCTGTTTGGCTGCTTACAATTCGCCTATGGCCTTGCCAGCGCGGCCCCCCTGCCCAGCCCTGCCTGCCTCCCCTCGCACGGGCTGCCCAGGGCGCTGCAAGTCACGGGGCTGGAGGACCAGCTGTATGCCCCCGGCGTGGCGCCCTACACGCTGTTTGCGCCCACCGACGCCGCTTGGGAGGAGGCGGCGGCGCAGCTGCAGCTGGCGCCCGGCAAGGACGTGCTGCAGCAGCTGAACCGGTGCGTGTGGGGGCGGGCGTGTGTCCATTTTACGCGTGTGTGTATGTGGTGTGCAGACGCCTTCACTGGACACTCCGCTTGCATGCTACAACTATGGCAATCCTCACATCTGGCCTCCAGCTCTCTGCCCCACCTCCCTCCGCCCCACCCACCCACTCGATCGCCCGTCCGCAGCACCGTGCTTCGCTCCCTGCTCCTGGCGCACCTGCTGCCCGGCAACCTCCCCGGCGCCCAGCTGCGCTCCCAGATCTACACCACAGCCGCCGGCACCGCCGCCAGCCCCATCTTCCTCTCCACCGCCGGCCTGGAGGCGGCGCCGCCACCGCCTGCTGGCGGGCGCGGCAATGAGCCGGACCCAGGCATTGCGCTGCAGACACGCGACGCGGATGCGGTTGTGGTGGTTGCTGACGTGGGCGCCGTGGGCTGCACTGCGTCAGTGCACGCCATTGATGCCGTGCTGCTGCCCGACGCGGCCACCCTAGCCACGCTTGTGGTGGCAGCAAAGCCAGGTGAGGCGGGCTCGGTCCCACGACCCCCGCCTATTTTGTTGCGTGCTCTGCTGTCGTCACTACATAGCGGCTCGCGGGGAGTCCGGGAATGTCTCCTCAACCATTCCATTCTACTCATTTCTGCGCTCCGCACTTGTTATTAGCACCCCGGGCAAGCTTTCCTAGCCAACCAGATGCGCAAGTAGGCCTCGCTTTAATAAGGTCTTGCCCGTGTGCGCCCTGCAGGTGACCGGCAGCAGCAGGCCACGCGGAAGCTGTTGATGGCGGCGGGTGTGTGAAGGAGCGGTGCTATAGCTTCTGACTGAGCCCCAAGCTGAGCCCGTCGTCGATTGCGTGTAGAGAGACACGGCAGTCAAGGCTGACGTCAGCAACATGCACACAGGAACACACAGAGACTGTGTGTGTGAGTGTTGTATGCGGTGCGTGCGTTTGTTTAGGATGCCAAGCAAGTGAGGAGGTTGAGAGAGCAAGAGCCCTAGCGGCAGAATGCTGCACTGCTTTGTGCCTGCGTGCCGGGACTGCCAGCCAGCCGACTGCACCAGGCAGGGAGGTCTGGTGCAAAGCGTACAATGCGTCTGATTAGCGAGGCCTCATTTGGGGGCAGGGAAGCTGTAGTTGTGGCTGGACACGTGACGCGTTACATCGTGTCGTAACTGGTGGTGGCCCTCCCGCCGCCTGACAACCAGGCTGTTGCCAACTAACTCCGCCGCTTACTAAAGGTTTATAATGTCGTCACCCTCCCGGCAAACACCGTGCACAATACATGCAGCTTGCAGTACAGCATGAAGTTCAGCTGTCTAGTGTGTGCGACGTTATTCCAAAACGCTGCTGGCCCGCAAAATCGCAAATTTGTGCCCCATGCCCGCTTCTCTATTATCCTACATGCTAAGAACACCAGATTCCCAGCAGCTTGTACAGTTTATGATATCATGGCCTATCCTGTTGATATGTACGTATGTAGCTGATGAACTATGTAACAGATTATGTAAGCTCAGGGGTCCCCCTCGTGGGTCCCCCTGCTATAACGCTTCCTGCTCTGCTCCTTGCATCAAGTAGCAGATCACTGACTTGCATTCGACATTCGATCCAAACGCTTCGGGTTCGTGCACCAAGGGCTGCACGCAGGCTTCCACTCACAGCGTGCGGGTGCACAAGCGCATGCCCCGTCGCAGCTGTGTGCAGTCCAGGCCTGTGGCAGCGCGGCATGCAGGGCAGGTGGAAGTCAGGCGCAGGCATGGTGCACTGATGCATGTGCGTGATGGCCTGGTGACCCGCCGGCTGCAGGAGGGCTAAGCGGCATGCGCGGTTCCAACAAGCTCACACGGCACCCCACATGCGCCATGCCAGTGCACAGTCCAATCGTGTTTCCTTCCCTTGTGCTTCCTAACACACACAAAAACACACACACACACACACACACACACACACACACACACACACACACACACACACACACACACACACACACACACAGACGCACCTGCGGCGTTTCTCTGCAGCAGGTCGGGCAGCGGCACTCCGAACAGCTGCGCGATGGAGGCACAGGTGTCGCCGTCCCACACGTAGTGGAACTGGATGCAGCTGGGTGGCAGCAGCCACTGGGAGAAGGTGTTGACGCAGATGCGCCGCGTTTGCTGCAGGTCATGGCGCGCACACGAGGATGGGTCGAGCGGTTGGGTGACATGAGGCCATGCGGGTGTGGGGGATGGGCACGGGAGCGGCAGTTAAGGAATGTCGGGAGCTTGACGAAGCCCAAGGCAGGTAGAATGACGGGTGGGAATGACGGGTGGGGATCCATACCGCGCGCACGAGTGGCAAGGCAGAGTGGCAGGCCAGGCCAGGAGCCTGGCAAAACCTGGTTGGCACGCTGGCTGAGCACGCTCACCGGGGCTCGCGGACAGATGACCACGTCTTGATTCAGTAACTCCAGATCGTACTCCGAATCCAGGCCGTACAACTGTACAACATCCCGGCAGTACTGGTACTTAAACATGATATGCCACTTGTCGCAGATAGCAGGTCGCTCATACGGAGGCGTTGGCGGCGGCCGCGGCGGGCTGGGCCGCCGCGGCGGGTGCGGGGCGGGCGGAGGAGGAGGCGGGGGCAGCGGCGGGGAGGGCGGGCGCGGGGGCGGGAGCGGGGGGACAGGTGGCGACGGCGGAGGTGACGGCGGCCGAGGAGTCGCCACGCACAGTGTCATGCCGCGGAGTAGGTTGTAGCAATCCAGTCCTGCGGTTGCGGTGCATGTGTGGCATGTGGTCCGCTCGAGTACCGCTCACTCAAATTCTGAATGCGGCCACTTCGTATTTCTCAAACACAATGCTTGCCCTTCACCAAGCTGCTTGCCCTCACCATCGTTCAGGTCATACAGGGATTCAGGCGAGGCAAGGCCCGCCGCCGCCGCCACGCCGTCACAAGTGTCACCGTCCCACACGGTGTGTGTGGCAATGCATGTGGCCGGCAGGGCCCAGGGTTTGAAGCTGTTAATGCAGATGGTGATGGTCCTCTGGGGCAGCAACGTAGGTATAGGCCAAGGGGGAGCGTGTTCCGTTTTGGGCCCGTGTACAAGTCATCCATTCACAGTGACAGTGGTGCTGGAGGGGCTGCTCCGTTCCCCACCACCAGCTGGCCTAAGCAGGTGCAAGCACTTACCCGCGGGGCACCGCTGCAATCCAGCCCTGGATTGATTGACACCAGGAAGGCGACGCTTGGAAGACCGAAGAACGACACGACGTTCTCGCAGCTCTGGGCCTGGATGAGTCTGTAGCTCTCGCCGCACTTGGCGGCAGGGTACGGCGGGGCGCCCACAGGGCGGGGCGGCGGGCGTGGTGGGCGCGGCGACACCGGGGCCGGTGGCGGCGGCGGACTGGGCGCAGGAGGCGGCGGCGGCGGCGGCGGGGGCGGGGAGGGTGGCGCCGGCGGGTAGGATGGGGGAGACGGCGGTGGCGCAGGGGACGGAGGCGAATCGGGCGGGGAGAGCGGCGCCTGGAGGCAAAGCTGCATTCCGCGCAGCAGCATGTCGCACCGCAAACCTGCGGCGCCGGCGGCAGGGGCCACAAAGTGGTCAGGTGCTTTAGATCAGCTTCTGCATCAGCTACTGTCGCTGCCACTCTTTCCTTGTCATTTGTCATCCGCACCCATGCCACCCTTTAGCCCAGCCTTGTGCTTTTTACCCGAGTTGAGCTGGAGCAGTTCCTCCAGTGACAGACCCGCTGCTGCCGCCAGACTAAGGCAGGTCTCGCCGTCTGTCACGACGTGGACTTGCAGGCA
This sequence comes from Chlamydomonas reinhardtii, assembly GCF_000002595.2. Lineage (NCBI taxonomy): Eukaryota > Viridiplantae > Chlorophyta > Chlorophyceae > Chlamydomonadales > Chlamydomonadaceae > Chlamydomonas > Chlamydomonas reinhardtii. Next base: position 4,378,082 of record NC_057006.1, read on the forward strand.
GCCCGGCGGCAGCGCCCACTGGCGGAAGCGATGCACGCACACCGGTCCCGAGATCTGCAGGGGTGGGGGTACACAGGGCACTCCGTGAGGGCACACCGGCACAGCCGCACAGGTCAGGCCAGTGGCTAGGGTGCGCGTTTGATGGTGCTTATCGTACACGCGTCGGGCGGCTGTTAACTCTGTGGGGGCATGTCGCACCCGTGGAGGGCACTGTATGATGAAGCTGTGGCGTTAGCTCACCGAGTTAGCTCAGCGCGATGGGTCCCATGGGTCCCATGCATTGTCCTAGCTGTAAGCTTTGTCTCCATCACTCTAGACACCAATACACCACTCTACACACCATGTCGTCACCGAGTTCAATAATGGGTGCGGTGCGCGTTGGCTGAAACGCGTTGGCGAGGGGCAGGGGGCACATGCAGACGCGTCCGCACTCCGCAGGTCCGTACCTCTGGGCTGCCGTCACACGCCAGCTCCGGATTCAGCAGCTGCATTGCAAACAGAGTGGAAATCGGGCTGGTGGTTTCCTTCGCATCCAAGCCGCGACGAGCCTTCATGCAATCACAGCGGCCTGCATGTCGCCCTCACCTTCAGCACAAAGATGTTCCGAAGAGCAAATATTGCGACCACATACTCGCAGGTCTTGGGGTCTTCACCCGGAGCGGGCTGGTAAAAAGAGATACAGGAGGCCGGGGAGAAGAGCGGCGGCGAAGGCGGCTCCGGCGGCGGGCTGGGCGGCGGGAGGGGTGGGCTGGGCGGCGGAGGGGGCGGCGGAGGGGGTGGTGGCGGGCTGAATGGTGCATTGGGATCGGAGGGCACGGAGGGGGGTAGGATTGAGTCATCTGGTGGTCCCATATTTACAGGTGGCGTGGGTGGCGGAGGGTAAACAGGTGGCGGGGGGTACGGTGGAGGGTACTGGGGAGGGTATGATGGCGGGGGATACGGTGGAGGGTACTGGGGAGGGTATGGTGGAGGCGAGACAGAGTGGTAGGAGGGCGGGCTGTGCGCGGTGCCGTACGGGGGCGGTGTGGCGGCGCCGTACGGTGGTGGCGAAGGTGAGGATGAGTAAGGGGGTGGGTACGAAGGGGGCGGGTAGGAAGGGGCGGCGACTGGCGAGGGCGAGGGTAGAGGTGTGGTGTCGCATGGCGGACTCGGCGAGCGACGGTCTACGTGGATTTGCAATCCCGCTCCTTCAAGCCCATTTCCAGGCCATACGGAGAAGCATAGCAAGCATATGACGACAGCCGCGCTGTGCGTAGCGCTGTGTTTGCGAGTCGACACATCCTTGACTTTGCCGTCGGCCATCTGCGTGCCGGTTGTCGTCGTGCGAGGGACGTTACTGCATCTACACTGACAATCCAATGCACAACTATGTGATAAGAGTGGAGCTGCTGACGCGCTCGCTCGGCCCAAACTCAAAGCGTGGCGGACTGGGTGAAGTCGTGTAGTGTGGCGGGGCTTTGCAAGCTGATTGTAATAGTTGTTGTTATGTTGCTCAACAGTAACATAGTTTAGCGCGGCCAAGCGCAGGTACCGAGCATGCAGCCGGAAGCCGTAGCAGTTTCCCGCCATCGATGGACGACGTCCCTGTCAACCGCTGCGAATGGGATTCGAGTGACACTCGTCGCCGAATGCGCTGTCAGCGGTCGGTGAAATTACAATGCCGCCCTTCAATTGTCGGGCTAATTCTTATCCGTGTTGCTATCATACACAGAAATCGTTCTCTCAATCCAAGGAGTTCACAACCAATCAGACTAAAACATTCCGAGTCCAGGGGGCTGGTCGCGCCTCGCACGCAAAGACGCCCTCCACCGCAAGAATTAGCATCGCTCTCTCAAAGCATGTAAACACTCGAAAGTCGACAACGAAACCCACACACGTACACATGCGGCACATACACACACACACACACACACACACACAGCTTCGCGCGTAGGCTCCCACAGACGTGCAGACACCGCCCAGCGCCGCGCCCTCGCCCCACCCAGTTCGTATGGTCCGGGAGTGCCAGCGAGTGCACGCAGGAGCGCGCCGGGCCAGGGAAAACGCAGTCCGCATCGTAGCCTCGCCTTTCAGGAGCCGATCCGACCCTGGACCGACACAAAAATACAACTGCGTGTAGCCTACATCCGCCACAGCAGCCACTCCGTCCCTACCCCTAAGGGCGCGGTGTTCAAACCGGTTCGCTACCAACCACGCCTAAAAACAGCTCTTCTCGTGCAGCGCTCCTGGCAACGCTCCTCACCGCAATCCTCACGGCGCCTCGGCGCGCACACGCCGAAATTCCCACCGGCATCCGGCTCTGGTCGCCTCTACCGGTCCTCCCGAGGGCTGCCGCTGCTGCCGCCTCCCGGGGGCAGGGCTGTTCCTCCTACGCGCGGATTGCCGGCGTCCTCCCGCCCTTGCCGTTCCCGGCCATGCGTCGACCAACCGCCCAAGTCCCAATCAACTGGGCACAACCCTCAAGGCGCCATGCGCAAATGACAACTTTCTATTCATGCGCACACCAGGGCTCTGCCCCCCACAGCACATGCGCCTGAATGCGTACAGCCACGCGCCGCCAGCAATTTGCTGGAACGGGCATGCGCTGCATGCTCATCAACCCCCCGGCTGCTGCCCCACATCCTGTAGCCACAATTAGCTGCTGTGCTAAGCCTCCGCCAGATCCCGCCGCTCCCCGCCGTCGCCACCATCGCCGGCTGCTCTGCGGCGGCGGGTTTAGTGCCCGCCACGCAGCATGTCGATGGGGAACGTGTCGTGCCCCTCGGGGTAGAGCACCTGCGTCTTGCCCTGTAGGAGGAGACCACCAGTGGACGCTTGTTGTCAGAACCGCACGCCCTACCTCACCGTCATCCGCCTTTCCCCGTGGCTGTATCTTGCATCATCGCCTTTCCCCCAACGCTGCAGCGGGACCGACTACATCGACATCACACGCCACATCCCATCACACAGCAGCATTACAGCTGCATCCTGGCGCAGACGCGTAAGGCCGTGACCAACCCCAAAGCCGCGCCCGCGTGCTCACCTCCAGGTACTTGTTGATCATGCGGGTGGTGCTGTAGTTGAAGCCGTCCTGCGGCAGGATCTTGCGGTCCCGCGTGCGGGCGCTGTTCATCACGGTGCGCACCTGTACGCACGTGAAAACAGGAATGCACATGTTTATGAGCAGCGACGAACACCTAATGAAGGGTTCAACTTTCCGGCGGGGGGTTTCGGTTGTGCCTCGTGCCAGAGCCTGTGCCACTCAGGCCCATCCGCTCTCAAACCTGTTGACCTCAACATCCCGTCAATCCCACAATACTACGCCCCCCGCCGCTGCAAACCAGACGCCGGCCTCTCCAGCCACGTCCCTCGAAGCGACAATAAGCCCCATAACTTGGGTCCCGCACGCTCTCACCTTCGAGGCAAGCACCTTGCCCAGCTCCACGCCCCACTGGTCGAACGAGTTGATGTTCCAGATAAAGCCCTACAAAGTAAGCATACACGCGTGAGATGCAAGCACTCAGTCGTGTAGTCCTGGCAAGATGCTGTGTTCACATCGCTCGCAAGCCCGCCTCTTACTTCCCGTTCCGCACCCCGAACCCCCTTGGCCGTGGCTCCTTGCCGCCTGCCCGCGACAGCCCTGTACACGCCTCGCACCACATCTCCTGCCCAACCCTTCCCCACGCATCCGTAGCCCCGCCCCAAACGGGACCCCAGCCGAATCCCTCTTATGCCGCACGAAACCTGCCCGCGCCGGCTCGCGCACCTGCACGGCGATGCGATGCTCGTAGATGGCAAGCAGCTGGCCCACGGTGTAGGCGGTGCAGCTGGGCAGCATAATGCTCATGCTGGGGCGGTTGCCGGTGAAGACGCGGTGGGGGATGAGGTAGTCGGGCACGTTGTCCGAGCGCAGCTGCTCCGGCGTCTTGCCGTACGCCAGGGCGTCGGCCTGCACATGCGAAGAACATTTGAGCGTGTCAGGGTTGCAAACCGAGGCTAGTCATCGCTGTAAGGGATCCTCGCATCAACGCTTCGCCTTCAGCTGTCCCCCGCTCTACCCTGCCTGCAATACAACCTTTCGGAATCCAGACGGCGCGCGCCCGCACCTGAGCGAAGAAGTTGCACATGAGCTCGTCGTGGTTGGACACCACCTCGCCCTTCAGGTACACCGACTGCTGGCTGCGCACAATGCCGATGAACTCGCAGGGCACCACGCGGCCCTGGTGGATGAGCTGGTAGAACGAGTGCTGGCCGTTGGTGCCGGGCTCACCTGCGCGTGAAAATAGTGCAGTGTACACAGAAGTCGTGGTCATAATGCATACCCATGCTGCGGCCCTGCCACACAGGCTCTGCCAAGGATTCTGACGGCTACGGTGCAGCTGGGTTCACCGCTTGTAGCTGACAGCATTCGCAATCCTAGCGCGCCAGCTCACCGAAATCGATCTCGCCGGTCTCGAAGGGCAGGCGCACGCCGTTAATGTCCACGCCCTTGCCGTTGGACTCCATGTCCACCTGCTGAATGTGGGGCGCCAGCTTCGACAGAGCCTGTATGGAAGCCGCGTGCGAGAATATGTTAGGAGAATGAGGATTGGGGTGCATGCACAACTCCAAACGCGTCTTCGTTGCGGCAGCTGCTATAGTGGCCCCACTACATTCGGCCATCTGGCATGTGGATCGTACGGCACAACCCGCAATATGTCTTCGATATGTAACCCTTTAGATTCGGCCATGCAGCCCAGACGATTACATTCGACCGGCCCAGCCCACGCCGGTATCCTGCATGCTGTACCTGGCAGTAGGGCAGGATGGCCTTCGCGCCGTGGCCCAGGAAGGACACGTTCCACAGCGACGTCAGGCCCATGAGCACCGGCAGGTTGTCCTGGTAGGGCTGGTTCTTGAAGTGCTCGTCGATGTTGTTGGCACCAGCAAGGAACTCCTGCGAATGTGGGTCGGCGGCAGTAAGCGGCATGGGTCAAACGCTGGTTCAGAACAGCATCCCCGGCCCCCGGGCCAGCGGTGGGCGGGCTACCAACAGGCTCCATGTCTCCCAGAAGCACGTACAGGGACAGCCCTCGTCCGCCGCCCACCCGCAAGCCCCGCATCCCATCCCGCTCACCTGCATCAGGTCGAAGCCGTACTGCAGCGACAGCGGCAGCATGCCCACGGCCGAGCACACCGAGTAGCGGCCGCCCACCCAGTCCCAGAAGCCAAACGCATTCTCGGGGTCGATGCCGAACCTGTGCAGCGAACATATGGTAGCCGCCGTTCAGTACACATCCTCGACCGGCCGCTTTTCACAGCGTAAAATACTTGCAATCCATTGCCCCAGCAGCTGCATGTCACGCTCGTTCCATTTGCTTGGCCCCTAGCTTCGTCCGACCCGTTCTGTGGACCCCAGCATTGCCTTCCCCGCCATCACTCACTCCTTGACCAGCTTCAGGTTGGTCGACACCGCCACCATGTGCTTGGCGACGGAGTCAGGGCCTGAAGGAGAACCAGCACCAGCTCAGTACCCACAGCAGCACTGGTACCACGGCATCCACACTTTCAAGCGCCTCCGTCGTCACTATGCGTCCTACAACCCGCGGCTCTGTTCGCGGCCTCCTGCCACCCACCCATCCATTCCCATCCACCCGCCCGCCCCCACCCCCACTCCCCCACACAAGCCCTCCTCCCCCGTTCCCGCTCTTACCCAGGCGGGAGGTGAGCCAGCTGCGCACAGTGCGCGCGTTGAGCATGGTCTCCGCGGTGGTGAAGGTCTTGGACACCACCACCACCAGCGTCTCCTCGGGGTCCAGGCCGTCCAGCGCGCGGGCCACATCAATGGGGTCCACGTTGGCCAGGAAGCGCAGGCTGCGGTCGCGGCTGCAGCGCATGGCCACCGGCTCGGTCCTGTAGCACACGGGGAGGGGTGTGGCAAGGTGCCAAGTGGAGTCAGCGGCGGCCACGTGGGGTGCATGGACCGCGCGCGTCAGCGCCAGGACAGCTCCATGGCAACGGTACTGCGTTGCAGTCGCGTATTGCAAAACTCCATTCTATCACCCCATAACTCAATCCTAACACCTCGAGACACCCCGGCAATAGCAACCCCCCCCCTCGTCGCACCTGAGCGCGGTGTGCACGAACAGGGGGCCCAGGAACGAGCCGCCAATGCCGATGGCCACCACGTTCTTCAGCGGCTTGCCGGTGACGCCCAGCCACTCGCCGTTGCGGACCTTGTCGGAGAAGGCCTTGATCTTGTCGAGCACCTCCCACACGTCCGGCACCACGTCCTTGCCGTCCACAAAGATCTTCTGCGAGGCCGCTCAAGTGAAAGGCGGGGGGCCGCACACAGGCAGCAGGGTAAGGCACTGGAAGCACGTGGTTGCAAGGGTGGAGAACAGGCGCAGGCAGCCACACGCCTAAAGAGTGCGGTGCACGGCACGTGTCCGTGCATGTACAGCAGCCAGCGGAGCGGCGCTACGCGTACTGCTGGTCCGTACGCACGCGAGGGGGCCGAGGCGGCCGTGAGCTGCAAGCGCGGCGCACCTGGTTGCGATGGGCGCGGGTGGCGATGTGCAGCACGGCGCGGTCCTCGGTACTGTTGATGTGCTCGCCGTTGAACATGGCGTTGATCTTGCCGCGCAGGTTGCTCTGCTCAGCCAGCTCAAACAGCAGCTGCAGGGGATGATGATACCAGGGGCAGTAGGGACAGCTGCTCAAGCCGGGAAGCGAAAGGTGCAACGCGGAGTCTCTCACAGTGCGAAATAAAATGTTGAGGCAGCGATTGAATGAGAAGCCAGCTGAGGACCGTCGCTGCGCCCAGGGGCCCTAGTGCACGCGATGGGCGCAGCGGACGCAAGCCTTGCCTCCTCCCCATCTCCCACCTCCAGGGTCTTCTGGGTCACGCGCTGGCGGGTGAAGTCGCCGTAGATGCCCTCGCACTCCTTGATGAGCGACATGCAGCGAGCCTCATCGTGGAGGAGGTCGCGTAGGTGCCTGTGATGTCGTGTGCAACAAGTACCGGTACGCGTGGTCACAAGGGGCAGGGTCACGCAAGCACCGGGTGTCTCTGGGCTAGGGTTTGGCGCCTGGGCTGCTCCAAGCTGCACACGGTCTGCGCCACGAGTCCACGCGCATGTCACATCATGCACTAGGTGCCATTTAATGGCATGCTGACTTGCCGACGGGTCTGACGGCACGCATGTGCTGAGCACATATGCAACAGGTGCCGCAGCCTCCGCTACTGGACATCGCTGGCCGCGTTCCACGCTAATGGTATAGCCCTTTGTTGCTGAATGCAGCGCGCGCGGTTTCGCATTCGCCACGAAGCGCTCCACGCATGGATCGCACTAATCATAACTCACGTCTTCTCAATCTCGTTAACATGCTCCTTCAGCGCCTGCCATGCGGGCAGCTCGCTAACCAGGGCGCCCTTCTTGTTGGTGGTCGTCTGCGCCTATGAATAAAAAATGTTAGCATCCAAAAAATGAGCTAACAGCCCCTGCCGCAACGCTCGATCACTAGAACACCAAAATTAAATGGTGCTGCTACCGTTGGGACGCGGAAAAGTTGCTGCTACACTGAACTCGTCACGATCGCTCAGCTAATTGCGGGGTCACGTCCAGGTCGCGACTGGCGGTAGAAGAAAACTCACGTGGATCATTTTAGCGACCTGAGCGACAACGTTGCGCTGAGCAGCGGTCGGCCTGCAAGTCGCGGGACGGACGGTCAGGATAAAGCTTAGCCGGAGTCGCGAGCCATCATATCAAGGGCCCCAGCAGCATGCATACGCGCGCCCACGATATCCTTATCTCTGTCTGCGACAGCTATCTGTACACAGAGCACTCGGCCGCGGACCGTAACTCACTCGGGCGAGGCGACGGGGGCCTCGGGGGCAGAGCCTGACGGTACTCGGGCGACGCGGGGCACGACCTTGGGCGAGCAAGGCACACCGTTGATACGCGTCTTGTGAGACACGCAAGGGGCACGCAACTGGGTCTGCATACTGCCAGTCGGTGTCACAAGGGTTCACTATGCAAGTGCGCTTTGGTGCTTGTGCCTTGACAGGCGAACGTCAATGCCTGAGACACGTCCTAAAGGTCTCCTCGGATTCAGTACAAGCTATTATATATACATGGGGCGACTGGGGCTTTGATACCGGCCGGGGTCCCGCCCGCGATGGACCGTCCATTGGCCCCTCGCTTAAGGGCTGCTTCTGGCCCCAACCGAGTCATTTCGGCCGGTAGGCGTTACAAAAACGTTCCACTTGCTCTCCGCGTTTTCCCTCAACTTGCACCCAACACGCCGGAGCTTTCTCTTGAATTGCATCGTCAGCGCACGCTTTTCCGGGACCGCGTTTTACTCTCTGCTTCATCCCGCATGCAAATCAGCGGCCCTACGGTTATGCAACCCCGTCATGCATCGCGGAAAACATAGAGGGGCGAAATGCGATAGCCCCCTTCCTTTCCCGCCGGACTGGCCCACTTCCGTCGGCGCAGTCGGCGCTGGCGCTACACAGGTAGGGACATGGGCCCCCGCTCCATGTGCCCGCAGCTTTGCGCTGCTAACGGTTCCTCACGAGGGTCTGAACGGTCCCAGCAGCAGCCCACCACCACCGCCACCGCCTTGTCACGACTGCACAACCCTTACTGGGCTGGCCATGGCTGGCCCTTGACGTCCACTGGTTGCTCGAGCTTGCGCAGCACAGGGGTGCTCCAGGGGTACTCCTTGACCATCGCCCACTCCACAGGCCGCCCAAAGTTCCGCTGTGGCGTATTAGGATAGGTAGGAGGGGTTGAGTAAAAGAGGCAGGAGCGCAGCAGTCATGAATGGAAGGGTAGAAGCCTCAAGGAGCGGTGTGTAACTGGTGTTGAGCTACAAGCAGCGGTCGCGCACGGCAGTCCTCTTATAGCCCCCGGTGTGTTCAGGCACGCGATGCCGTACCTTGAAGCCATCAGTGAAGGCGCGCTGTGGGGTGTGGCGAAGGGAGGGGATGTAAGCAGGTGATTGGGCCATAGCATACCGGCGGCGCACATCTACACCGCAGCAGCTTGCTATGTGAGTGCTCACCGCTCACGGCAGCCGCTGCAGCTGCAGCTGGCCTGCTCTTACCCATCATTCTTGTCCCCGCCCATCGGCCCCCGCCTCAGAATGTCACAGGGATGCATAATCCGTGGACTGTCAGACAGTCAAACCCCAGGGACCGCTCCCATACCCATCGCTTGGCCCCGCCCCTACCCTGGGCTTTCGCCATGCCTATCAATTCGGTTCCAGGTATCAGCTGGGATCGCAATGAGCTTCCCACCTGCGCCTCCTTGAACTCAGGCGTGGAGAAGCTCAGCCGCGGGTCCTGGTCCCGAGTGGACTCTTGCAGCTGCGGGGGTGGCGGATCGGGAGGGTGGGGGACGTCAGATGGCAGGCGCATACCGTGTAACCTTGCATTCATACCGTGCGGCCCGGTTGTCCCTTCACTGTCAGGGCGCACCGTGCACGGCTGCCGCTAAACCAGGTGCGGCGCCCTCGACCTCGCCGCCCCCTCCCCCATACACATACACACCTTGCGCAGGTGGCCGCGCATCTCGGACAGCAGCTCCTGCTGCTCGCGGTCGCCCGGGTTGGCGCGCCGCTCAAAGCCCTCCTGCGAGGCAAAGCCAGGCGCCCGCAGTTAGCAAAGTTGTTAGGAGCTGTGGGGCGTGCCTTGTGATGCCCGGTGAGCGCTTCATCGACAATCAGCTGTGGGCGCCTGTGGGGGCGGTCCGAGGCTGGCGGGAAAGGCGGCAGGCGCACTGGTGCTTTGCGCTCTCGAGGATACGTGTATGCTTGCGCCAATTCGTTTCCCCTCTTGCGGGATCTCCTCTGTACGCAATGCGGGCGCCCACGCATGCTCACCAGCGTGTCCATGTTTCTGCGCCTTGCGTGGGGATGTTCGGCTCGGTAGGATAGGCGGAGGGCTGAAGCACTTCTCCGTGGAATGCGCTGTAACCCTATGCAACAATTCGTTGCCTGTTCGTCTCTGTCGAAATGACCAGGATGGCGACAGTTGGCTTCGGCTTCTCCAAGACTCATGGCGGCAAGGTCACGGCACAGACTACGCACATTTATAGACTGCGCCAAGGACTGCGCTGATAGAGCTGGATACAGAGCAACACAAGGCATCCTACATTCCAATGGAGTCGTCAAGCATTGCTATTAATCCTGCCGCTGAATGTTACCGTAATTGTTCCCGCCTCTAAACCGCGTCCTGCACCAACGCAGCAGCAGCAACCCAGCACCAGTCCCTCCCCGCGCCCCCATCCCAGAGCACTCAACGCCCACCCCACCGCACTGCTCGTATGCTACGCACCCTGCACCTGCACGCACATGCCCGAAGCCATCCCGTAAATGGCAAACGACGCTGCAGCATATTGTGCGCATGCTCCTCATGTACACACGCGCAGCGCAACTTACAGCCTCATTACTACAGACACCGTCTTGCAGGTGTCGCAGTTCGTCTGCACTACGGTATGGCGTCCGCCGTCCGGATTCGCTGCTATCGCGGCCCGCAACGGTGGGGCCTGTTCTGCGGCCCGCAACCTCGGGTCCCTGGGCGACACTATGCTTGGTTACTTGCCCTTGTTGATCTGTACTATGTCCCAGTTGAGCTTGGTGGCAATCGTGACCCAGACCTGTAAGGGGCGCGTGCGGGACAGGCACACACATTTACGGAAGTCGTCAGAATGGGTACGGTGTACCGTGAGTTGGAGGATCACAAGAGGAGGTTATAGGTGAGTGCGGGGGTGCATGCGCGGCGCAAGGCCACTGGCAGGTGCAGGTGCAGGGAGTGTCGGAGAGGTGCCGTGACGGATAGAGACCCGTGTGACAGTTCAGCCCTGTTGCCGCTCGCACCTGGGTGGGCAGCATCAGGTAGGCGGCAACAGGGCTGATGGGGTAGAAGGCCGCCGCTGTGCAGGAGTGGGGAAGAACGGGGGGCGTGTGAGTGCGGTGCTAATGCATCGCTCAGGCCGGCAATGGCGGCACGAGATGGCAGTAGCGCCACCCCAAAAAACACATGTTAATATGTACAACGCTTTGTTGCACCATGGCTGTAACTGCTGCATCGTAACCAGCCGCTCCACTGGCGCCTCCAGCCGCTTACTCGTCCCATACCATACACGACGAACCTACAGACCCATCCCACACCCTTCAGTCACCCTCAACGCTGCATGCTGACCCCAATGCTAGCCAAGCAGCCACGGAGACCCGGCCGCAACCCAGCCCAGCCCGGGCTTACCCGAGGCCGCAATCGAGCCCCAGAAGGCGTACATCCAGGGCAGACTCCCCTCCAGCTGGCGCCGCCCGAAGAACACCACTACAGGGGGCGGCAGCAGTTGGGCAACCGGATTGGGTTGGTGGGGAAGCTGCAAGTAAAGTCGAGCGGGTCACAAACGGCTTCGACAGGTAAGCTGCCCCCATCGGCTGCACTGTGCGTCAGACGCGTTCCTCCGCACTTCAATAAAGCACTAGCCCACGTAGCTGCCTGGCCAGCTCCTCCAGGTAGCACAAGGCGGCAACACAAAACCACTATCCACTGGCGCTAGGACTGCCGGCACCCGAATCGATGCCATAGCGCGGGCCTTGCAATGAACGTGCGTGCTGTCCAACACCCAACACGTCTCCCCGTTGAGACTCACCGTTCCACCAGTTGCCTAGGAACATGTGGATGCCGAAGGCCGCCAGCGGCAGAGCTAGAGACTGCGCATGGACACACACATGTGCAGAGAATCGTCCATGTATGCACGGTCGTCATCACCGGTGTGTCGGTGGCTAAAGCCTAGGAAGGCGCACGATGAGTCCACGACTGACGCACGCCTCGGCGCGCGGAGCGTGTGCCGCTGCTCACTTACCGACACGCTCTTGGCCTTGGAGCACACCAGCCACAGCGCGACCTGTGCAGCCAATGCAAACGAAAGGTAAAACCCAAATGATTGTTGCAGGTATCGGACGTGAAATGTACATCCGGGTCACTGCCTCTCCTGTTCAGAGCCCAACAACGCACCGACTGCATGGTCTTGAGGGGGATCCAGACCAGGGGGAAGACGTAGTTCGGTGGCGTCCAGCTGTGGGAGCACAATGCAAGAAACAGTTTGCCCGCGCATTTAGACGGTGCCGTGGACAGGGTGACCTCTGGGCCAGGGAACGAAGATGAACAGACGCCCATCTGGAAGCCATATGGCACACCTTCTTTGTAATATCGCAACCATATGGCACACCTGGGCTTCTTGAGCGACTTATACCAGGTGGGATCCATGGTGGGGACCAGCCGCTGCACGCCGAATACCACACCGACGGAGGCAGCGATGCCAGCCGCCGTCGCCACGGGGCCGCTGTAGCAGATCAAGCAACGGAAAGGGGTAAGTGAGGGAGGCGGGTTAGCCACAACACGGCGTTGCTGGCAGCTAGGGTTGCGTGTCGCAACCCTGCTCCTGGTTCGTTTCCCACTCCCTATATAGTCATTGGAGATATGGAGATCGACAAGAAGTCCCGTGGTGACGACTCGCGAGTGAGCAAAACGATTGGGAAGTGCAACTCGCCTGCCAAGCAGCTCGAGAAGTCCTCGTGATGCCATCTTAGATTTTGTAAGGTTGGTTTGGAAATATTGTACTCCGTAACAGGCCGGTGCACCGGCAATGAACCGCCGGGCCCGATGCATCAATGCATGCTTTCTCACTGTTCATGGACTCGACCGTTCTTCATTCATAATATCATATTAATAACGTTGCATTACAGTCTCATTTAGTACAAACGAGCCGTTCTTACTGTCAAGGAGAATGTGCTGCTGGAGGAGCGACAGCGCTCACAAGCATGCGGAAAGAATACACTGCGGATATATATGGTAGAAGCTTTACAGGTACTCATTCATCTCCTATACGGGCGTGAGGCGGGCATGTCCCCGCTTCGAGGGGCGTAAATGGCGAGCCCCGGCTCTCAATCTCCCGGCTCTCAATCTCAAGCTGCGCTTATTGCTCAGCGCAAGAAAGATAAAAGCTTGACGTGGCAGCCTTACCTGACAAACGATGGGAAGCAGGACCTTCAGGAGCTATGGGAGCGACTAGACCTTGCTCGCAAGGGTAGGCTGGGGACACGGGGTCAGAGAGTTGGGTCGGCTTGGGGCACCCCAGCATCCGTTTGACATCTCTGTAAGCCACACATATTGATGATACAGGACAAAGGAATCGGCCAGGGGAACAGCGCGTGCAAGGGGGGCGGGGACGAGGCGAGGAGCCTCGGCGTTGCTGGGCACCGCCGGTCATCAGTGTTCGCTGCTGACTCCAACGCTGCCTCTTATTCCCCTGACACTCCAGGCTTCATTACCTACAGCGAGCTGCATGCCGCAGTCAATGAGGCGGCGGGCAGGCCCGTCAGGTGGGAGCACGACACGCTTATCATGCCGCGTAGGCCCCACAATCCAGTGCACGCTCCCCACGCATCTTTTCCTCTCCTCAGCCACCCCACCCACCATTACCATCACCATCACCACCATCACCATCAACCCCACCACCATCACCACCACCACAACAACAACAACCACCACCACTAGCACCGCTAGCATCGCTAACTCATCTCAACCTCCCCACCACCGCCCCGCTCGCAGCTCCGCCGCGCTGCAGCCGCTGGCGTGCCGCATGGACACCACCACGCGCCAGGGCCGCCGCATCACGCACGCCGACTTCACCGAGTACATGGCGCAGCAGCTGCTGGGCGAGCAGCGCTACCAAGAGGCGCTGCGGGCGGAGCAGGGGCCGCTGCTCAAGGAGGTGGTGAGCGGCGCAGCAGCAGCAGGGGCGGGCAGGGCAGGAGCGGGCGGCGATGCAGAGGAGGAAGGAGGCGGGAGGTGTGGAGGTGGTGGTGGGTGGGGAGGTGGGGTGTTTGGAAGGTTGGGTTGCAGGAGGCCAGCGGCTGGTGCGCTGGCGTGCGGAGGCGGGAACTGGGAGAGCGGTGCCGACCGGCTGGTTGTGCTGTGGCGCCTGTGTAACGCAGGGCTGCAAGCTGTACGAGCTGCTAAAGATCTACAAGCGCAAGCAGATGCTTAAGGACGCTATGGGGGTAAGCCAGGCTGCTGGGCTGCGGGTCGCCTTGTAGGCTTGTACCGTCATGCGACAGGTCAATGGATGATGGACATACGGTAGCAGGACGGGGTGGGGCGCATGTGCCGTCCGACCGGCTCGTGCCGCTCATGCCGCCTCGTCGCTGTTCACACACTTGCCCCTCCTCAACCCCACAGGGCACTGACGGCATCAAGCGACTGCTGACGCTGGCCCAGGTGCCCGTGCAGCGCCGCCCCCGCCGCCGCGGTCAGGTGGGCTTCAGCCTGCTGGGCTCGCCGGCACACGGCAGCTCGCCGGGCTCCGCCGCGCCCAGTAACCTGCACAGCCCCTCGCGCCGACGCGGCGCCGACCTGAGCGCGGGCCACTCGCCCATGATGGCGCTGGCTACGGGGGGCAGCGGGAGCCCGGTGGCTCGCAGCAAAAGCTTTGCATTCGGGTCGCCTGTGGTGACAGGGACTGGTATGGGGACGCAGGCGCACGCAGGGCAAGCAGGGGTTCAGCTGGTGCCGTCCTCGCCGCCGCTGGGTGCGGCGGCAGCAGCAGCAGCAGCCGCGGCGGGCAGTGCTGGCGACCGGTCGCCGTCGTTCATGCCGCGTTCAGTCAGCATGGGTCCAACAGGTGCGGCAGCTGCGGCGCGACATGGCGGTGCTGGCGCAGGCCGCAGCGGCAGCGGGCTGGGCGACATCCCGTGTGCTTTCATCCAGCCCACGAGCGGCGAGTGGCCGTGTCCGGAGGTGGAGGGTGAGTGTGCGGACGGCCAGCCGTTTGGGCACTGTCATGTGATGTCGCATGAAGAGATAGAGGCGGTGGCGGCGCGCGCACGGCAGCGGCGCGAGGTTCGCGTGACGGCGGAGGTAGGCGGCGTGGCGCACGTCATCACCATGTGCAGCCTTGGCCATCAGTCCGCACACGTGGCCCCGCCCTCGCCGTCGGCGTCGGCGTCGGCGTCGCAGCGGCCGGCCAGTGCTGCCGGCTGGCTGCAAGGGGCCGACCCGGGATCTCCTGGCGGCGCGTCATCGACACGCAGCCCCATACGCCGGCCGGGGACAGCCTGCGCCGCGCTTCGCACGGTGTCCACGTCAGCTGTGTTTGGCGGTCACAGCCGCACGCCACAGGCCGCCGCGGTGGCCGCCGGCGTCGGCGCCGCGCACGTGGCCGCGGTGCGCCGCAGCGCCAGCCCCGGTCCCGCCGGCGGCGCAGCTTCCAGCACCGGAGCCAGTGCTACCGGCTCCACAGGCGTGGCTTCACCCGTCGCCAGCGTCGGGCGCGGGCATAGCATACGCCGTGCCAGCGGCAGTGAAGCCGCCGCCACGGCTGCCGCTGCGACTGCCGAGGGCGGCCTCGCTGCCACCGGCGCCACCGCTGTCGTCAGCTGCGCCAGCAGCGCCGCGCTGTCGGCACCGTATGGGCATTATGGGGGCTACGCCGGCGGCGGCAACGGCGGCACGGGTCCCCTGTGGCGCTCCAACGGGCTTCTTGGGGAGGTGCTACACAGCCTGGACCGGGCGGGCCTAGCGGATCTGGACAGGGGGCTGCAGGAGCAGGCGGCGCTGCAGGCGGCGGCGGCGGCGCTGTGCGAGTCGCCGACGGCGCCCACCGCCGCCGAGGCCAGTGCGGCTGCCGCGCTGGCGAGCGTGGTCACGTCGTCGTCGTCGTTGGGCTCGCCTCTGATGCTCGCGGCGCAGCGGGGGCAGCAGGCGCGGCAGCTGAGAAAGTCGACGAGCAGCAGGGCTGGGCCAGCGGCGGTAGGTGGAGGGGGAGGAGGCGGTGGCGGCGGCGCCTACGGAGGCTCAGGGGGGCCCAGCGGCAGCGGCGCGGTGCCGGCGCGGCCTCACACGTCCATGGCCGTGTATGGACCTGGCTCCGGTGCAAGCGCGGCGCGGCAGGCCTACCACAGTACACCCGTGGCACCAGAAGCACCGGGCGGCTGCGTGTTTCGCGGCGGGGAGTCGGACGCAGATGAGGAGGACTTGGGGCCTGGGGACAGCGTGGTGGCCGGCTGGTGGGGTGAGGTGGTGTCCACGGCGCACCTGGCGCTGCAGAGCGGCGCGTCGCAGGCGGCGCAGGGAGGCCCGCACGCCAGCTCACCGGCCGGCAGCAGCGGAAACGGCGCCAGCAGCGGGCCGGGGCAGCGGGTGTCACGCACGGCGCCGAACTTCATGTCCGGCACTGCGTCAGCCAATGCGCTGTATCTCGATGTGTCAGGTGGGAGCTGCAGACAGGGGGCCACGTTGGGAAGGGCCTGGGGAGTGGGGAGCAGGGACAGCGGCATGGATTGCCGTGCACCGTTGCTGATGCATGCTGCGCAGGCGCAGCCATGAGATACTAGTTCACTGGGCTTCACACCGTACTACAATGCACCCCTCCCCGCCTCGGACGTCGAAACTGTAAGCTCCTTGATTATTGTCCGCCGCAGACTCGGTGGAGGATGACCCGCTGCTGGCCCAGCTGCCCAACTGGATACGCAAGGGCATCGGCCTGCCGCCCGCCGCACAGCCGCCGCCCCGCCGGCCCGGTGCGGCTTCATCCGCGGCAGCGGCACCAATGCCTGACCCCACCGCCCAGCCTGACGGCTACCAGCTTCCATACGTTGGCGCCGGCCTGAACGAAGACGTTTCGGAGGTCTTGCCAGGCGACATCAGCAGTGGTGGCGGCGGCGGCGGTGGGAGCCAAGCGCAGCTGCTTAGCTCGGCTCCCGGCAGCGGCAGTGTGCCCGAGAGCGGCGGCATTAGCGCCGTCAGCAGCAGCAGCCTTATGGCAGGGGTAGCACCGGGGCCGGGGCAGGAGTCGTGCGATGGTGACCACACAGAGGCGATCGTGGCGGCGGCGACGGCGCGCCTAGCCGCTCTGTCGGGTCGCAGCTCGCGCCTCAACATGCAGCGCTACGTGCCCTTCGGCGGTGACGCCGGCGCAGTGGTCGAAGAGGCGGCGGAAGAGGGAGAGGCTTCATCGCCAAAGCATGTGCGCAGCGGGCGCGGCGCGTCAGACACCATGTTTCCTGCCGAGTGCGCCTCACAGGAGCTCGCCGGGGCGGGGCCTGCACCGGCGGCGGTGCGGCCGCTGTCGCCGCCAGATGCTGCAACGGGGTATCCCTGGTCCCAGGAGCCGGAGCAGGGGCCGGTTGTGGTGGTACTGGCGCCGCTGGTGCGGAGTAGGCCCGGCAGCCCCGCCCGAAGCGGTAGCCCTGGATCCCAGCGCTCGCGTAGCCGCCCCGGCTCGGCCTCGCGCTTTTCGCCGATGCTAGGCGAGCCCTCACCCATCATCATGATTGGGTCATCGCTGCCGCCGCCGCCACCCGCCGAGCGCGACACCGCAACCTCGGCTGGCCGCAGCCATGATGATGCTGACGCAGATGCCATCGCCGCTAGGCCTGCGGCCGACGCGAGCGATGCTGCTGGCTACTGGTCTTCCGTGGGAGGGCTGAGCCTCGCTGCGGGGCTGGGCAGCGCCGTGGCCGCCGGCGGTGGCGGCGACCCGGCGGACACGGGCGCCCGTGCTGCCACACCCGAGTCGCTGGCAGCGTGGGAGGCGTCGGTAGTATCACAACGCGGCAGCATGGGACATGGCGCGTTGCGCGGCGACCCCGATGACGCGGGCGACCCGGGTGGTGAGCTGGCGGCTGAGGAGGACGAGCTGGCGGCGCCGCTGGGCGGGCTGTGGACGGGGCGGCCCGAGGGCTCGGGCCGCGCGGGGCCGCCGCAGCCGCACCGGCTTTCGCAGGCGATGATCCCGGATCCGCTGGCGCCGGCTGCCGGCAGCCCGGGCGGCAGTGGCGGGGGCGGCGTCAGTGCAATGGATCCAGGAGCCTGGCGGCCGGGCTCTGCGTCGCCGCATTCATCGGCGTACGGCAGTGGGGCTGGACAGAGAGGCAGGCAGGGTGTGTCTTTCAGGATCGCTGGAACTCCCGGCGCAGACGCGCAGGGCTTGGCTGAAGTTGATACCGGCAACAACAGAGATGGCGCTGGCGGTGGCAGCGCAGCAGCCGCGGCCCGCCGCAGTGCCAGCCGTGCCTCGCCCATGCCGCCCTTCATCTCGGGCCAGCGGCCAGTGTCGCCCGGTGGCCTGCCCATGGCCTTCGAGGTGGTTGCGGCAGCCGAGGCCGCAGTCGCGGAGGAGGAGGAGGCGGAGGCGCGCCGCGGCGCTGCCGCCAGCAGCGCCCCAGCCTGGGTGCTGGGCGAGGCGGCCTCTGGCGCGGCTGCGCCAGGCTCGCCGGCCGCGGTGCGCCTGAACCGCACCGCCCTGCTGCGGCTGAGCAGCCAGTACGGTGTGGAGCTGGCGGAGGTGGCGGCGGCGGCGCTGGGGCTGTCCTGCACCTCGCCCGCAGCACAGGCGGCAGTGGCGCAGCAGCTGCTGAGCGCGCTTTCAGCCGGGGAACTTGGTAGCAATGGTGGAGCAGGTAGCGGCGGCGGGGCAGGGGGCAGGGAGTCGCGACAGCGGCGGCGGAGCCGCTCCCCGTCGCCGAACGCGCATTCATCGCGCGGCACGGTGCCTTCCTCGGGCGCGCCCGGGGCCGGCACCCGCGCCGTCCCGCCTAGGTCTGCCGCAGCTGCTACCGTCATGGGCAGCTCCGCCGCGCAGCACCGGCAGCAGTACGCTCACAAGCAACAGCTTCAACAGTACGGCATGTACGGGTTGCCGGCGGACGCGCTCGCCGTGAGCCGGCGGCTGCGGTTGGGCGCGGAGTTCGTCAGTCGCGTCTCGCCCCACACCCACGAGGCAGCAGCCTACAACCCGGCGCCCACTGTAGCAGGGGCGGTAACGGCGGCGGCGCCAGCAGAACATGCAGCCCGTCTCGCAAGGCCGCAATCAGCAGGCACACACGCCGCCAATGGAACGACGGTTGCGAGGCTGGGAGAGGGTCCGGACGCGGGCGCAGCTTTGCGGCCCCGGTCCGCCCTCGCGCTCGCGCCGCCCCCGCGCTCAGCGCCTAGCATCAGCAACACCCGCACGCAAACGGTGCTGCAGGGGACGGAGGTAGCGTCGCTGCTGCGTGCCACTGCCATCCCCCTAGGTGGCGGCTCCGATCCTGCCGGCGGTGGTTGTGCAGCGGCGGCGCCGGGCGGCGGCGCCGCTCGTCGCCGCTTCGCCGCCGGCACGCCTTCAGCCGACAGCTCCGCTGCAAAACGGACGTCAGCGCCAAGAGTAGGAGGCCCTGCTGCTGGTGCTGGTGGGCGGCAGGCGGCGGTGCAGGGTGGTGGCGCGAACCGGGTGGCTCTGGCAGGCGCGCCAGCTGTGGCGGGGCCTGCTGTTGTGGCACGGCGCGTGGCGTTTGCACAGCCGGAAGCAGACGTTGACAACATCAAGCAAGCGGGGTAGCGGGTAGCGCGCGGCCTGCTGGCACAGAGCCCGGCATGGGTGGGACAACAACTACACCGCCTTTTTTACCGTGGGTATGTTCTTTAAGCACTGTGCAGGATGTCTAGAAACTGGTGTTCCTTTTATGTACAACGCATTGTCACCCGGTACTGCAGCGAATGAGCGCCTGCGTGTTGGCGCCCATCGTGCCATCCAGGGCATGTTGAGCTGTGCATGCACGCACTGCTGCGCAATTGAATGTCGCATTCGGCGTTTATTGGTATGGCGTGTACACGCAAGACCTTGAGAAATGCTAGGACAGTTTGATTATGAATGCGGATGTTACAGAGGGGACAGTCCCAGCACCCGAAGACGCCGAGCCATCACATGCTATCAGGGCCCAACATGACTCCACCAACCCCGACTTTGCTGCAAACCCTCCCGCGGGCAAAGTCCGTGTGACTCCGCGCACAGTGAGTCCTAGCCAAGCCTCAACCCGCCAGAGCCCCACCGCCGTGCCTCAACGTCACAAGCCTAGGCACAGAAGTGCCGGGAAACGTCTAGGCCGCAGGACACACGCACAGCGCACGCACTAACCAGGGCGCAAGCGTCCAGGTACAAGAACGGTCGCCCACGCGTGCAACCTGCCCACACACAAAGCCACCAACCACGCACAACCTCTCACGGCGAGGGAGGCGGGGAATCAGCGTCATACGGCAAGCGCAAAACCATGCCGTCACCAACAGCCCGAGAGATGAAAGGATGCGCAGGCTCCAGGCGGCACAGTGTCCCAACCCTTCGGCCTGATACCCAAAGTCACAAACGTCTGGAGCCGACCCCAGAAGTCAGCTACGACGGTAAGTCCAATGCTCAGCACCCGGGCCGACGGCAGCTTCGCTCGCGCCGCCAGCCCGGCCATAACCATACGCTGCCGACCAAAGTCCAGGGCAGACATAGCAGCGAGACACACCACATCCCACACACGTGGCGCAAGCCCCGCAGGTGGGCGCACCAACCACAACTCCTCACGAGAGAAGGCACTTAGAGCATCCTCCGGCACGAAACCCATAGCCATTCCCATGTTTTCCCGCAGGGACAGCGCAACAGTGCAGTCCCAAAACCAGTGACGCCGGTCCCCATCCTGCATGTCAACCCCACACGCCCAACACGGGTCAACAGCAACGCCTCGCGCCCGCTCGCTAGCATGCCGTGGGAACGCCCAGCAAGCGTTGGCGGCCACACGCCAAAGTGCTTCCTTATGATGATTCTCCCATTGATTATGGGAAGGAGATGTCGGGAGATGTTGGGCTGCGGTGGCTGTAGGGAAACACGCGGGAACTTGCGGCAATCAACTGCATCCGCCTACCTGTCTTCTGGTCTTAGGGGGGTTTCACACGTGACATGCGAAGCCAGCTTCGACCCCGAAACCGGGTCGAAGCCGACCTCGGAACCGACCCCGAAACCGACTCGCCAAGCTGGCCCCCCCACCCCGATTTCGCGAAGCCGGCTTCCACATTTCACTACCGGTTTCGAGGATATCCATCATTCCATTGGTATATATTATCATATGGCTATGCATAGACACTTCACAGCCCCAAAGCAGACCCACGCGCCGCGAATGCCAAAGAATAGGTGGCACAATCTCCGCTGAATTTCGCGAATCCACGTCACAAAGTTAATTTTGCGCTATAAATGGACGTTTGGTGTCAACTCCTCGCTCAGCTCTGTCTCGCGTGTCACGCATGGCTGCGGATGGCATGCGCCGGACCGTGCAAATGGCCTGTGGAGGCCGACTGTGAGCATTTTAGCTGCTATGGTTATATGTACTGTCCAATAGGGCGGCAGGATGATAAAAAGCTGCCCCGGTCCGCCCTCGCGCTCGCGCCGCCCCCGCGCTCAGCGCCTAGCATCAGCAACACCCGCACGCAAACGGTGCTGCAGGGGACGGAGGTAGCGTCGCTGCTGCGTGCCACTGCCATCCCCCTAGGTGGCGGCTCCGGTCCTGCCGGCGGTGGTTGTGCAGCGGCGGCGCCGGGCGGCGGCGCCGCTCGTCGCCGCTTCGCCGCCGGCACGCCTTCAGCCGACAGCTCCGCTGCAAAACGGACGTCAGCGCCAAGAGTAGGAGGCCCTGCTGCTGGTGCTGGTGGGCGGCAGGCGGCGGTGCAGGGTGGTGGCGCGAACCGGGTGGCTCTGGCAGGCGCGCCAGCTGTGGCGGGGCCTGCTGTTGTGGCACGGCGCGTGGCGTTTGCACAGCCGGAAGCAGACGTTGACAACATCAAGCAAGCGGGGTAGCGGGTAGCGCGCGGCCTGCTGGCACAGAGCCCGGCATGGGTGGGTCAACAACTACACCGCCTTTTTTTACCGTGGGTATGTACTTTAAGCACTGTGCAGGATGTCTGGAAACTGGTGTTCCTTTTATGTGCCGCATTGTCACCCGGTACTGCAGCGAATGAGCGCCTGCGTGTTGGCGCCCATCGTGCCATCCAGGGCATGTTGAGCTGTGCATGCACGCACTGCTGCGCAATTCAATGTCGCATTCGGCGTTTATTGGTATGGCGTGTACACGCAAGACCTTGAGAAATGCTAGGACAGTTTGATTATGGGAAGGAGATGTCGGGAGATGTTGGGCTGCGGTGCGTGGCTGTAGGGAAACACGCGGGAACTTGCGGCAATCAACTGCATCCACCTAATCCACCTACCTGTCTTCCGGTCTTAACAGGACTAAACAGGACAGCAGCCGTCACGTGCACGAAACGGGCACTGGACCATGCAGCTGTAACATCGCCTGAGAAAAGCGCCAACACGTTATGTACCTTAAAACTAAGAGAAACGCGCACAGGTTGCCTGGGAGCGGGACAAACCCCGGGAGGTGGCAGACAGACAGGTCCGAAATGTTGCCCTACAGCTCTCCATTAGATTGTAGAAGAAACGCAAAGCAAATTATGCTACATAGACTTCACTGAGGAACACAGATAGCCCCGCAAGCAGCTTATGATAAAAGGAGATGTCAACCTTCCAACCTTCACGAGCTTAGGAGCTGCTTGGTGGATTCGTTAAGAGCAGCTGCTTTAATGAAAGCGTGCAGTGATATCGGTATAGGTTCGTCGGTGCTAAACCTCGCTCGACTGAGAAACGTGGTCGTCCGGCGCCGTGCGCGGTTTGGCGGGGGACTTCGCACCCAGAGCTGCAGAGCATTTTGTAGTGTAGGGTTCAATCCTAAATGGCTCGGAATATTGTAAGTGCTCAGCAGCATTGCACTTGTGTTGCCTGATGCCTGGCGTCCCTCAGACTCCGCTTCCACGATAATCACGACTCGCGACACTAGTCCACTCGCCCTGTATACATTACATTAAAGCCAATACGTATATATTGATTACTGAAGCACCTAATCCAGCCCTTCCTGTGAAATCCTCTTCCTCAAGCGAGGCCGAAACGACTTGACCGCCACTAGAAGCTATCATTTCAAGAGAGTACTACACTACCAATGAAGGCTCAGGGCTCAGTTCTGCACGGCCAACTCAGAGCCTGACGCTTTGCATTCTTGGTGCATACTGCCCTGGTTTACTCCAACTTGTTTCCAAGTATTAAACTAGGACCCCTGCCAACTTCTGGGATGACCGAACCCTGATATTGAGGTGCGTGAAGTCCGCATGCAAGCCGTTTGGCTCGTTCGCGCTGCTAACATGCCTACGTTGACGATGGCAGGCGCCGGAACAGCGCCCCCAGAAAAAAGATTTTCTGGACTTTTGCCTTTCTCCGGTCACAGGTCCGTGGTTATTGGCATGGCCTCGGCGCAGCCGTTGTCGCCCGACCTCGACAGCACCAGGAGGAGCTTGTCGCTTGGCCAGGCAGCAGATGTGGAGGCGGTGGATGAGAGCGCGGCCGAGGATCCCGCGATTTTCCCGCCGGGGGTTAGTTCTTTTCCGTTGTTGTCGCGCCTAGAAAGTTCGCGCACGCCTAGTCCGTTGCGCGCTAGAATTCGTTATTCTTCGATTCAAAAAATAATGAGTGCAAATATGCAGTTTGTGAGTTTCGCACGCTACCGCTCGTGGACGCCTGACAAGCGGCGACGTTGAATTGTTGATGTGCGTGTTCGCAGGCGCGAAGACGACGTAGACGGCGGACTGGGCTCTTGCTGCAGCTGCTGCGCAGCGCGTGTTGGCCATGCGGCACGCCACGCGGACCTGCCTCAGGCGCCGGACACGAAGGTGGCGGCGGCGGCAGCGGCGTGATGGTCCCCAGCAGCACGTGTCCGCACGTCCGCACCAGCGGCCCCCAGGTTGCCCCACCGCCAGCAGGACCAGCACCTGGGCCTGCTCCCCATGTGACAGCTGCCATTCCCAGCAGCGCTATCAGCTCAACGCTTTCAGGTGCCTTGACAGCGCCCGCCGCGGCCGCGCCGGCGGTGTCTGCTGCAGCCACTTTGCCCTGTCCGCCTGTGGCCGCCGACTCGTCTCTCAGTCACGAACTCACCGCAACCGTGGGCCAAGCAGGTGCCCGCGGCCTGACGAACTACGCAACATGCTCGGCCGGCGCTTCCCATGCCCTTGCGGCAGCCTTCCTCTACGCCCGCAATCGCAGCCTTGACCGGCTCCAGAACCACCGCCAGCCGCAAGGCTACCTGGCGGCCCCGCCCGCCTTGCGCGGCTCTCCTAGTGGCAGCGGTGGCGTCCGGCGCAACCCCAGCCCCACGCGGCGGGCCTCCGCGACCAGCAGCAGCCGTTTGTCAGCCATGGCGATGGCGGGCACGGCCTCATCTGGGGCCGGCGCGGTGACGACAGCGGTGGGCTCTGCAACTGTGTCGGGCGTCGTGGGCTGCACCAGCGGTGGCAGCACGCCGACGCACGCAGGCGCGACGGCGGGCGCAACTCGTGGTGGCAGCGCCGGCCCAGGCAGCGCCGGACCTATTGGCAGCAGTCGTATGTCCCTGGGGGGCCCGCCGTTCCGCAACGGTGCGGCCACCGCGAGTTCGCCGTTCACGTCGTCCGCGACGCTGGCTGCGATGATGGCAGGCGGCGGTGGTGTCGGAGCCGCGGCCCATGCGGGCTTACTGCCCAGCGCCCGCTCACGCCTCTCACGTGCACACAGCCTGGCCGTAGCGGTGGCAGCCGCAGCTGCTGCAGCCGGCGCTGGCGGCAGCAACAATGGCAGCGGCCTGGCACCGCCGCCCGCCGCCGTGGCCGCCGCGGCCGTTCTAGGCTACGGCCTGAGTTCGCCGTCGCAGCCCGACACGCTGGACTCCTGGCGCTTGGGCGGCAGCAGCGCACCCATCGCAGTGGAGTCGCAGTTCATAAACCCCAACAGCTCAACCGGCGGCGGCTCCTCATCGGTGGCCCTGCCGCCGCGCGCCTCGCACACCGCCGTCTGCCTAGCCGCCGGAAGCGGTGGCGCCGGCGGCGGTGGCAGTGGCACCTGTGTCAGCACTGCAGTCAGGCCCGCGCATCGCGCAAGTCACGGGGTTATGGGCAGCAAGTTCCTCGGCCCCACAGCCGCAGGCGGCGGCGGCGGTGCCGCTGCGCTGTCGCGTGCCACGTCCGCGGCCTCGCTCAACCACGCTGTCGGGATGGTGCCCATGGCTCTCAACTCACTGGCCTCCTCCATCATCTCAGCCGCCGGCGCGGCGCCACCTGCTGCTGGTGCTGGTGCTGGTGCTGCGGTGGTGGCTTCCGGGAGCGCGCAGCAGCACCAGCAGTCACAGTTCCAGGCCGTGGGAATACTGCCGGCGCTCATGCAGCCCGCGTGGGATGGCGACGAGCTCTCCACGGTGGGCTCCCTCGCAAGCAGCGTCATGTGCCCGCTGCCGCTGCTCACTGGCACGCGCACCAGCCTCATAGAAGACGGCGGCCTCGGCTTTGCAGAGCTCATGAAGGGAGCCGGCTGGCGTGGCGGCGGCGGGGGCCTCATGTCGGGCGGAGCCGGGATGGCACCTGGTTCAGGAGGCGGAGCCGGGGCAGCTGAGGCGGCGGCGCTTGCGGCGGCTCTTGGCGGCACGCCGCCTCTGGGTGTCTGGCCACCGGGGCTACTGGGGCTGACGGGGTTCGACATGGGTGGCATGAGTGAGCCAGCCGGCGGCAGCGGAGCTGCGGGGCAGTGGTGAGTAGTGGGGCATGGCAATTATTTAATGTGTCCGTGCTCATGCCGTTGGACCCTCAACATCCTTGCTTTGCCGTGCCTTACCTCGCCCTGTCTTGCCTGCCGCCTACAGGCGCCTCAGCTTTGGCACCGGCCTGCCCATGTCGCTACTCGGCGGGGGCGGCGGCGACGTTGCGCTCGGGGTCGCCCCGCTGACACCAGGCGGCGGCGGTGGCGGCTGTTCCATGCCGCCGTCGGCAAGCTGGCTGGCTGACGGGCCCTACAGCGGCATCTTTCCATCTGTACACGGCGGCGGCCTGACAGGGATGGCGGAAGACCCAGCCGCCCAGCTCGGCTCCCCAGCAGACATGTTCTCGCCCGATGACGCTGGCGCGCCGTCGCTGGCAGCTGCCGGCACGGCCAGCAGTGCCGCGGCAGGCTCACGCCTGCGCATGTCGCATGGGTACCTGTCGCCCACAGACTACACAGCCGCAATGGATTCGGGCAGCGTGGGAGCCGGCGCCAGTAGCATCGGAATCCTTTTAGGGCCGGCAGCAGCGGAAGCCAGCACACATGCAGCCCCGGCGGCAGCAGCATCGGCAGCATCGGGTGGCCCGCCCAGCACTAGCAGCACGCCATCGCGGCTGCGCGCGTGCCTGACAAACTGGGGCCGTAAGCGTATCGGCTCCCTCGGGCGCAGGTGAGGCGGGGCCGAAGCCAAGCGTGGCTCGTCATGCAGACCGGTTCTGCTGGTATAGCTGGTTCAGGTTTAAGGGCGCTCTTGCTACATGAACGCTTTGCTGCAACCTGTGTGCTATGCTGGCGGGCATGCACGGGCTGTTCTTTACGGTAGCAGCGGTGATCCCCAAAAGCAGTCCCACGATGACATGTGCAGGGTTATGTCGCGCTGTAGGGTGCGGCCACACGGCCACACTAAACACTTGTGCTTGCTTTACTGCGACCCATGTGCCGCGTAGAATCACGTCAATGTCGCCGTCGCTGTGGAATGTGCCAGAGGAAGACGGCCGATGTAGCTCCGCCTCTGCCGCCGCCATACCCTGCTCGGCCCTCACTGCGCTCCATGAGCATGCGGCGGCGGCGGCTGCCATGGCGGCAGCGGCCGTCACTGCCGCGGCCGCCGTCACTGCGGACTCCCGCATGGCAGCTGCACCTTCCTCGTGCGCCGCTGACATTCCTGGCGCCGACGTCGTCGTTGGTAGAGATGGCGACCTTACTGTGGGAATCACACAGAGCGCGGGGGGTACGCCGTGCGAGCTGGGTCTGGCAGGCATGCCGTCAAGCCTCACTGCAGAGCCGCTGGACGTTGAAGACAGTGGCGTAGGAGATTCTGATGGGTCTGACGCCGTGCTCATTTGCGGTGAGCGCGTGAAGGGCTCAGGGGCAGGAGGTGAAGGGACAGCAGCGGCGGCATGCAGCAGCCGCGGCGGCCACGTCAGCAATAGGCTGCTGGCCGGCGGCGGCGTCACCGCCGCCGCGGCGAGCGGCCTGAGCAGCGGCCAGGGCGGCTTGTCCCGTGAGCACACTGCGGAGGAGCGCGAGGAGCAACTACCACTACGCGGGGCTGAGGGGGTGTCAGGCGAGCTGGCGAGCGTTGGCGAGAGGGAGCTGCCGTCGCACAAGCCGCCGGTGCCGCGGCGGTTGGAGACGGCCTCAGCGCTAAATCTTGAGGACGCACGCCGCCGTCTGCGGCCGCTCAGCATCCCGCGCAGCTCCTCCGTTCACCAGCAGGAGGGGCCGGTGCTGCCCAGCCGTGGCGGCTCAACTGGGGGCGTGGTGGTGGCTGCCGGCAGCTGCCTCGGGGCCCAGTCCGGCCCTGTCGCTACCAGTGTGGCGTATCTGTCCGCCTTCCCTGTCGCGCCCCACTCCCCGCTGGGCTCGCCAGGCACACATACGCGCAAGCACGCTGACACTGTCTTCAGCGCTGCGGCCACCGCGGCTGCTGCAGCCGCCTTGGCGTCGTACAACAGCAGTGGCCGGTGGATGCGTGGCGGGCCACTGCCGCCTCCCTCAGACGCCAGCACGCCAGCAACAAATGCCGCCATGGCGGCGGCGGCCGCCGCCGTGGACTTGAGTGCGTTCGCGGCTGGCTGTGCCTCGCCGTGGGCGTCGCTGCCGACGTCGGGCCTCGCGAGCCCGATGCACAGCCGGCTCGCGCTCATGGCCGACCTGGCGCCGGGCATCATGGCGGCGGGCGGCGGCGGCGGCGGCGGGAGTGGCATGTACGGCGCCTTGCTGCGGGACTGCTGCGATGGCGGCGGCGGCGGCGCACTGTCACGCCAGCCCAGCATGAGTCTGCAGGTATGGGCAGCGCAGGGCCCCGGATTGATGATGCGGTTGTTCATTCCCCAGCGCCCCGCTGTGGGGCATTTGTCAATAGCCGCGACTAGCCTACCTAGCTTCCATGGTCTCTCGACTTGGGCCCATTCGCGCTTCATCGTTCCAACTGTCCAACCCTCCAACGCACGGCGTACGACATTGCCTTTATGCTGCAGGTCAGCTGTCCAACGGAGGTGACGCTGCAGAAGCTCATCGGCCGCGGCTGCGCCGGCCGTGTGTACCGAGGCCTGTGGCGTGGCGAGACGGTGGCAATCAAGGTCATTACCTGCACCGCCGCCGCCGCCGCGCCACCCGGCGGCACCGGCACCAGCAGTGCCAGCACACACGGAGAGGCGGGTGTGTTCGCTGACTGCTTCGGCCTGCGCGATGATGAGGTGAGCGCGGCCCGAAGCTTGTTCATAACACATACACCGTCACTTATGCCACCCTGGTGTTAGGAATGAAAGTTGCATGCATGGCCTGCACATTCACCAATCGGAACATAATACCTGGACACAGGTCAAGAAGATTGAGCAGGAGGCGGCGCTGGGCATGGTGAGTAGATGACGCGGGGTGCAGCAATGCCGGAGTGGCCCCGGCGGGTGGAAACGGACCTGAATGGGCAATAAGGCGCCAATAAAGAATCATGGGAACCGAATCGCAAGAGACAGCAGTCCTAGCCCTGCTGATGCCGCACTTTGCCTCCGAACCGTTCCCATCCCTTTCACTTTCAGGTGCTGGTACACCCCAACATCGTGGCCACCTTTGCCGCCTTCACCACCGCCGTCTCTGCGCCGCCGCGGCCGCCAACCCAGCAGCAGCTGCACAGCTCCTCCCAGTTGCACATGCCCAACACAGCAGGCGGCGCTGGTGGCGGCACCGGCATCGCGCCGTCTTCCGGTCATTTCTGGATGGGTGGCGCCGGCAGCGTTGCGTCCTGCTCCTCCGCTTACACAACGCTGGACAACGCAGCGCAAGGGCAGCGGCCGTCGCAGGTCGTGCCCGGCAGGGCGAGCGGCAGTGGTGGCGCAGCCGCAGCCGCCGCGGCGGCGGCGGCTGGCCTGCTGCAGCGCGGTAAGACGTCTCAGAAGTGGCGTATGCCGCACGAGTCGTCGCTCACCGGAATTCCTGCCGCCGGCTCGCCTGCAGCCGATGGCGGCGGCAGCGGCTCGTTCGTGACCATCATATCTCCCGGGGCCATCGCTGCCGCAGCGATGGGGCTCGGCGGGGTTGCAGTGGGCTCGGGTGCCGCCAGTGCCGCGGCCGCACCTGCACTTGTTGGCGGTGGTCACGGTGGCGGCGGGGCGCCGTCGTCTAGCCCTCGCTGCACCACACGCATGGGGGCAGTGGGCTCGCTGGGCCGCTTCCCGCTGTCACGGCAGCTCTCCACCCTCAGTCGCGTTTCTCACGGCATGCCGGGGCAGCAGCAGCAGCTGCTGCAGCTGCCGCCGTCACTGACGATGGCCTCGGCGAGCGCAGCAGGCACGGCGCATTACTCGGCTGCTGCCGGGACAAACCACAACGGCACCGCCCCTGACGGACTTCCGCACGACGCCACTGCTGCCGCCGCTTATCCGCCCTACCGCCGCGCCTCCAGCACCATCTCTGGCTGTGTGCCGTCCAGCTACCTGCCTGCCGGGGATGCGGCGGCGGAGGCAGCTGCTGGAAGCCAGCACCCGGAACAGCAACAGCAAGTAATGCATGGGAGCCGCTCGCAGCAGCTGGTGCACCTTGACACGTCGGCGCTGGCTGCGGCCGCGCCCGGGTCTGCGGCGGCGGGACCGCAAGCGGCGGTTTCCTCGTCCGGGCAACTGGGGGCGTTCTCGCCAGTCCGCATGCGCTCGGGCACAGCCTCCACGGCGGGTCTCTTCCGCCCGAACAGCACCACTACCAGCAACAGCGGCTTTGCGCCTGGTTTCGCTGGCGGCGGTGCCAACGCGACCGGCGGCGGCGGCGGCGGCGGCGGCGGCTCCTGGGCTGCGCCAGGGGGCCACGGTCTGCCGCCGCACGTCATCAGCCCCAGCCCTCGCCCCCAGTCGCCCATGCGCTGCGGCAGCCTGGGAGACATGTCGTTCTCGCGCTTCAGCGGCGGCTATGCCGGCAACAGCGGACACATCGCCCTTACCGCCGCCGCCTCCACAGCGGCGGCGCCGTCCGCGGGCTACGGCCTCACGGCGGCGTCCTGCGGCTCGCCGATGCTGCAGCAGGGATCGCCGGGTATGCCGCCGCCGCTGGCGTCGGCGGCGCCGCCGCCGCCTCGTGCGACGCGATGGGAGACGTTCATCGTTATGGAGCTGTGTCCGTGCGGTTCGCTGCGCTCCGCGCTTGATGCCAAGCTGCTGCATGACAAGCGCACCGGCGCGCCCAAGCTCCACGAGGTGCTGCCGCTGGCCTGGGAGGTGGCGTGCGCGCTGCAGTACCTGCATGCCAACGGCGTCCTGCACTGGTGGGTTGTTCGGCTGGATATGCACGATGTGCAGCGCGGCGGACCTAGCTAGGTGGATGTGAGGCACTTTGCAGCTTTGCTTTGGTCGTTTGCGCAATCATATATATGGATCTTGATACTCTGGCACCGACTGTGTACGGAGTCCTGCTACGAGCTGTGCAATCCTTTCTCCCTTCACACGATGCTCATCGCAGTGACCTGAAAGCCGGCAACGTCATGCTCGCGGAGGCCGCGCCGCCACCGCCTGGCGCCAGCAGCGATGGCAGGTCCTCCGCCGCAGGGTCCGCAGCCGCCTCCACCGTCTCAACCGCAGCCAGCGGCGGCGCGCCAGCCGGTGCTTCGGCCCCGGAGGGCGCAGCCACGCCGCACACGCCTGCTGCCGTCTCCATTGCACAGCAGCTACTGCTTGGGTCCACGACAGCGTCCGTCACCCCGACGCCGCGCAGCAGCAGCCGCCAGGCGCCCACCGGTAACGCCTGGCCGACGTACACGGCCAAGGTCGCGGATTTCTCACACAGCATGCAAGTGGAGCTGGCGCTGCGGCGGCTGCAGCAACAGGCCGGAGGCGGCGCAGGCGGGGGTGGCGGAGGCATGGAGGGCGAGATGGCATCGCCCTCCCACGCCGCGCCGGAGCTGTTTGAGGAGGGCGCCAAGCCCACCTTTGCATCGGACATCTACTCGCTGGGTGCGTTGTTTTCAGCACGTGTGGGCTGTTGTGGGCTTGAAGATTCCTTATTAGTCGGGTCCTTGGCATGTTAAGCTCACTGACCACCGTTCATGAGACCAACAATCACACGATTGTCGTCAACGGACCGCAGGCGTGGTGCTCTGGGAGCTGTACGGCGGCCGCAAGCCGTACGACAAATACACAGTGGGAGACGTGCTCGCAGCCAAGCGCAGCGGCGCCCCCACCGAGCACCACCTGACCATCCCACCTGCCTGGCCGCCCGCCCTGGTGTCCGTCATACGCCGCTGCTGGGCGGCGGAGCCGGCGCAGCGGCCGGCGATGAGCGAAGTTGTGGGCACGCTGCTGCAACTGTGCCGCTCCACGCTGCCACACATAAGGCTGAGCTACCCGGTCATGCTCAGCCCTGCGGGCGAGGAGGGTACAGACCAAGGGGGCAAGAAGGCGGAGGAGGCGGGCGGCAGCAGCGGTGCGGGCGAGGTGCGCCCCAGCTTCGAGCTGGCGGCGGCCGCCGGCGTGGCGACGTCGATGGGCGTCATGGGAGGACAGTCGGCGGCGGCGGCGGCGCGGTCCACGGAGGAGGAGACACGCTGCATGCGCGTTCTGCAAGACGCACGGGCTGTGATGGAGGGCGTGCTCGCGGTGCTGCCTGACGGCTTTGCCTCGGAGCCGCACCAGCACAGCGCTCCTCTGCGGTCGCCACCGCTGGGAGCCTTGACCGCCACAGCAGGGCCCGCGGCGGGGGCTTCAGCGGGGCCTCTGGATGGCAGCCATGCGCGTAGCACAGGTCCTGCAGCCTACGCCACCACCGCTGGCGACGCCGGCAATGGCATACGCTCGTTACCTTTCGTCACACTTCCAACGGCGGTGCTGCCGGCTGGTGTCAAGACAGAGGTAGAGGCGGCCGCGGTGGCATACCTGCAGTCAGCGGCGGGGGACTCCACTGCCGTTGCGGCGGGAACAGTAGCCGCTGCTGGGGTAGGCTTCTCTGTCCTTTCGCCGGTCGAGGCGCAGCAGCAGGTGCTGTCATCACCACCGAGAGCGGCAGGACGTCTTTGCTCTCACGAGCTTGAGCAACTCTGCCAGATTCTGGTGCTCGATACATCTCCAGCCAAACATCCCAGGCCTCAAATTGAGGCAGCTGCACCCCGAAACGCGCGTGAGCATGGCTTCGCTGCGACCTCCACCGCCGCCACAAACGCAGCTGGCACCTCAAGTAAAGCTGCCGCAGGAGCGGCCATGGCCGTGCCTGCCGCGTACTCAAGTAACACCGCTTCGAGCCAGAACTGTGGCTCCGGCAGCCAGCCGGCTCGGGCGTCGCTACAGGGCCCGGGACCGGATGCAGCTCGCGAAGCCGGCTCAGAGCAGCCCACCTCACCCTCCGCGCCAGGAGCGCGGGCCAGCAGAAGGCTCAGCCTCAGCGCCAGCGGCCGCGACGACGGCGGCTGCCAGCACAGCATTGGCACCCCAACGGCTGTCACTGGCGGCGGCAGCGGCGCAACGAGCAGTAGCAACCGCCCCGCTGACGGTGCCGGCGCGCTTCAACCCGCGTCGGAGCGGCTTCACGGCCTGCTGCGCAGCGGCCGCCGCCCCACGTCCGTCACCTACACCAGCCGCGCCCGCGGGCTGCAGCGGCACCTGCACCACAGCCTTTCCTCCCGGCAACAGCACCTGATGCCGTCGTCGGGGCACCCGCGCGGCTTCCTGCGTGCCTCTGCACCCGTGCTGGATGCGAGCCTGCTCCGCCACTCGGACGTGCCCCTGGTCGACCTCGACGCCGAGATAAGCACTGTGGAACGCCATGACTCGGACGCTGCCTTATCCGCATCTGGCCTAGCGCAGGGACTGCGGGAGGTTCAGCAGCACCTGGCGGCGGCAGCGGGCAACAGCGGCTCGCCAGCCCTTACCACACGCTCCTTATCCCGGCGCCAGACTTCGCAGTGCGGCAATTTGAGTACGCATTCTCTGCCGTACTCCGTCGCCTCGGCGTCGCAGCCGCCGAGCTCGTGGGGAGCAGCGACCGCCAGTGTGGGCGGCGTGTACAGCGGCGACGGCGGGCGCGGTGGCGGCGGCAGCAGCACTGCGCCTAGTGGCAATGCACGGTGTGTGTTGCAGCAGCACCCGCACCAGCAGCACCGCTCGCAGCAGCAGGGCCCTGGAGCCAGCAACACCACGCTGCTCACCACCACCAACACCTCTGTCAGCGGTGAACGGCTCGGCGGCGGGCCCAGCGCCGGCACCTCGCTCCGCTCTCTGTCAAGAGCCATGCGCTCGTGCTCCTCTTCAGGCCTGAACTTGGTCGCCGCCGCCACAGTCAGCACCAGCTGTGATGCTGACGGCGCCGAGGGAGGTTTGGCGCAGGCCGACATGCCAGGACGTGACAGCGATAACAAGGGGTCATCGTGTGGTTCACATGCCCAGGGCCCTCCGCAAGCGCTGCTGGCCTCAACCTGTTCCCGAGGCGATGGCGTACGTGCAGCCGCTGCCCCTGAGGCGCAACCACCGCCAGCGACCGGCTTCGTAAGCCTGCAGGGCAGCAGCAGCCGGCCTACCGACGTTGCAGCTAGTGCCGCAGCAGTAGCCACGTCAGTCCCGGCATTTGCCGAGATCAGCCCGGCAGTGGCTGCAGGGGACTACAACGTCAGCCCGGCGGCTGTAGCGGCCAACGCCAGCAGTGGCACCAGCCCTGGCCTGTTGACAGCAGCGGCAGTTATGGCAGTAGCAGCAGCTGGTGTCGACCAGTTGCCTTCACCCTTCAGCTCCTCTACAGCATCCCAGTATGCTTCATCTGCAGGCCTCTGCACGCCGCGGAATGCTTCCAGCCTTGCGCCGGAGTTGGCATGCTCGGGCGCCCCAGGAGCCGGTTCCGCTTCTGGCGTCGCGGCTGTGCCCGCAGGTTTCTCACCCTTTGCGTCCGGCAGTGGCCAGACAGCGTCGAGCTCGGGCGCAACTGAGGTTGTGTCGCGCGTGATGCACGTGCTGACGCCGGCGCACAGCGGCGGCGCTAGCGCCGCGATGATGGCTGCTGCTGGCACCGCCGCGCCTGCGCCGGTGGTGGCCCGCGGCTTCGCCCGCCGCACTGCCAGCATTCACGATGTGCCAATGCTTGGCGTCAGTCGCCTTGCGCCGCTGCCTGAGCTGGAGTCGTGCCACAGCATTAACGCATACCTGCACGCCATGGAGCAGCTGAACGGTGGACTGGGTAGCGCCGGCGCGGCCGGCGGTGCGGGCAGCAGCAGCCAGCCGCAAGAGGCCGCCGCTGCTGGGGAGGAGGAGGCGGGGAACAGCACACGGGCTGTCGTCACAAGGCATCGCCGGCACGGCACGCAGCCGCAGCTGTTGGATGACATAGAGCTGACGGAGGCGGTGGCAGCGGCGGGGTCGGGCCTGCGGGCCGAAGGCGTTGAATGGATGCCTTTCATGGATGAAGACTGGCAGCAGCAGCAGCCGCACCCGCGGCGGCAGCAACAGCAGCAGTCTACCGGTGGCGCCCGGGAGCACGGCAGCCGCCAGCAGCCGAGAATGGTGATGTCGCCAGGCGACCTGCATGAGGAGATGCTGCCGCCCCTGCCCCGCGCCGGCCGCGCTGCTGCCAGTAGCGGTATGCCGGTGGCGGCGTCTCCCCGCCTCGAAGTGCGCAGCGGCAGTCGGCGGTCCGGTGGTGGCGGCGGCGTAGGAGGCGGCGTCGCCATAATTGCTGGGCCTGCCTGTAGCGACATCAGCGGTGCAAGTGCCGGCGTGGGGGCTGCTGGAAGGCACGGAGGTGATCCGATGTGGTCGCCCGTTTTCAGCGGGTCTCCTGGCATGGGCTGGCATGGCGTCCACGCGCTACACCCACTTCACCCGTATGCGCCTGCGGCCGGCGCCCCGGCCGCGGTGTCGCCGCAGCAGCTGGCTGCGGCGGCCGCGGCCGCCGCCGCGGCCGCGGCCGGCAACGTTGCGATGGTGAGCAGCAGCGGCCAGCAGGACGACCTGTTTGGCTTCGAGGTGATGTCACCGCCATCCGTGTCGCGTGGCCACACCGGCGGCGCCGGAGGCTTCAGCGGCTTGTTCTCGTCCTCGGCCTGGTGTCTCAGCGCTTATCCTCCGACGCCCGGCTTGGAATCCTTGCCCGGGCCCCCCGCGCAGCTGTCCACCGCAGCTGCAGTGGCAGCGGTGGACGCGGCTGAGCGGCACCACCGGCACCAAACCCAACAGCAGTCGGCCGCAGCAGCCGCTTCCATGACGGCTGTTGCGCCCGCCGCGGTCATGCACACGACCGCAGGCGCTGCGGTGCCTGCTGCAACAAACATCGCGACGGCCGGCAGCGCTATTCACCGCGCAACGTCAGGCGGCACCATCAGCACCGCCACCCTGCTGCTCCCAGGCATGCCGCCAATGCCAAGCTACGGAACCTCAAGCCTGCCCCACCGTCCTCTGTACCAGCAGCACTACGCCGTCCCCGCCGCGCCGCCACCGCTGCTGTACCAGTCGCATCAGCCGCATCCGCAGCAGCCGCAATGGCAGCTGCTGCCGCGCACCGGCAGCTGCGGCGGCAGCGCCATGTCGCCCCATGCGAGCGGTGGCGTGGCATCCAACGGCGGCGTCGGCCTCAGCGCTCGTGGTAACCCGGCACGTGCTTACTCCAGCAGCCCATACCAGTCGCCCAACCTACTGTGGCATCACCAGCAGCACCACCAGCACCATCACCAGCATCCAGGCACACCCTCTGCGTACGGCGCGAGCAACACCAGCACCCGGACGGATCTGGGGAGCATTCTGGGCACGGCTGCAGGCCCGCTCGGGCTCAGCCCCGTTTCAGCCAGTGACATCCCAGTCGCTACGGCGCCTTCGCCGGCGGGTGCTATGCCGCCCTGCCCCCCGGATGCCTTCATGACCACCACAGCCGACCCCGCCAGTGGCAGCCACGCTGGTGGCCTCTCCCCAGCCGCACCGCGGCCCCTGCACACGGGTGCGGCAGCTGCTGCCGCGTCGCCACGGCGGGAGCTCTCCGCATCGGCACAGCCGTCACCGGCGCGACTCCAGTTGCAGGGCACCTCACGACACGCACTGCAGCCTGCCTGGCCCCGCCACAGAATGGACTCGGCGGCGGCCCCTGGTTCTGCTGGCCCGAGCAATGCCGCGGCT
The DNA here is from genome assembly GCF_000002595.2 of Chlamydomonas reinhardtii. Lineage (NCBI taxonomy): Eukaryota > Viridiplantae > Chlorophyta > Chlorophyceae > Chlamydomonadales > Chlamydomonadaceae > Chlamydomonas > Chlamydomonas reinhardtii. The sequence goes on from NC_057006.1 coordinate 4,414,089, forward strand.
GCGTTGGCCGGCGGTGCCGCCGTCGCGAATGCCGCCGCTGTGCCGCTGCTGCTGCCCGGGGCCGAGCTTCGCGGCGTCCCAGCAGCTGCCATTTCTTTTGGCAGCTACTGCGGCCCACTGCAGGGAATATTGCCCGGGAGTACTGGGCCCGAGTCTCAGAGCGCAAAGCCGCGGTCCTTTATGCGCTCGTCGCTGCCAGGACACCCCGGCGGTGGCGGCGGCGGTGGCGGCAGCGGCGCCAAATCGCGTGCAGCCACCTCGGATCTAGCAGGCCCTGCGGTCGCGCAAGGTGCTCCGATGGGCGCCATCGTCGGCGACGGGCTGAGTGACCACCGCTCAGAGCCGCAGCCGGGCGCGAACCGGCCGCGATCAAACCGCTCCAACCCGCTCCTCTACCAGGAGCACAGCTACGGGCCCTGCGATATATCCCCACCGCCGCAACTGGTCGACGACGGCGCCGCCGCCCTGGCCACCATCAGTGGGATCTTGGCGCAGGCTGGTAGAGTTGGAGCTGGAGCGGGTCTGAGCCGTGTCGTGGCATCGGGCTCTGCGCACCACACACAGCACGCGCATTACTACGCACATCAGCATGCAAACCACGCGCACCACGCGCCGCATGGTGCAGCTGGCGGGAGCTACTGGCATCACTACGGAGACGCGGGCAGCGATGCAGGCTCCTTTTCAGTGGCCCACAGCGGCAGCTTGTACGGCAGCTACGGCTGCGGACACAGTGGCTACGGCAGCCTTGCGGCCGCGCTGGCGTCGCAGCACCACCACCGGCACCCGTCACAGCCGTTGCCGCACCTGCAGCACTCGCACAGTCAGGCGTACGGTGCCAACGGCGCGGCGGCGTTGACGCACAGCGTGGGCGGGCGCGCAAGACACCACGGCGGCGGTTATGGGCCGCCAGCAGGCAGCAGCGCCGCCAGCAGCGTTGTCGGCGCCTCGTCGAGGCGGCGCAACCGGCAGCACAGCCGCATGTTCACTACGGAGGAGCTGGAGGCAGCGCTGAGTTCCATTCCACGATTCGGCGACAGTGCAACTTCCTACTATCTGTACAGCAACATGGCTGCAGCGGCGGCGGCCCAGCAGCAGCAGCAACAGTCAGCGGCGGCGGCGGCGGTCGCTGCGGCCGCTGCGGCGGCCCACCAGCTGGGCACGTCACCAGGGCCGCAATCGCCGGCGGCGGGGCTCCATCGCTAATGCCGTAGAGGACGGCAGCTGCGCGTAAGAAATGACGCTGAAGAGTGAAGGCATCAAGCAGCTGTGTTCCAACCAAGGATGAAGAAAGCGAAGACAGAAGGTCTTCTTGGCGATCTGGTTATAATCTTAGCAGCGAAGCACGGACAAAGGCGTATGTAAGCTACGGTGATGAATCTAGCTAGGCAGCTAGCTAGCAAACGTATGAAGCAGGTGTTGGGGGGGCAGGCACCGGGTGGTAGATTCACCCCACACAAACAAGCATGGCCTGGGGCATGCACAATCCCGGACGCCATCATCAACGAGCTGGACGCGGACCTGACGGCGACAAAGCGGGCGCACGAGGAGGAGGTTGCCGACCTGAAACTGGTGCACGGGCAGGAGGTCTGCGAGCTGAAACATGTGCACGAGGAGGAGGTCCGGGAGCTGAGGCGGGTGCATGAGGAGGCGATTGGTGAGCTAAAGCGGGTGCACGAGGTGGTTGGTGAGCTAAAGCGGGTGCACGAGGAGGAGGTCCGCGCGCTGAAGGAGCTGTTTGACGTCAGCTAGGGGGCAGCGGGCATGCAGCGGGAGCTTGATGGATGGATGGATGATGGATGATGGACAATGAGCTAATGAATGAGCTAATGAACGGGCTAATGAATGGGCTAATGAAAGCATGAGATACAATGGTCTGCAAGGAGCGTGGATAATCCGTGGACAATGGACAATGGTCTGGCACGGATGATGGATTAGCGTGGATGGACTGATGGACTGATGAATAGATGAATGCTAGAAGGCGGTGAAAAGAAGGATGTTGTTCATGGTCGCGCACTATGCACAATTGCGTTTTGGACCCACCTTGGCCGCAGCTTGTGAAACTGCGGAGTCCATTACGTAAACAGGAATTGGACACTGTGTGGTAACAGGTGGTACGTTGGGGGGCGTGTAGGCGTGCGGCCTTTCGGCGCTTCCGGCGCTGTCGCGGGAGCACCAGCAGCAGCAGGGGGTCGGGTGATGATGTGGGGCGCGGTGTATGGAGGTGGCATCCTGTATGTTGACCTGGGCGCTTCAGTACGCTAAGCCAAGTCGTCACTGGTTCAATTTTGTGGCGTGAGAGCCGCCTCACCCCGGTTAGTGCACGTGCTTGAGTGCTGTGCCGCAGAAGGGTGCAGGTACGCACGGGTATGGGCAATCAAGTAGGCGCGGTGGGACAGGTGAAAGGTGGCGAAATCCCGCGATCGATCGTGTGGTGCAACCCCAGGGACGTGATGGCGATGCGCCCTAAGAGAAAGATACGGGCTACCAGGTGACGCGGACGTGTGGCCGACAATGAAGTAGCAGTACATGATGACCAATGCAGACTGGCGTGCTGTTGGGCCATGCTACATACGCTTCTGAGGTTTAGCGCTTACGCAAGCCCACAACTAAATTGTATGAGCATTTCAATAAGCGCTTCAACGCTGTCCTAGGCCCGAGACCTGGCTGAGATGGTGGTATGGTGGTATGGTAGGTGGTATGGTGGCCGCAAATGCTAAGAAGAGGCTGCTGGAGGCTGAGATTGAGGCTAAGGTGGAGGTGGAGGCTATGGCTAAGGTGGAGGTCGTGGACCTGTGCAGCTCTGATGGTGATGAGTGAGAGGCGGGAGGAGAGAGAGTATTATGAGTCAGCAGCAGGTGTACAGTCATTACGAACTCGCTCGCATGAGACGGATTACTGAGATTTTTTGAGACTGTGCTTTTTTACTGTGCTTGTAGGTGCTTAGTAGGCGCCCGCGTCAAGGTGGCTGGGTTGGTAACGACCCGGGAGGGGAGGGCTCAGCCCTTTTCCTGCCTCCCTAAGGCAGCCACCTCCTTGTTTGAGACTGTATGCACGGATTATTGAAATGGATTATTCCTACGGATTATTAAATCTTTTTGTGACTCAGTTGACCCGCCTCTGAGAGTGGCCACGCCTTCTGCCAGTCTTTGTCATCGAAAGTTGTGGTAAAGAGAACACCATGTAGCAATTGTCGTACACGCGCCCATGCAGCCGCCGGGGGAGTTACTTAGGACGACCGGCTTGGCAATTTAGGGTAACCCGTGCCCGCGGCAGAGCCCTTCTCTCCCGGACTTTTGGTAATCAAGATCGAGGCCAGGACTGGCCAGGAGGCCGTCAAAGATTGAGACTCTGCCCTGTAACCCTCAAGATCTTCCTGGACTCTGTTCCCCTGTGCCTCCCCTGAGCCTCGCCGGCTCTCTGTCCTGCGTGGACCGGTGTCTCCCGAGCCTCCCTCGCTCGGTTTGGAATCCACAGCCGCAGCTCTCCAGACTGCAGCCCAAGTTACGGCCCCGTCTCTCCAGCTCAAGCCACAGCCCCGGTTCCCGTCTAGCTGAGTCACAGGCTCACAGCTCAAGCCCATCGACTCACGCAGCCAAGCTACAGCCCCAAGTCCCCGTAACCTTCCACCTGTTCTGCATCTAGGTGCATCTCGACAACCCGCCTTCCGCTCAAGAGCCTGCAATCCGGTCAAGTTCCCTTCCCCTAGGACTCGACTTCGCATTGTTAGTCTCAAAGCATCTTCGATAGTGGCCAAAGCACTTAGGGTGTCGCCATAAACTGGTGCCTGTGATGTCCAAGTGTGCCAACACTGTGGGACTGTGTAGGTAAGTCTGGCACAGGTGCAGTCCGGTTCGGGGGCCGGGTCAGGTATCAGACAGGCTCAGTAGGTGCCGTCCGGTTGAATGTTGCACCGCAGGGCCGCGACGCCAACTCTGCGACGAACATGGAGATGCTCCTTGGTAGAGCGCGGCCTGCGGCCCTGCCATAGCACAGCACAGTATGTGGTAGGCCGCAGCAGTGAGGAGTGTTGTGGCGAGAGTATTTTCTGCTGGTTTGTTGCCTGCTGTGCTTGTGCTTGGCAGCGGGACGTGGCTGGACGCATGGAGGGCTGTGCCTGTACGCACCGACCCCGGCTATGTCCGGGCGATGAGGTTGTTCGGCCTCAGACTTTGGAGGGGCCAGGGTTGCACAGTACTCAGTACGTGTTAGTACGTACTAGTACGTACTGAGTACTAGTACGCCTCACCTGGGTCTCAGTACGGCGCAAAATACGCCAGGGGGGCGGGGGGCGGGGGTGTGGGGGTTGCGGCGGGTGCCGGTGGCCGGTGGTCGTGCCGTGTCAATGCGTCGGTGGCACAGTGCAGTGGCGAGAGGCAACATAGATGCAACATAGGCGTCTTAAGCATGATATGATTCTGTGTGTGTAGTTGCTCACAACCAAAAGCCTGATATCAGTGCGTGACACGATGGCCGATGCGATGCGCGAACCGAGCCTGCCCTATTGGACGCGCAATGGAGCTCTGGATGGATAGACTCGATGGCCAAACAGTAGGCAAAACAGGCTGCGCAGTTGTCACTCCGCTCATTTCTCGACATTTAATAACAAGTATGCGTTTCCAACAGCATAGCGAGCTGTAACGGCCTTGAGTATGGTCATGTATAGTAGGATACAGGGAAGGATACTAAGGAGGAACACGGAGAGCGAAATTTGCAATGGGACCGGGCATAGGCTGCATGGGACGTACTATAGCACGTACTAACCCTTGCTCGCCGGCGTATTATAGTGAATTATGGTGTATTGTTCTAGAAAGCTGTGTACTGCGTATTAATACGCGTATTATAAGAAAATGGCTAGTACAGTGCAACCCTGGGAGGGGCTCAGCCCCTTTTCCCGTGACCGGGGAACACTTGTCACATGCGAGGGGATCTTGGCAACTTACGTTTGAGTCCAGCCCTGCGCGATTGTCAACTTAGAAGGGCTGCCATGCCTTTCGAAACAGTGCCCAAGGAGCCAGGTGCTGGGCACAGATATCAAACAGCAAATAGCTTGGAAAGACGAGGAGGGCCGCCGTCCCTGGCAGGGGACTATGTCCGTATACCGGTAACTGCGAAGTTTAGTACGGCACAGCGATTGTGCGCTGGGCAAGCCGAGTCCAGAAACCTGGTAGCCACATGCAAGCAAGAGTTTATCCCACGACACCGCGCATCCTGCCCGGCTTCTCTCCGCCGCCAATCCAGTAGGACGTGAAGCTCACGTTCAGCCATGTAACCCACCACGTACCCGGATCGTACCCGGATATTTTTGCAATGTTTCGCACCAATTTACACCGTCAGCTATAGCCGCAAGCTCTACCTCTAAAGTGGCAGGTCGCACTAATCTAGCCCAACACCAAGCAAGCGCGGGCCATCACCCAGAGGCGGCAGAGCTCTAACACCGCAGCCTTTAGTCACTTTCTTCAGCTGCTACTCAAACCTGGTGGCAGCGGCATGAGCGCTGTTATATGCAGCCCACATACAAGAACCCTTGTACGCCTAGTTTACGCCAAAGTGATGAGCCTTTGACCAAGATACCGTACGAGCCGTACAACTAACCAACAACATCGCCACCTGCGGCACGCACAGCCGATAGGTCAAGCATTCCATGGTACAGTTCTTCTCTCGCCGCAAGATTCTCGCCAACATGAGCAGCTAGCGCTGCACGCAACTTACAATAATTCTCAAGACGCCTGCCTGCCTGCTGTATGAATTAAAGCCTCTGTGGCTCAACAGAACCCGAAAGCATGAGAACAGATCACCGATAACGGTTGAGATCGGCGTATGAAAATTTAAATTTGTTCGGTGACGCAGATTTCTGACCCACGCTTCTCGTTTCGTTGCATACATATGTTACGTAGTCCTCCCGTGAAGAGTCATGCGTGAAGGCCAACAACGGCACCCATTGGAGCACTGCCGATACCTCCTCCTGCGCCGTTGGCATACTCACGAGCCTCAACACCTGGTGCCGCAGCAGCAGGCGCGGTTTGTGTGGCGCCGGTGTGTGCTCCGCCACTGGCGGCGCCAACCCAGAACTCAAGGCTGCTGAGCTGCTGGGTGCCGCGGACGCTCAGCCGGCCACCGGCGGCGGCGGTATCCACCAGCCCATCCATTGTGAGCAACACATGGTCTGAAGAAACAGGTTGTTGCATGCTGCCGGCATCCAGCTCCTCCTGCTCCTCCTGATCTCCAGCGTGGCCGCACCGCGGTGCCGGGTGGTGTGCCGGCGCTGTAGAAATCGCACCCGCGGCGTGGCACGCGCCGCCGCTGGCAAAGAAGCGGTCGATCTCGTGTTGCTGCGAGCGTGGGCTGCTTTCATACGTTACCGCCATTGCTGGCGGGGACCATGCATCTCGGGCATGCGCGACTGCGTGCCTGGTGTGCCGGCGCGCAGGTCCCACGCCGCGGCCGTGGCTTCCATGGCTCCCGCTGCTCCCGCTGCTGCCGCTCTTCCCAGTCAACCCATGCAGTGGCGGCGCCATTGGCAAGCTCCCGCTATCCCCTCCCAAAACGCAAGCCTCCTCCGGTAGGCCTGGCAGCACGTGCGAGTGCCGTGCAACAAGGTCAGCCTCCGCAGCCGCAGCCAGTCCTCCAAAGGCTAGCCCGCTTTCCACCCCAAAGGCAACGCTCTTGCCGAAGCTGAGGGCGCTGCTGCCGGCGCTCCCGCTTCCGCTGCCCGGGGTGCCGCTGTGCCGCCTTGTCAAAAGGTCGACGTCCATCTCGCCATCGTCGGGCAGCAGCTGCCGTACTGCGGGCTTGCGCGGTGCCTGGCCACCGCCGCTGCCACTGGGGCTGCCACTACTGCCGCCGCCTAGCTGCGTTAGGATGCGCGAGCCGCGGTGTCCTGGTGCGAGCGAGGATGACACGAGCACGGGGACGTAGCGCCGCGGCCAGAGCTCGGTGCTGCCCGCCACGCCCTCCTCCTGCTGCTGGTCAATTAGCGGGGGCGCCGTGAAGGTCACGCTCGAGGACGTGCTTACTGCCTCACTCGACACCTGCTGCTGCAGTGCCCGCAGCGGGGCCGGCAGCACGGCCGCCCCATTGGGCAGCGGCGCTTCATCCACCGTCAAGTGTTGCGGAGCTGGAGCAGCCGGCTGCACCTGCAGCCGCGGCTCCGGCGCGAGCGCAGCCTTAGCAATTGCAGCCGTAGCTTTCGGGCCCGGCTGCCCCGCCGGCACCGTGGGCGCGGAGAGAGGATACCCGGAGGGCAGCCGCGCAAGGGCAGGGCCCTGCGGCTGCCAGCCTGACACTCGGAGCCACGCGCGGGCTGCGGAGCGCTCGCCCGCGACTCCAGGGGCTGCGTGGTGGTCTGGCGGCGCCTGCTGACTGGCCTGGCCCGAACAGGGCCGCGCCACACTTGTGAGGTCTGCTGCACCGTTGGCGCGATCCGAGTCAAGGAAGTCAGACTGGCCGCGGAGCATCTCCATGGGATGCATCTGCGGCGTCGCGTCTGCGCGGGGCCGGCCTTGCGACACGGGGTGCGGCGCCAACGCCTGCGACGATTGCTTGTGCGCGTGCGCCTGACCTTGCTGCTGCTGAGATGCGGTGGCAGCCATGGCCCCACCACGTATGCCACCCACGCCACTGGCGCTGCCGCCATGCACGCCCGGCGGCCACATGAGCTCGTCCAAGTCCGTGTGACCGACCACGCCCTCGGGCACAGGCCCCACTCCGGTGCTGCGGGCTCCTGCACCTTCTACGTGTTGTCGTCCCCGCATTTGCCTTCTGCTGGCGCCAGACTCGGCGCCACAGCCATCGTCCAGCTCATCAAGGCGCGTGCACATCACCAGCGGCATGGTTGCGCCGCCCATGCTCGCCCAGTTGCCGCTACCGCTGGCCCCCAGTGCCGGGTGCGGGTCGTGCAGCGGTGGGCTGGCTCCGCCCCATCCAGACACGGTCTGCTGGAGCAGGGCCTGCGTCGACCTGCTAGGCGCGTGCTGCGTGCTCGCCGCCTGCGGCCAGTTGTTGCCGAAGGAGCCAGCTGGGGAGGTTGGCGCGGACGCGGGAATAAGCTGCGGCACGGGTTGCTGGTGTCCAATGTCGAGCATGCCGCCTTGTGACCGTGACATGCCGCCTTGTGCAATGACATTGCTTGTCGATGTGGCGGCAGCTCGCTCGCGCCCAGCCTGAACGGCAGCCTGGAAGCTGCTGACATGCAGCCTCGAGGCACTGCTGCCTGCAACACCGCTGCCAGAAGATTCGTCCACTTTGGAGCCGCCAAACGCGGCAGCAGCCGCGGCCGCTGCGGCGGAGCCGCCACTGAGCAGCCGGGTGGCGGCCGAGGCGAGCACAGCGCCAGCGTTGGACAACCGCGATCGGCCGCCGTGGCTGGCACCGCCCAGCGGCGTGTGCGGAGGCGTCCGAATGCGTGGTGCCGACCCCAGCCAGAGGCCGTCGCCGCCTCCAACACCCTCGCCAATGAGCGCGCCCGACGCCATTTTGTGGATGCCGGACAGCATGCCCTCCATCATCCCAACCGCGGACGACCGCGGCGACGTGTGGCTTGCAGGGCTGCGACCAGGGGCGGCGACGCCGTAGGCCAAGCTACCCTCACGCGATAGCTGCGACGCCGCCGGCGAGCCGCCACGGCCGGCGAGAATGCGTGCATGCAGCGCGCCGCCGCCCTGGCTAGCCGCGCGAGGGGCGCCTGGGCTGCCCTGAAGGGTGCCGTACAGCTGCGCAGACGTGGACACCGGCTGCGGCGGTGAACAGACCTGCGCGTACATGGCCCCAAACGCCTGGTCCCATCGTGTGAACCTGGCAGGGGGAGGAAGGAAGGCACAGATGTGGAGCGTCAGGAGGGAAGAGAAGTCCTGCGAGTGAGCACGGCGCGACGTGGCCGCTTTCGCGAGGAGTCAATGCAGGGAGCGCGTCATGAAAGGTTGCACATACCTGCATACGAACGCGGAGCGCTTCTGTGACCGGCGCAGCCGATTGGTCGGCTTGGGCAGCTGCGCCGTCATCAGCGGCCGCCCGAGCGTGCGGAGGCCTTGCTCCGCCGAAGCAGCCTCCGCAATCTCAGCCGGAGCATGCGACTGCTGGTGCAGATGCTGTTGGCTGGGTCGGGGGCTGAGCTGGAAGCCGCCCTGCGTCTGGGTGCCGTCCATCCACTCCTCCATCTGCGCAAGCTGTGTGGCGCCCACTTGCTCGTTGGCACGCTCGCTGAGCACCACTTGGCCTGGACGCGCCCGGTGCGCAAGCTTCTCAGCGCGCAGGACGGGGTGGCCCGTGTAGGCGAGGCGCGCAGTGGCGGGCGGCACGCACCACCCAACCGTTCCCACGTCAATGCCCACCTGGACCCTGCATGTACGTAGAGCGGGAGGAGCCACGTTGGTGTCATGAACGGACCGAACCACATTCACGGCGCGACAAGGACGTTTGCGGTCACGTCTGCGCTGCCCTTACCTGAGACCGCGGACCAGCAGAGTCCACCCAGGGGCGGCGTCTCGGATGGCATCCGCACCCGCCACCGCGCTGAATGGCGACGGCGGGACGTCACCGCCATATCCCTCGACCTCGCTTCCGCCGCCCAGGAGCGGCGACGCCGCCACACTGGGCTCCGTATCCAGCCGACCTTCGGCGCCACTCGCGCCTCTCCCTAAGACCGTGGCATCGCGGCATAGCGATGCCCGCTGAGACACGGTAGTTGGGGACGGCTGGCTTGCGCCGCCGGCGTCGCTGTCGGCCGGCAGGGGAGAGTGGTGTTTGCTTGGAACCCTGCGGTTGGTGTCTGGCTCGTCACTGGCTGCGGCATAGTTGAATACGCTGCCATTAGCAGACGAGATGTCCACCTGGCTGAGGCCGGCTGCAGCTGGAGCTGGTCGTAGCAGCAACTTGGAGACTGACGGTAGCCGGCCCAACGGAGGCCGCGCCTGCTGCGCCACATCGAGCTGCGCCGCCTGGAGGTGGCCCTGCGAAGGCCTGCTATGGAATGATCGCGCGCCGGCGTCCATGGAAGGTGCCCTGCCCTGCCCCAGCTGTCTGGTCTGGAGTGACGGTGTGGGCTCCTCGCCAGACATGATGGGGCCCGCATCTGACCTTGCTGACGTGAGTGCAGAATCAAGGCTGGCACGTCCACCACCAATCATGCTGGTGCTAAAGGGTGCTGCGGCTGAGGTGCTGGGCCACACGCCGCCGCCTGGCGACGCCAGGCGCCCGTTCCGGCTGAGATGCGAGCCGTCCCGGTCAGCACCGCCCGCAACTTCATCCGGCTCATCCGAGCTTCCTCCGGACCGCTCCTCGGCGACATCCAGCACCGGCCTCCAGGCCGTGTTCGGGCGCGCGTACATGTGCCGGGGCCAGGCCGACGGCAGCCCCAGCGCGCCCAGCATCATAGGACCTGCAGCCGCCATCGCAGCAGAAGCAGCGTATTGGGCGGAGATAGGGTTGGACATGGCGCCGCTGAAGGCGCTGCTGGTTGTTGCGGATGTGCCGAGAACGGGCAGCGGCGCGCTGTCCGTGTGCTCGTCGCTGGCCTGGCTGTGGCACGCGCGTTCCGTGGGGCTTTGAGGCGCTTGCATGCCCAGGCCAGACGCCGCAGTCTCCGCAGGCCCACAGCCGGTTCCGGTGGACTGGTTGACCACGGAACGTACCGAGGCGTACGATTGCGCGCGCAGCAGAGCCGAGTTGTGCAGCATTACGGCGCGGTGCTGCTGGTTGAGTATGAGCTGGGCCGTGGCAGTGTCGGCGCTCCCTCGCTTGCGCAACATCGCCGGAGGCATAGTGACGATGCACGAGCTGGCCGGCAGGGGTGTCGACACCCTGCTGTTGCGGCCAGCAGGCAAGTAGCGAAGGGCTTCGGGCAGAACGGGTGGGGCGATGGTCAGCGTCGCAGGATTGGCACGAGGGCTGCCTGTCTGCGGTGATGCTGGCGAGGTCAGAGGCTGGAGCTGCAGCGCAGCAACGCTGCTGCCGCTGTTGAGCGCGTCCCCGGCGGCTGACTGTGAGCCGCCGGGTCTGCGCATGGGCATGTGGCCCTGTAGCCACCTTCCCGCAGAGGAGGACGACATCAGCCCTGTGAGGGAGGGCCGGTCGTAGGAGCGCCGCCGCGTGTGCGCCGACTGCGTCTGCTGCAGGTGTTGCCCGACGAACGGATGCACTGTGAGGGTCCCCGACGGCGCTGCCGCCATGGCACCGCTTAATGAGGGATGCGTCTCCTCCAGCAACGGCAGCACGGCTTCGCAGCACAGCTCGTGCTGCAGCAGCGCTGGCGGCCAGGGGCAGTCCGGCGCCGACAGGCCCTCCTGCACCGCCAGCGCCCAGCGGGCGGCGTCCAGGGCGGTGCTGAACGCTGCCATTAGAGGTTCCATCGGCACCAGCCCCACTGGCCGCTGCACGCCGCCGGAAAGCGCCTGCAACGCCCGTTCATGGGCTGAAGTGAGCACCTGCAACACACGCAAAGATGCTGCAAGGTCAACGGCTTTCTCTCACGAGCATGACATTGCGTGCAGCTCTTCCGCTCTTCCAAACCAGCGCACACAGAAACACCGCGCGCCTTGCCCACGGTGATGCTTACCAGGTAGCCACCATGTGCGCGGGCCTCCCGCTGCGCCACGCCGCACAGCACGCCCACCGCGGCCGTTGTGACCGCTGCGTCCCACACCTTGAGCGCAGGCAGCGCAGGCACGTGCAGCACCGCCACGGCGGCACGCCGCACAGGCGCGTCGTAGACGGAGGGCGATACCGCGCTTGCCAAGCACCTGGGCGGCGGCAAAAGCGCCATCCGCTGGGTCAGGCTTTCTGGCCAGATCGTGTACACATCCGTTTCACCGCTGCAGCTGCCCAAGGAAAAGCGTCCGGCACGAATGGCCTGTACATAGGCAAAGGGGATACAGGTGAGCAGACTGGCGCCCGGCATGTAAATGTCAGGAAGGCACAGCAGCACGCGAGCGAACTTACAAAGTGAGATGGTAGCTTCGCTGGCGTGTGAAACCGGAGCCGCTCGAACACGTCACCCGTGAGCGTGACCATGCCGCCGTGCGCCGCGTCGCTGACGGCCTTGGCCAGCACCGCCGCCGCGCCGCCGTATACGGTGCGCTGGCTGGCCGCATTGTGCGACATCTCGGCCGGGTTGATGGGCCCCAGCGACACACCTACCCGCACCCGCAGGCCCCTGCACATGCGAATCGGCAAGTCAGACGTTGAGGAGCAGTTTGTCATGACACGGCTTGTCATTTGGGTCAGACAGAGACAAGCCAACACAAGCGCAGGGTATGACGATACAGGTCTGCGCATCCGGGTCAGACTGATTATAACCGACACGCGCAAAGCCGCTCACCTAAGGACGCAGTGCTCAGTCGCTGAATCGTACACGTCATCTGCAGCTTCACGCCGCTGGCGGTTGAGGTAGGCGGGCGGGGGGTCGCCAGGCTTCGCGCCAGGAGCGCCGGACGCAGAGGATGCGTTAGAGCGGCTGCCGGCAACCCGCCGCAGCCAATCACCCAGTCGCTCATTGCGGTTGAGCTGGGGCTCATGCTCTGGAGACACGGTACAGGCAGGGGCTGCGCCGGCCGCACGGGCGGTCGTCATGGATGAGGTAGAGAACCGTGCAGCTCCTTGTGTGGTGATCGCTGCGTTGGCGTTTTCGTTCTGGTCTCCGTGTATGCTGGAAAATGCCATTGCAGCAGTCCTGGTGGTAGCACGCAGCCCGGCGCCGCTGTTGTTGGTGCCTCTGCCAAGAAGCATGCCGCTGGAGAGGTAGCTCCGGTCATGACTGCTGTCCCTGGTGGCAGCGGCGGTGACGGTGTTGCCGCCGCAGCTGTCCCCCTCCACCGCCTCCAGGCAGTTCTCACCAGTCACCACCGCTGTCGCTGCGAACGACGACAGGGGGTTACTGATGGCCCCACGCGTTGCCGGGTGCTTGGTAGCCTGGGGTAGATCAAGTGACGGCCGCACGTCCTTTGTGCGCCCGCTGCCCAGTAGCAAATCCAGCGCCGGCCGCAGCATGCGGGGTGGGGCCCGGCGTGACTTGAGCTCACCAGCAACTGCTGTAGGGGCGATGCTGGGGGCCGCCACCATTAGGGGGTGCTGCTGCGGCGAGACTTCAGAGTGCGTCCGCTGCACTACGGGCAGCACGACAAGCTCGGATTCCGCGCCCAGGGCCATCGGGTCCATGGGGCAGGCGGTCCCGACTGCAGCCGCAGCCCACAGCATCTCCTGAAGCGGGCTGCCGCCGATGGCGTGTTGCGGCGGCACCGGCGACGGGGACGCTGGCGGCGACGTACCCTCTTGAAGGCCGAGCACGCCAGTACCAGTGTGCGACTCCGCGCCGATACTCAGGTAGCCGGCACTCAGGATATTGTAGCTCAAGCCGGCGCCGTACTCATGCGCGGCCGCGGCCAAATCCTCTTCCCGACCCACATCACGAAGCACGCCATAGGAGGTAACCGGCAGAAACTCCATGCCGTCCGCCTCGGCTGGCGTGCTGTTGGGCCGGAAGGGAGGTGTCGACGCACCCTCCCCGCCTAGATCGCTTCCACGCCCCTGCTCCAGCGCGGACAAGCCCTCCGGTCCCTGCTGAGAAGAGGCCCGGCTGAAGCCGCCAAACCCCAGTATGGGTGAAGCACCGCATGCCGTGGCCATGGACCGCGGGCTCAAGCCCATCGCCACGTGCCGGGTCAACCTCGCAGGGGCGCTGCTGCGCGGCGACATGAAAGTTGACGACGGGATTCCGGTGGAAGCTGACGGGTGCTCCGCCGTGTTGTCGCTGGGACGCGGCGCGTTGAAGGGCCTGAGGAGTAAGGAAAGGGTGGATGCGGCAAAGTCATGTGAACGGGGTTGTCGGAGAAAGCGCGAAAGGAGGAGACACAGGCGAGTAAAACTCAGGCTCACCATCCCGGCTCCAGCGACGTGATTACGGGAGAGCACACAGCCTCCTCCAGCAGCCGAGCCGGCCATGCCACGTCCAGAAGCGCTGTTTGAGCCTCGAGCGCGAAAGCGAGCGCGTGGAACGGCGTCCAGAACGCAAGGATGAACGAATCGCCCTGCGCCCGGTGTCAAGACGCCGGCAGCGGACATGGAGCATAAAACTGAGTGTAAGGCTACGCATGTTCCGAAGCTTGGGTATCGGCTTTGGTGACAAGGTCCATTGCTCAGCTGGCAACAGGTTGCGCAAGCCAATAATAATGTTATACTACAAGTGACATGGTGTTATAACGGTTAGTTGAGACAACGAATTGTGAGCTCGGTCCCAGGACTGACCCTGGATCCAGTCGGCAAGGTGCGCTCGCTGCCCCGCCTCTCCTTCGCATCCGTGCAGATACTACCGCTGACAACAGTAATCTAGCATTATAAAGGCCTGTCCGATGGCCCGCAGGCACCCTGTGCGTACCTCAGTTGCGCTCTCGTAGCCCTCGTGCTTCAGCACCAGCGTACGCAGGCACGCATGGTGAAGGTCGATGGCTGCATCCATCTCGGCGGGCGGCAGGCATTCCCAAAGCGACGTAGAGTCTTGGATGCTGCATTGTCAGGGACGGAAATGGGGAAGGGTGGCGTGCGCAGAGGGGCTTGGAGGCCGAGGCCCTACATAAGGCGTGGCGCGCGCGGTACCACATGTGCTTGCATCCCCCCCTGCTTGCATCTGGGCCCTGCCGAGACCCTGCACACGCGCGCTCACTCAGTGACCACCAGGCACATGTCTCGGCCGAATGGCGCAGGGCGTGCGGAGCTGCGCCCGGCCTGCGGCATCATCTTGGCGACCACGTGCCCCAACAGCGTTAGCCGCCGCCGCTGCAGCAGCAGCAGCAGCGCTACTAGCACCACCGCGCCACAGGCGACGCCCAGGATGAGCAGCACCAGCTGGTGGACCTCATGCAGAGCTGATGGGAAGGAGAGGCAGGGACCGGGGCGTCAGCTGTATATGTGCGGCTCGCATCAAAATGGTAACCGACCGCAGTAAGAATGCGGATGTTACAGAAGCAGTAAGCAAGGAATCCCCATCCCAATACGGTACTTGTATCACGGTACCCTAGTTCTCACATTTCTCCGGCGCCTGCATGACCGCATTTGAAGCAATCTTGTGGTCCAAGTCCAGTTCGTTGCGCAGGGAAGGCAACACAGCTTCCGGCGGGTAGGCCGCCGCAATGTGGGCCTGGGCGGCCCGTAGCGCGGCTTGCAATGCGCCCCAGCAGCTGCTGTCGGAAGCAGGCGGAGGTGCTGCTGCCGATGTCTGCGAGCCGATGCCGGTGAGGTGCAGGGCGCCGCAGGATGTTGCGTTTGCAAGGAGGCCCAGCATGACGGTCCTGTGCAGGTGGGAAAGCACCACAGCAACACAGTAATCAGTTGCGTGCGTGCTTGCGCTTTGGGCGACCATCAGAAGGACCCCAGCAGCCCACTCCAGCCCGTAGAGAGTACCGCATCCTCCTCACCGCAGCTGCTGCTGTGACGCCGCCATGCCAAGGTCCCAGTCAGCGTTGGGGTGCATGGCCTCAGCTCGGGACACGCGCAGCACATCGCGCCAGAGCTCGGCAGCGGCATCATAGGATGACGAAGCTGCGGCTGCTGCTTGAGCTGCATCGAGCTGCCCGGCATAGCAGTCTCCCATAAGGCCCATCCGAGCCAGCGCGCCAGACCCGTCGAGGGGCCCTGCCGTGTTGTTGCCAGCCCACTGGCATCGGAGCCGCAGCGCCAGTGCCGACAGCAGCAGGTAAGACCGCATCTGGGCCTCGGGCGAAGACCTGCGGCAGATTATGCCGTGTTCCGGCATACCGAGGGCATACGGTCATTAGAGGTGACAGCATATAAAGCTCGTTTATGTTCTTAGGGGGCGACAAGCCCCCGGCTGCTGCTTTGCAGCATCCACAACATAGCCCCCGAACTCGCCAAGAAGCCGGACATGCGCGCACCTGCTGTTTATCACGCCGACAAGGGACACCGCGGTCAGCCAGGGGCTCCGGTTTACCAGAGCCTGCCGGGCCGTTCCGGCAGCATCAGTAGGCAGGTCTTGCGCAGCCGCGGTTCCAGCGGCTACAGCAATGGGTGCTGCCGCCGACACCTCCAGCGCCTCAAGAACATCAGCGCCTGGGCACGTCTCGGCGTTGCAGGGTGCCAGCGTGTCGTCGTCCTCTTTCCACACGGTTTCGGATCCAGGCGCACCGAACACCTGGTACCGTGCGCCAGCCGGCCCAACCTCCTGGATGCATTCTCGGATAGCCTGGGCGCAGTGCGACAGCGGCATGAAGTGAGGATGCAGTCAGGCGCGTGAACAGCATGCATGCCATGGCTCGGCCAGCTATCGCAACCTCCAGGCCACGCAGCCAGTTTGCGGTCCGCCTACCTGCATGTGGTCCGTCCCGGCCTTGAGAGTCACAGCACATGAGCAGGTCGAAAGCGGCGTGCTGTCAGCATTGATGTCTGCAGCACTTGTGCACATGCAGCCGTCGTCAGCTGCTGCAGCTGCCGTGCCCACGCCGCATGCCGCGGCGGCACCGGGCAACCCTGCCCGGGTCTGCGGCGCCGCCGCCGCGGTCAGGTTGGCCACGAGCTGCAGGGCGTAGTGCAGTGCGGCCGTGTCCAGTCGGGGCGCGCCGGTCCAGGGGTCGAAGTACAGGCCCTGGCGCCGGCCGCGGGTCTGAGCCACAGACGCCCACACAGCATGCAGCAGGTGCAGCCGGGTGCAGTCTGTGGGGCAGGCGGGGAGGGCGCAGGTGGCTGGGACAAAAGCGACCCAAAAGTGAGACATCAGGGCGCGCAGGGTCGAGCGCAAGTGTGCAACAGCCTTCTCCGCGACCCTCAAGCAGGCCTGCCTGCTGCTCTGGGGCACATAGGCAACGCACCTGGTCCCGCGGGCAGGCACAGGGCGTGCGCTGGGTCGTGCGGCCGCCGCATGCCGCTGTACCGCTCCGCGAACGCCAGCAGCGCCTGCCAGGACTGCGGCGGCACCGGCTGTCCTGCCGCCGCCAGCACGTCCGAGCGCACGAACATGAGCAGCGGCCCCGCGCCCAGAGGCACCGCCGCCACTGTGCCCCCGTACAGCGCCAGCGCCTCCCGGTACTGAGGCGCCACATCCCACCAACCCGAGCTCCGGTCGGCCTGAAGCAGCCGACCCACATCAGCCGCCACGCCCCGCGCCATCAGCTCTGAGAGCTCGTGCGCCGGCACCAACCAAGCGTCGGCGGCATCCGCTGCCTCCGTCGTTGTGGCATTTGACGAGTGCCCGCTGGCGGCCGGGAGCTGAAACAGCACAGGCGCGTGATAACCTGTGCCGTTGCCCTCTGTGACCGTGATCTCTCCTACGAGGCGATCGAGCCAGAACCTATTCTGCGGAAGGCGGATGCCCACTTGGAGAGGACCGCCTCCCTGTGCGGAGCGAGGGGCCGAGGAGCATGACGACCGTCAGAGCGTCATACGGGACGTGTGCGCCTGGGATGTGTGTGGGTGCCTGACTCCCCGACACGACCCCAAAATCATGTACGCATGACTGACACATGGAAACTGCTCGTTCGGCACGCCTTGAGCTACCTGTGCGGCCGAGCTTGCCAACAGCCGGACGCAGCCGGCTGACTGAAGGTACCTGGGCAAACTGCCTCTGCAATTGGGCAGAAAACGCGCTGTGTTAAGCCAAAGTCGAACGGCAGCGATCCAATATGCACTTGCTATCTACAGATCATTATACCTGGGTTCCGAGGACGTGTCTGCTGAAGAGCCAGGCGCTGCTGGTGTCTGGGCATCGCCAAGCGGCGACGCGGCTCCAAGCACAAACCAGAATACGCACATTAGAAGTATGGCACACATCATGCTGACACATCCTGGTCATCGAGTGGCTATAGAGGGCATTCCGACGCAGCAGCTCGAGTAAAGCCGCGGCTGCAGAGACCATGCAAATTGGACTGGCTACTATTGCACCTCATCACGACTAAATTAATGTTTCTCCAGGCCGGGTTAGCACATGTTGGCTGGCCGAAGGCGGCTCCGTTCGAGTGAAACAAACTGCTCTTTTCTTGAACCCTGGCGAGCTACTTAGATCAATTGTTACTACTGTTTGCTATACATCAAACGAGGGCTGCTTTGGAGCACAATTGCATAATTACCCACCTGTTCAGCATACGACACGGCTGCTGGTGCGAACTTGCCTTTGGCGACCACTTTCCGTTAAAGCAACAGTGTGGAGAACACTTCCCATGTTTTTATGAGCTCTTGACCTCTCTGAGGACCTGTCGAAAGGTTTTGGGCGCCAGTTCAGGGGCTGCGTGTCCCCGCAAGTCCTCTGCGCTTGTCCTGGTGTTTTCCACAGCACTGGTGTTCTCCACTGGCATCACCACGTGTACAGGCTTGCGGCGCCTGTCTCAGGCTTGGGAATGCTCGGAGGGAAGCAGGGGTGGACTCTTGCTGGGCCAAAACTAGCTAACACCTGACGATAGCCCAAACCCCGCATCGTGACTCCGTTGGTAACCAACTTGCACCAGGGTTGCACAGTACTCAGTACGTGTTAGTACGTACTAGTACGTACTGAGTACTAGTACGCCTCTCCTGGGTCTCAGTACGGCGCAAAATACGCCAGGGGGGCGGGGGGCGGGGGTGTGGGGGTCGCCGGCGGGTGCCGGTGGCCGGTGGTCGTGCCGTGTCAATGCGTCGGTGGCACAGTGCAGTGGCGAGAGGCAACATAGACGCAACATAGGCAACGTCTTAAGCATAATATGATTCTGTGTGTGTAGTTGCTCACAACCAAAAGCCTGATATCAGTGACACGATGGCCGATGCGATGCGCGAACCGAGCCTGCCCTATTGGATACGCGCAATGGAGCTCTGGATGGATATACTTGATGGCCAAACAGTAGGCAAAAAGGCTGCGCAGTTGTCACTCCGCTCATTTCTCGACATTTACTAACAAGTATGCGTTTCCAACAGCATAGCGAGCTGTAACGGCCTCGAGTATGGTAATGTATAGTAGGATACAGGGAAGGATACTAAGGAGGAACACGGAGAGCGAAATTTGCAATGGGACCGGGCATAGGTTGCATGGGACGTACTATAGCACGTACTAACCCTTGCTCGCCGGCGTATTATAAGTGAATTATGGTGTATTGTACTAGAAAGCTGTGTACTGCGTATTAATACGCGTATTATAAGAAAATGGCTAGTACAGTGCAACCCTGACTTGCACCAGGGCTGTCACAGCCACCGTGCTGCGCGAGTGCGGACAAAAACGCATTGCAACTGTAAACTCCCACAAGCCGTGACAAGTCACCAGCTTCGCCTCTAGGCCTCATGGACACATGAAGCATCAGCGCTGCAGCGCCTGCACAGCCCCCGCCACGTCGCACTTGCAGTTGTGCACGTGCCCCCACGCCTTTCGCAGGATCGGCTCCGCCGCTGCCATCAGCGCCTCCGCCTGCTGCTGCGCAGCTGCTGGGGTTGCGACCGCCGCCACCAACAAGCTCTGCACCCTGCAATGCATTGTGTATAGTGTTATGAAAGCACAACGACACCGTGCGTGCGTGCGTCCGTGCGTCCGTGCGTGCGTGCGTGTGTGTGTGTGTGTGTGTGTGTGTGTGTGTGTGTGTGTGTGTGTGAGAGTGAGTGAGTGAGTGAGTGAGTGAGTGAGTGAGTGAGTGAGTGAGTGAGTGAGTGAGTGAGTGAGTGTGTGTTCTACAACATGGGCACGGTCAGAACCCAGCTAGCCCTGACGCACCGCCAGCATGCGCCCATATAGACACCACCGTGCCCGGACTGATTGAAGTAGGCCGCAACAGCTGCCACCACTCGCCACGGCTGCGGCCTCTCTCCCGCGCGCGCAACGCACATTCACGCAGGCCTGCGTCCCAGTCTCACTCGCACCGGCCACCGCCCCTGCCCTCATACTGTGCAGCCTCACCGTGAGCTCTACATTCCCACCTCCCGGTTGTTGGCCTCCGTTCCTTTTGACGTTGGCTCCGACTAATCTCCCCTTAGAAGTACCGTAGTCACGCCTGGACCCCTCCCTCCTTCTCTCTCCCTCTCCCACCTACCTGTCTCGCGCCTGCACGCCCGTCACGGCACTGATGGAGCCGGGCGCCGTCACGGCCGCCAGCAGCAGCAACCCGCTGCCGTCGGCGTTGGCTCGCCGCACCAGCTCCGCGTTGAGCTCCTCGCCGTTGATGCCTGCGGAATGGTGGGGCAGGGACGGTTGGGCCAAGGTGGGTCGCGAGCGCCCGGCGGGGGCCGTGTCAGTCGGGGAGGGAGAGTGCCGGCGGCGGCAGTGATGCGATTGCAACAGGCGGGTGGTGATGCGGCCCCGAATGACCGCAAACTAACAAGGTTAATGGATGGCGCACCGACACGTCGCCAGATGAAGCCCACCCGGCAAGCCTACCGTGCAGCGGGGAGCTCCGCAGGGTGAAGCCCACAAGCCGCCCGCCGCCGCCGCCGCCACTACTGCTGACGTGTGACTGCCCCGCACCAGAGGTGGGGCGCGCGGCAGGTGCCGCCGGCAGCAGCTCCATCTTGTCATTCGCCGCAATGCACTCCCCCAGCACCGCCACTGCTGCCTGCGCTTCTGGATCCGCCTCCACCACCGCCTCCGCCCCTGTCTCCACCTCCGCCTCTGCCTCCGCCACCATTGTGTTGTCGGCGCCCAACACCTCCTGCTCAAACCTCTGCCGCAACGCCGCCATGGCTGCCGCGTCCGTGCCTATGAAAACGATGCTGCAGCTGGGCGGCCCCTCCCACGGCCCCTCCTGGCTCAGCTCCACCCGCCGCCGGCCGCTGAGGTGGAAGGTGAAGCGTTGCGCCCGCCGCTCGCCGAACCACAGCACGCCCTTGCTGCGCAGCAGCGCTGCAGGATAGTGAGGCATGACGAGTGAAGTAGTAAAGCGTTGGGGGGGGAGGGCAGTGGCTTCCGTAAAGAGCGAGGGTTGGAAAGGCGCTTGGCTAGCACGAAGGTGCGCGATTTTAGGTACCGGTAAACGAGATACTGGCAGGTGCAGTATTGTCAAAGAGCTCTTAGAAGACGCGCACCAGTGGTAACGGCGGCAATAGCGGCGTCTACACACCTGGCTCCCGCACCAGGCGCCTTGTGACAAAGTCTGCAAAGGTCACCAGGCTGCACGGCCGTTCCCCCGCCACCACCGACTCGGTGAAGAAGCCGCTGTGAAGCTGCGCATGTGCATGTGCGTGTGCGTGTGCGTGCGCATGTGCGTCAGACGCTGAGGCGCTACTGCCAGGGTGCGCGTCGCTGTGGGGGTCGTGTGGGTGCCTCGTGTGCTCGTGGCCCTCCTGTTGGTGATGGTCGTGGTCGTGGTGGTGGTGGTGGTGCGGGTCGGCAGGCCCTGCTGGCGTTGTGCCGCTGCCACCACGGGCGCCGGGTGGCGGGATGGGTGGCAGCGGCAGCGGCGCGGCGCGTCGCTTGGTGTGGCGGGCACTGCCCACCGCAAGACCGTCTGCGGTGAGGGGCCCTGTGCGTCAAACACACGCCACGACCGGTGGGGCAGGTTAGGATACGGGCGTTGCTGCCTGCTCTGGAGCCATTCGTTGCGGCCTGCATCTCAGTTAAAGGTTGCGGGCCTAGCGACAGCCAGGTATGCCCGCACCTGTGGCGAGGCGGTAGCCGCCGCCGGTAGTGGTGATGCTAGGCATTGACTCATGTGACATGAAGCCCTCGCCGCCGCCGCCACCACCACCGCCAGCGGCATTGGTTGCCGCTGAGGTGGCTGCGGCTGCTGGCGCTTGTGCGGCTGCGGCTGCCGCCTCCACCGGCACCACGTCCAACACGGTGGTCAGAGGCACCTACAGCGGTCGAGAGGCCCCCAGGCGCACGTTGGGTTTGGTTCTCCTAGGCTCCCCGTGTGTGGCCAATGGGCAATGGGTGGCGATAGGACAGGGCAGACGCATGTGTGCACGCAGGCTGCTGTTGCAACAGCAGACCTGTGCATCGCGCACGCTCAAACCCACCTGACATGACACACACACACACACATGCACACATGCACACACGCAGTGCGCGCGCACAGTGTCCGCCCCCTCCCTTGCCTCAGTATCCCCACACGCATACACACACGCTCGACGCACCTCGCCGTACCGCGCCCGCACCACCCGCACGCCGGGCGCCATGTCGGACAGCGCGTCCTCCAGGTCCGACATGGCGCCCAGCCCGCTGCCCGTCCCGCCCGCCACCAGGTCGCACTTGTTGAGCACCACCACATCGGAGCAGCACACCTGCGGCACGGCCGGGCGCGGGGTGTGGGGAGGACACCGCAGTCAACTCCGGGTAGGCCCAACTGAGGACCGCCGTGACTTGCAGCGTGGCATCCAGACCTTCTCGCCCTCATCCTTCTCCAGCCGCCCAGCCCCCCACAGCCGCCGCCAACCGCTGCGGCATCCCCACCTGCGCCCGCGCCACGGGGTGCTTCAGCGCCTCCGGCCCCGCCTCTGCGTCCACCACGGCAACCACCGCGTCCAGCCGAAAGCCCGCCTCCACCAGCGCCTCGGCCAGGGGGCCCGCGTCCGCGGCACCCGACGTCTGGGGTGGGCAGGTGAGTGAGAGAGGCGTCGAAAGGATGGGGGGAGGGCGACGCGGGGAGGGCGACGGGGGGGGAGGGGGCGGGGGAGGGATTGGCTGTGGGGGCGGCACAGTGGCTGAGTGAATGGAATCTGGCATCCGGCGCACGTGCGCGTGCCGTGACACGAACACCCGCCCTCAACCATGCAGCCAACCCACCAACACCCTTCTCCTTGTGCTTTCCCACCGCACACGCACACGCACACGCACAGGTGCCCACCTCGACCAGGAGGTAGTCACACGGCGCCGCATCCGCCGCAGTGGCGCCGCCGCCGCCGCCTGGCCCCGCGGCCGCCGGCGGCGCCCTCAGCCGCCGCAGCGCCGCCGCCAGGTCTTCCGAGCGGGAGCAGCAGATGCAGCCGCCGCTGAGGTCCGTCGCCGGCAGCCCCAGAGCCGCATTGCTCTGCATGGGGAATGAGGGCGCAGCGGGATGGGCGAAGCCGCGAACAAGCCGTGGCAACGAAGTCGCGGGGGCAACGCAATGCCCTGGATTCTTTCTAACACAGGTAGGGCAGTAGGTGGCACCTTGGGCGTAACCAAGCCCACTAGCCCGCCATGGGTGAAGAACGCACGGTACCACACCGGTTAGCTGCGTTTGGCAGGCTGCGCATCGGTAGTGGGGGGCGCGCAACGCACCTGCTTGGCGTTGACCAGCTCCGAGTCAACGTCCACTCGCCCCACCTCGTTGATCAGCACCGCAATGCGCAGTGCGCCCCTGCGGTCGCGGCGTTGCAATGCTTCAGGTGCGGGGCGGAATATGGGTGGGTACATGTGTAGGCGCGGCGGCGGCAGCGCCAGCCGCCCGTGTTGACGGGTGGACGCGTGCGAGGTAAGGGCGTGGAGGGAGGGTGCCTGGGTACGTGGGTTAGCGTGGGTGTGTGAGACTTTGCAGCAAGGGGCGCAGTGGACAGGCATAAGGAGCGCAACTCAGGCTCTACGGCTCTCTGAGGCGGTGATGCAGGAGGTCGGAAGAGAGGCGAGGCCACGTGTGGCTGCACGGCGCGTTCACGAGCGCACAGAAGCGCCGGATCCGGTGCAACGCAGGCGCTGCTGTGTGTCCCAGTCGCAGCGATGTGCATGGACAGCGTCACCGCCACACCGCCTCCACACCACCACCACACCATCGCACCTGTTCCGCAGCACGTGTTGGACGAGAGTGGTCTTTCCGCTGCCCAGGAACCCCGTGATGATGACGGCGGGAATGACTGACGGTGTCCAGGCAGGTGGGGAGGGCAGAGTTCGAGGGCATGCGTTGAGGGCAGAGTTTGAGGACAGGACTTGGGGGCTGAAGGTAAGATTGAGTCGTGCTGCACAGGGGCGTGCTAGATCGGAGAGGTGCGAGCGGTGCAGAGGGGCGGTAGGACAGTTGGGGCACAGGCATAACGGCGAACTGCAGCAACCAGGGCATGCCGACCCGTGCGACGCTAGTTGTGAAGGACCCGCGTATAACCCAAACCTACTTGTGGGCTTGAAGGACTGGCCTGATAGCAGCCGCGCCTCGTACCGAGCGTACAGGTTCACTTCATAATCTGCCATGGCTCAGTTGCGCGCGCACACCTTAGAGGTGGTGCACCTACGGGGATTTGCAAAGTGATTGGCGTGTTTTTGGTGCGCGTTTCGGCCGGGGCTTGTGCACAATTCTGTATAGGTAAATTCTTGATAGCAAATCCATGGCCCAAAACGATGCAGGCGTCTAACGTTGTGAAACCGAGACTTGCGACTGAGTTCGCTAAATTCCGTGCGCTCTTGCCGTGTTCATGAGATCCCTCCGGTAAGACCCGTCTTTATTCCAAATATTACATTCGAGTCTCATGGATTCAGTTCTGGATATCTGGTTCAGTCCGATGCCACCGATTGCCGGCACAGCCTGCCACGTCCATCGCGGGTTTTGTGTGAATTAACCCCATCTAGCCCCATCACTTTTCCGTTGCCGCCAAGCACACGCCTGGGCAGCTAGCCTTTGCTTTCACCACTTCCGTCTCAGATGCAATGTGCTTCCTCTCGGCCCAAGCTCACGGCCCTGTCACGATGCCTCACCCAACTTCCCTGTCCTTGCAACACGTTAAGTTGCTACTACCGTGATCATGGCCCGGCCTCCGAACACCCACCATCTTCCGTGGCGGCGCCACACCCCCATCCCAGTCCCCCGGTCGTAAATTCACCCCCTTTGTATACTTATCTCTCCGCCTGCCAACTTCTCACTGTCCCCCGGCCTCCCTACTTCTCATCCTTACCACTGGCCTCCTGTTCCTGCTCGCCCGGCAGCAGCTCTCCTCCCCCCTCCCCTCTGTAGCCCTCCTCTCCACCAGCAGCCGGCGCCACAGTTGCCGCCACAGCCGCCGCTACAGCCGCTACAGCCGCTACTGCCACAGCCAACAGCCGCCGCCACTCGCTACAGCCGGCGCTACAAGGTCTCCAGCGCGGGCGGCTCCTCCGCCAGGCCCAGGGCCGTAGACAGCGCCTCCACCAGTTTGAAGGAGCTGTAGCGCGTGTCGTACTTCATGTCAAACCTGTGAGCGTGTGGCGAAGTTTGAGATGACGAGGATTGGGAAGGGGCGGGGGAGGAGAATGGGGAGGGGGAGGAGGTGGGGGAGGATGGGGAGAAGGAGGGGAATGGTGGAGTTTCTCCGCTCCTGCCCTCACCCACCCCTAGCACAGTCCGGACACGCGTGTTAGCCGGGCATAGGCGCAACGGGTCGACGCTGGCGCGACCACATGGGGCTGGACATGACCGCTCCCACCACCACCAAAACCCCAAATCCCCAGCCCAAGGCCCCAGCCCCTGCGGGCCCCCTCACCAGTAGTTGACTGCGATGACGTAGTCATGCTCCGCATCCGGACCGGGGGTGGTGGACGTCAGGCAGCAGCGCTGCTCCACCTGCAGCCGCACAAACAGCAGCAGCAACAGCAGCAGACAAATTGTGCACGTTAGCACGCGCCACTCATCCCCATAGCACCTTGACACAGTGCATGTGACCGCATGCGCCCGGCTCACTCCCTACAGCAGGGACATCTCAGGGCCAGCCACACCCGCACCACCCGCACACAGCAGCCCAAAGGCGTCGGCCCTTTCCCCGTGTACCACCAACACACCGTTGTAACTTTCAATTCACAACCACATCCCCCACCCAACACACACAGCCCTAGCCAACGCCCACACGCACCTGGTGGTACCAGATGGACGGCAGGTACAGGACCTCTCCGGGGCCCACCTGCAGCGGCGGAGGCAGCGGCGGAGGCAGCGGGTGCGAATGGCGCCGGTCATCGGCGGCGAATGGTGGCGCCGGCGATGGGTGCGAGCAGCCACAACAAGTCTAGGGTGGGGAGCCGCAACGCGGCGCCCCGACCCGCCCCCCCCCACACACACAGCGCCTTCGGCAGGCCCCACCCCAAAAAGCGCCCCCATGTATCCCCAGTTTCGCGTAGCCACCCCTCTCTCCTCATCCCCCAAAAGGCAAAAGCCAACACCACACACACACACACACACACACACACACACACACACACACACACACGCACGCGCGCACGCACCTGTGCCACCAGCGGCGCACCACCGGCCGCATCCCACTCGTCATCGCCCTGCTCCTCGTCACTGGCACCGCCGTCGTCATCGTCATCGTCGTCGTCGTCGTCATCGCCATTCTTGTCGTCCGCCTCACCCGCCGCCACCTTGGCTGCGTGCTCGGCCCGCGCCGCGTGCTCTTGTGCCACGTGGGCCGCGTGTGCCGCCGCCGCCGCCGCGGCGGCGGGGGCTCCCGAGGGAAGCGACGACGCGCCGTTGGGCTCGGCGCCGTAGAAGAGCGGCTGCGCGGCACGGCGCTGGCCCAGGCCTGTGGAGGGCGCGGAGAGTGTTGGTGGTGGTCATGGGTCATAGGTGTGGGTGTCGATGTGAGGTCAGGATGGTCAGTGGCATTCATGGCAGTCCGGAGCCATTCACTCACCCTTTCAAGCTCCCAGTCCCAGTAAACCTTTCCGGGTATTCCGACAAAACGGGGCCCCCCCTGCCCTGCCATGGCCCCCACCCTGTTCGTTGGGCACGGGCGCAAACACGCCCCTCCCCACCCACCCACCCACCCACCAACTCCGCCCTCACTCACTCTGGTAGGTGTCGGCGGTGCAGTCCACATCGCTCCACAGCACCTGATAACCGGGCACCTGTACACACACACACATTACACACTTGCTGCATCGCATACACTGTCTTTGCGCAACGTTTTCCTTGTGCTCTTTAACACATTACACACGCACATAAAAACATGCACACATGCACACTTGAGCAAGCCGACCAAGAGCCGGACACGCACACCGACGCGCAGCCGCACGAACCCTGCTGCCGATTCCCACAAGCAAATCTCTTCCAGCAAATCTCCGTCCACGCCCCCACCATCCCCACCCTCGCACTCACGTTGAGCACTGCCACCAACCGGTCCGGGTCGCTCGTGTCCGGCCCCGCCACCTGCTTGGGCGGCAGACCCGACCGACCCGACGACACGTTGCTGCCGCCGCCGCCCGCCGCCGCCATGCCCACGTGCGGCAGCGCGCCCGGCTGCGGCGACACCTCGCCGAAGCGCGCGCCCGGCGGCACGTCGCGCCGGCGCATGTAGGAGGCGGCGGGGAAGCGGCGCAGGCGCATGCGGAAGGCGTCGCAGGGCGGCATCAGCGTGAAGACCTTGGTGCCGCGGACCACAGCGTACAGGTTCTCGTAGTGGTCTGGCGGTGGAGCGGGGAGGTGCGGCCGTTGGCAGCAAGCATGTGGGCGCAGGCGGGGCGCGTTTGGGGTCGCATGCAAGACACGCCACCGTGCGTGACCTCTGCTACCACTCGCAAAATGCACGGGTGGCGCACCGTCACCCTCACCCTCGCCCCACCCTCGCCCTCACTCTTACCCTTGTGGAAGGACGTCGCACTGCGCTGGTCCCCAATCCACAGGTTGATCGCCTGCACGGGCGCATGTGCACGGTGGTGGTGCAGTAGCTCAGTGCGTTCATGCGAAGCACCACTACACCGCCCCACCCACAATGCTGGACATGCCAACAGGCGCTGCGTGCTACATATCCACCGCCACCTACACCCAAGAGCCGAGCCCTCACCCTCCCCTCCCTTCCGTCTGCCTGCTCGCGTCCCCCGCCCTCCCCTCCCCTCCCTCTGCCTGCCCGCCCCCAGCCCGCCCCCGCCGCCCCCTCACCTCCGGCGGCCCCCCAAACACCTCCTCCGCCCAGGGCAGCCCCGGCTCCACGTCACCCAGCAGCGCCGACAGCTCCTCGCGCAGGTTGCTGTTCTGGTGCTGCGGGTGGTGGCGGGGAGGGAGGGGACGAGGGGAGGGAGGCGAGGAGGGGACGGCGTTAACATGGATACAAAGGGGGTCAGCGTCCATGGAAGACGGGAGAGGGCTGGCGTTGGCAGGGGAGGCAGTGCGCGTGGGACGTGGGCACAGCCAGGCGGCATGGGCCTCGTCCGCGGCAAAGCTGCCCCCCACCGTCCTCCCCTCGTGTTCCAGTTCCCAGCGGCCATCCAACCTCTCCCGGCTCTTCTTTCTGCGCCCTTCTGCGCCCTCTGCTGCCCACTGACTCCTGCCTGGCCGCTAGGCCATTCATCCGCGGCGGCACGGTCCCAGGGCCGGTGATCCAAACCCTCGCCCGTACCCACATCCACATCCAAACCTCACCCACACAACAGCTGCGCACACGCACCTGCATGTACGGCACCTCGCGGTAGGCCTTGGCCCCCGCGCTGCCCGGCGCCTCCACGCTGCCGCGGCCTCCTTTCCGCAGCGCTGTGTCGCGCGACCGCGTCTCCTGCAGCAGCAGGGCGAGGCGACAGCTCCGCCCTCACACCACACGCCAGATTCGCAGCAAGGCGCAGGCAGGAAGCGGCCGAGAACCCAGCCGCAAGGCGCCCGCGCGGGCGGCCTTCCGTGGCACCGCGCGACCACGACCACGCACACACATGCACACACGCACACACGCAGCGGGCATACGCACGCGCACATGCATCACGCACCCGCATCAACGCGAAGAAATCCGCCAACGTCATTTTGCGCTCTTGCGGCGTCACAAACCAGCGCTCCTGCGCGCCCGAGCTCGAGCCCGACGCGGCGCCCGCGGCGTTAGAGGCGTTGCGCTCGGGCTCCTGCGCTGCTGCGGAGCTGGCTGCAGCCGGGCCCTCGCCGCCGCTCAAAGCTACAATAAAATGCAGGGGCGTCAGGGGCAACTTAGCACTTAGGCATGGGGGCTAAGCGTCCATGAAAGACGGAGTGAGTAATCATATGAGTTCCGGCGTCCCGTGTGGGGAAGGGGCTGCAGGACTGGGGCAACGCTCGCAAGGCAGGTTCCCCGTGTGTACACCATGCCTTGAGCGGCACAGGAGCACACGCGCCGCACGTTCGGCGCCCAATGGCCTGGAGCCGGATCGCTCGGGACGCTCTGGGCGGATGGGGGAATGGGACTCACCCACTGTGGTGGGTGCATCGCCTCGGCCGTTGGGCGTCACGTCCACCGTGACCTGCGTGCTGCCCACAGCATGCTTGGTGAGGTAGCGCTCGCCCCACAGCCGCATCGCCTTCCAGTTCTCGAGGGCGCCTGTGACGCGAGAGAAGGCGTGGGGGGGAGCCGTGGGGGAAATTGAGGCTAGGGGCGCGGGGTGCGGGTTGCAGGGTGCAGGGCAGGGGGGGGGGCGCAGCCGCGGCGGTGCATGGGCGTGGTGGCTGAGTGCAGTGGGATCCGCCCCCCCACACAGGTGGCTATGTGGGGTGGTGTGGGAGCCGCGAGCTAGGCCGTGGCTGTCTCGCCATGTTGCCCGCCGAGCTGGCCCTCGGCAGCAAACGGCCCCAGATACCCTTGCTCCAGCTGACTGTGAAGCTGCATCAAGGCACGTGTCCAGCGAGTCGTGCTTGACATGCCCGGTTCATTCCAATGACAGTGCCTGTTGGTTGGGTTGGTGCAGAGCAAATTCCCCCGCCCACGCCCCCGGGCCACCCCAGCCCCGGCCCCGGCCGCACCTGTAATGATGACCGGTTTGTTGCGTTGCACGTACTCGGATGCGAACCGCATCGGCGTGAGCTGGTCGTTATTGACTCCTTACTGCCGTGTAGCGTTACAAACCGCCACGGCCCCAAACGACAATCCCAATCTCTCAAACCGACAATAGCCTCCACTCATGCCTCAAGCGGCCTAGCAACTCATTCGTGGCCCTCAGCGGCCTCCTACCTCCGGCCTCGCAGCTCCCGATAACCCCACCAAGTCCGCCGTGCCCGCCCCAGCCCGCCCGTGTTGAGGTTGCACTAGTGGCCGAAAGT
This sequence comes from Chlamydomonas reinhardtii, assembly GCF_000002595.2. Classification (NCBI taxonomy): domain Eukaryota; kingdom Viridiplantae; phylum Chlorophyta; class Chlorophyceae; order Chlamydomonadales; family Chlamydomonadaceae; genus Chlamydomonas; species Chlamydomonas reinhardtii. The sequence continues at coordinate 4,443,887 of NC_057006.1, forward strand.
GCTGCCACTAGTGGCCGAAAGTGCTGCCAGTACTGGGTGTGTCGCATGTATGAAGTGCCTGATAGCAGCAGAGTCCAGACAACCACGCACGCCGCAGCGCCCACGGGTGCCACCACATTAATCCGCGGCGGCACCAGGGGGGGCGGGTGGGTTGTCACCGTCCCGGCAGAGGGACGATCCGAAATACAGTACAGAAGCACAACGGCAGATAAGGCGCCGTGTGCTCCTGACGCGTACAAGACCCAGCTCGGTTCGGCCCCATGCACAGGCACGTACCCGAGCGTCCTGCGCCGTGCGTGACTCTAACGCAACACGGCAGTTACGTCGCAATAACTAGACTTATCTCCACTGCGCTGCGATAAGTCAGCGCTTATTGACTCCTTACTGCCGTGTAGCGTTACAAACCGCCACGGCCCCAAACGACAATCCCAATCTCTCAAACCGACAATAGCCTCCACTCATGCCTCAAGCGGCCTAGCAACTCATTCGTGGCCCTCAGCGGCCTCCTACCTCCGGCCTCGCAGCTCCCGATAACCCCACCAAGTCCGCCGTGCCCGCCCCAGCCCGCCCGTGTTGAGGTTGCACTAGTGGCCGAAAGTGCTGCCAGAGTTTGGTAGTAGTCCTCAACGCCGGGAGGTCATGGTGCGGGCGACGGCAGCCCTGGTGGCTGGGCTTGATTGGCTTCGCGTATGCAGCTCTTCTCGCAAAGCGCTTGGCCCAACGGCCGGTCATGCAAACCAAGGTGCGGTCGGCGGTGATGGCGGTGGCGTTCGTGCCCTTGCGCTACCGAAATCATGTGTCTCGAACACCGCGGAGCGCTCCGCCCATCGCCTAGCTTGCGCACGAACGTACGGTCCTAGTTGCACACTCAACAGCGGTCAATAGAACGAGCTTCGTGCTTGGGGATATTGGCTGCACGAGCAGCACCATCACGCGGGGATGAGCGCCGCCGGAGGCGCCGCCGGCACCTGCTGCAGGCGCAGGGCGACGCCAACGCGGGGCCTGACAGCGCCACACTCCGTCGGTCATGGGCGGCCAATGGTCACTACCAGAAGACAAGCAGCAATAGGAACACGACTGGCTTTGCAAGGGCCATGATACCAGACTCACAAACGTATCAGGTGCACCAATGGCCACGACAGAAACACACATGCGTTATCCCGCGTGCGCCAGCCATGCAGACGACGCCGGGGCGTTACAGGGAAACACATGCATCCTTGTTCAGGTGTGTGGCTTGTGGGCAGCTGTGGCCGTCCGTGTGCCCAGGAAAGGTAACAGTGCGTGTTGGCACGTGTTGGCACGAACCACTGGAGACCTCGGTACTCTCTACCGGCCCCCAGGGCCATGCCATAACACGTGTTGACGTTGTAGGCTGCTCGGAACAACCTTGGGAATAATAACAACGTCGTGACTCGAAGCTGGGACAGGCTAGCCAACATGCGCCACGCAGGAGAAGGCGCGAGTTGCAACACTAGAGCGGTTTTACGTACGCGAGTCACGCGCGGCAACCTGCCCTTCGTTCACCCGCGCCGTCGTGGTGTAGGATGCGGGCAGCCATGCCCAGCCGTGCAGCATGGCCACGAACACTAATTTCTTTCTTGCTAGCTAGGTGCCATGCTTGAGATTTGCAGTGTCTTGCATAAGAGTCACTACCAATCAAGCAGTAGGTACACCCATAGATAGCATCACCCCGGCGGACGCAGGACAGGCGCGCACGTGAATGTTTGCCTCCAAACGCCGCGGGGATGCATGCACACAATGTCCCGTACGTGCCGATACCGTACGCCACGGCAGCTGTGGGGTGTACCGTAATAGCAGGGAGGGCAACATGAAGGGTAACACCTCAGCAACCCCAGCAAGGCTGGCCTGGTCGAGCGGCGCGGAGGGGTGAAGGATACCCGGCACGCGTGGAACGCGCAATGTATCTATAGTGATAGAAGGCGTAGTGATGGGAGGAAATAAGGAGCACTCGGGGCCGCGATGGCGGGTTGGATGCGCCACGGGCCCCGGCCCAGCCAAAGGGAGCGAACGCTGGGCGGAGCCGGTGGGTGAGCGACTCGAGGGACGTGCCAGTAGTGAACAGCAGTGGCGGATGGGTCATCCAATGTGAGAGATGATACAGCCACGCCGGCAGCCAAACTCCGCACTCGACCACGTACGGGCACGTCGTGGTACTGCTGTGAGGAGGCCGGGCTGAGTTGGGATGCCTGCCAAGCCTGGCTACCCACATGTGAGCCTGTGTCGCCATACGCTCTTAATAGTAATGACATATAGCACACTGCTCCTAGCACTTCGGTGATAAGTAATTGCCCCGCCGGGTGAAGTAAGGCCGGGGCTGAAAGGAACCAAGGTTGGTTCCCTAGGCGTCCACTCGCGAGTGGGCAGGCGACACATACAGTTGGCATTGACGTGCGTTGCGGAACTAATGCGTACGTTGGCTTGGGTCTCTGGGTTCATGAGGCATTGACAGAACACGCTGCCCCTGCTATGGCTCTGACGAAGTAACATGTATGCATACATGTCCTGAAGGATTGGCAGGGAGCGTGCCGCACAGCACGCAAGCCGCGTGACTACGGTAAGCATGAGGCCATAACGTGACACAGATGCCGTGCCATACAGGCGGCCAACGCTACGGCACAAGCCAGCTTGACGCGTCCACAGATACATACATGGCGCCTGACACCTGGATAGGAGCTATCAGTCTGACTGTGGGGTCGATGCTACCCCGGCATGGATCTGGGTTGAACGGTTGGTGGTACCATCGCGCGGGCATGGCGGGTCGAGTAGCGTGTTTCATGCACGGCACTCCCGCTAACCAGCTACACACCGCAGTGTACTGGTTATCCAACAACTACATTCAGACCATTCTGGTATCCCACTCAAACCTGCGCCAAGTGTCAGGAAAAGCGCTTGCCAAGTCGGCTACCCGCTTTCACAGGATGGCGAGCGGGTGACTGGCATGTGTACAGGCGGGTGGGCCAACAAGAGGGGAGGGCGGATGGGTGCCGTGACTTGGTGGTGGGCCCCACCGCGAGCAGCAACAGCCCAGCCCAACACACGGGCGCCATCCAAACCCACCAGGCAGGCTGTAATCCCAGCTCCGACCGTATCTCGCAACAAAATGTTGGTTGCGCAGGGTCGGGCTCACTGCGTGACACAGCGTCCGATGCCTGGTGCAGGGCACGAAGGCATGTTTATGCGTCATGCGGTATAGTTATGCGTCATGCGGTATTGTTATTGGCTGGGCATAGCATGCTGGCCGAACTGCACAAAACTCCACATCGCTCACTGAGGGCGAAATATCCGGAAAAACAAATTCGGCACTTGGGCCTAGCGCACACATCGAATGCATATAGGTTGGCTTGGGGTGCGTCAGCCAAACTACAAGGGTGGTGCCGCGTGATAGTATGATGTGCGTGCGGACCTCAAGACGTACAGGGTGACGCATGATCACGTAAGCCCGCTCCGTTGTCAACACGAAGCAATAGCGAGGCGCAGGCTTGCCGTGCACGGTACACTCAAGGCGTATTGCGACAGGGCACGCAGCAGGGCACGCAACAAGTCGAAGCGTCCATAACGACAGGGCAGGCAGCATAATTGCATGCGGCACACAGGCCATATCGCAAGACACATGATGCGAGGCGCAAAGCCTGTTGCTGGCGGCACACACGCCGTATCCGAACGTGGCGCTCAGACCACACATTGTCCACAACGCAAAGGCATGTACAACGAAGGCACGTAAGCATTTCAATGCCGTCTATAATCCACAACGCAAGAGTGTGGAGCCCGTTGCTTGCGGCACACAGGTCGTATCATAAGGGCACGTATGCCATCTATTACCCAAAAGCAAGGGTGCGAAGCCGTTGCTTGCGGCACACAGGTCACATCATACGGGCACGTATGCCGTGAATTGTCCATAAAACAAGGGTGCGGAGCCCGTTGCTTGCGGCGCACAGGCCGTATCATAAGAACACGTACGCGGCGCATTGTCCATGAAGCAAGGGCGCGGAGCCCGTTGCCTGCGGCACACAGGCCGTATCATGAGGGCACGTACGCCGTGAAGTGTCCATGGAGCAAGGGCGCGGAGCCCGTTGCCTGCGGCGCACAGGCTGTATCATGAGGGCACGTACGCCGTAAATTGTCCATGAAGCCAGGGCGCGGAGCCCGTTGCTTGCGGCGCACAGGCCGTATCATAGGGGCACGTATGCCGTCCATTGTCCATAAAGCAAGGGCACGGAGCCCATTGCTTGCGGCGCACAGGCCGTATCATAAGGGCACGTATGCCGTCCATTGTCCATAAAGCAAGGGCGCGGAGCCCGTTGCTAGCGGCGCACAGGCCGTATCATAGGGGCACGTATGCCGTCCATTGTCCATAAAGCAAGGGCGCGGAGCCCGTTGCTTGCGGCACACAGGCCGTATCATAAGGGCACGTATGCCGTCCATTGTCCATAAAGCAAGGGCGCGGAGCCCGTTGCTTGCGGCGCACAGGCCGTATCATAAGGGCACGTATGCCGTCCATTGTCCATAAAGCAAGGGCGCGGAGCCCATTGCTTGCGGCACACAGGCCGTATCATAAGGGCACGTATGCCGTCCATTGTCCATAAGGCAAGGGCGCAAAGCCCGTTGCTTGCGGCGCACAGGCCGGATCCCAACGGCACACACGCCCTTTCCCCAAGGGCACGCGGGCCCTGCGGCCTGGATAGGCAGACAGGAGAAGTACCGCGCCAAAAGTCCTGAGGGTCTTGGGGAGGTGGGGGTGGCACAATGGAAGATGTGGAAAGGTATTGCACAAAGCTGTGAACTGTAAAGCGACGGGTAGACACGAAGGCACGGCAAGCAGGACCGCGCATGGCAAGCAAGTAGCCCGCCCGCACAGCTGTGCATGCCCTTTTGCTTTCAGTGACTTGCCGAACGCCTTGTCCGCAACGCTTCGCGCGCCTTTGCTCCGCTTGAAAGCTCCGCTCTGCTCCGATTTGCTCCCGAATGCGGCCCCCGAACCAAAGCGTGGTTCAAAGCGCCAGAGAAGCTTCGAAGGGCATTCCCTTACGATCAGAGAGCGAGCGTGATCAAGCTAAGGGGTTCCATTGAGCAGGATCGCGCAACAAAACGCTGCAACTCCGTCTGAGTATATATTAAACGCTTATTCGGTCCATACATGGTCAAGTATAGTTAGAACCAGGTATAGGATTGCAAAGAAAGTCCAGAAATGTAGGGAACGTTTAAGTGCGACACACTGAGGTCACCGTCCCGGCAGAGGGACGATCCGAAATACAGTACAGAAGCACAACGGCAGATAAGGCGCCGTGTGCTCCTGACGCGTACAAGACCCAGCTCGGTTCGGCCCCATGCACAGGCACGTACCCGAGCGTCCTGCGCCGTGCGTGACTCTAACGCAACACGGCAGTTACGTCGCAATAACTAGACTTATCTCCACTGCGCTGCGATAAGTCAGCGCATATGCACACGGTCCACACGTCGACCCACATCGAGGTCTGGCGGGAAGGGAGCAGGCACAGGGGGCGGAAGGTGGGCGAGTTTGAGCGGCGGGGTGAAGGGGGCGAGCGCGATACCCAGGCCGGGCGTTTAAAATTGGGCATGCGAGCCATATAATCGTCATGCCGCATTACAGCACTGACCTCGTAGTTCTCGTGAGCCATTCTGCAGTATCGTAAGTATCGTTGCGCCAGGCACCGCGGGCAGATTGGCGTCCTGGTCCATCGTCTGTAAGAGTTGGCGGCAACTAGATCTTAGGTCGATGCCTAGGCCACGTTACATGTTAGCACTTGGCACATGCAGGCGAGCTATCTGACGAGACTGGCTCTGTGCTCGACTGGCGCATCAAAGGGATACTTCTGTTGGGAAGCAGCTTACTGGCGCTACCTCGACAGCACGCTTTGAGGTCGAGTTCTGTTGTCCTATACGTACGTTAGCTGTATGTCGAGTCCCTGACTTTCGCACCGGAGCGCGACCTCGGACTCTCCGGAGTCCACCATGCACGCGCGCCCATTCCTGGACGACAACGCATTCGGGGGCACCCTTCTCATGCCCCCTCCCTCGCATTTCCCACATTCCCGATGTGCCCCCCCTAAAAGCACTAACCGGTGCCGATAGTCGCCGCCAGTACACGTACACGCCATGCGGCACGCGTCTTCACGGAAGCCCTATCTACTCAGTTCTAATCGCACAGTCTCCATCCTAACGGCGCCTTCGCCAGCTCGGTCCAGCACACGTCCATGCAACCTGCCCAAGCCCATGCCACCCGCCCAAGGCCGTGTTCCAGCTCCCAAGCCACGTGTCAATCGCTGAAAAGGCAGGCCGATAGCAAGCCAATCGCGGCCGTCTCTGTTCTTAGCCTGTTCACCCCCAAGCCCACGGGCTGTGCCCCGGCCTCCACCAGGGCCGCCAGCTCCGCGGGCGTGAAGTCACCCTCAGGCCCCACGAACAAAACCCGCACCGGCGAATTCGAGGCCACAGCAGCAGCAGCTGCTGCTGCTGCTGCTGCTGCTGATGCCGCCGCTGCCGCTCCTCCTTGTCCTGCGGGACTCGAAGCCGACGGCGGCGCCTCCGCAACGGGGTTGCTGTCTGCACAGCCGCCGGGGTCGGTGCTGGCGCCGACACCGCTGCCGCTGCGCAGTTGCTGCAGCACTGACATGAGCGGCGGCGCACCCGCCACAGCCACCAGACTAAACCCAGGCTGAGTCACACCTCCAACAACACTGCCTTCTCCTCCACCACCTGCACCTCCTGCAGCCCGAGATGCCGCCGCCGCTTCGCCTCCCTCCCCAGCCGCCGCCCTCCGCACCAGCGGCAACAAGTCGGCGAGCGGGGTGGGCGGCACGAGCGCGAGCGCGTGTGGCCTCAGGCTCTGCTTGGTGGCGGCTATGGCCACTCGTTCCAAGCGGCCGGGCTGGTAGTCATCACCGCCGCCGCCGTCCGAGCCCCAGTCCAAGTCCGAGCCGCCGCCGCCGCCGCCGCCGCCGCTTCGTGAGGTGCGGAACTTGGCCTTGCCGCCCGCCTGCAGTACGTCCCAGGCGGCACTTTCATGCGTTATCTTGCAAGGTCCACAAGTGCCTGAGTTCTGCCCGGCAGCCGACTCATGCAGAATGACACCGCCATGCATCATCCGGTCCGCGCACGTAACCATACTCCCAAAGCAGTATGCACGTCCTTCCGCCCCCCGGCCCCCAGCCCCAGGCCTCCCGCGCCCACCTGCGACCTCTCCGTGACCAGCGGCACCAGCATGAACGCACCCAGCTCCGTGGCTTTCTCCACCAGCCACTCCGCCCGCCCGCCCTTGAGTGTGGTGCAGGCAACCGCCAGCACCCAGCGCGGCCCCGACCAGCGCTGGTGCGACGCCGCGCCCTCGGTGCTGACCTTCGCGGCGCGGCGTGAGATGAGTTGCAGACGTGCGTGAGGCAGCGGGCACGTGTGTGCATGCAGGTCGGGGTGCACTGGCAGTTTGTGGGAACGGCGTGCGTGTGAGCCCGTGCCAACAGGCGTTCGAACGTGAGCGACCAGACCGATGGAGCCGACGCCACACCCAAAGTCACATGCCCAGTTGGCCCAGCCGCGCCATCCTCAGGGCGCGTCGTCAGCCCTAGAATCATATCCTCATGCTGCACGGGTCGACATGCCCGCACAGATACGTCCCAGACTGCTATAATGCGCTCCAAACACAGCACACGCCATAATGCGCACTCACCCACACGCGCTGCTTGTCGGTGCCGGTCACCACGCCCACAGCCACATTGCCGCGCCCGTCACACAACTCCACGCGGTCGCCAGCCGCCAGCCGCAACGCCCGCGCCGCATGCCGCGCCTCCTCGCCCTCCAGAACTAGCGTCGCCGGCACGCCCGCCGCGACGCTCCCAGCCCACGCAGCCGTCGCAGCGTCCGCAGTCGCTGACGCTGCGGCAGCGGCGGCTGTGCTGCTGCCAGCCTTCCGCCGTTTCCCCGGGGCCGCGTCGGCGGCAGGGCCTGCGGCTTGCGAACCGCTACCGCCGCCACTGCTGCTACTGCCGCTACTGCCGCTACGGGTGCTGGTGCTTGCCGCTGAGGTTGATGTGGTTGATGGAGCGACGCCCAGGAGCGCCTCCAGCGTGGCGGGCTCCGGCGTGGGGCCCAGCGGCTGGGGCACGTAAAAGCGGTGGAGCCTACTGGTGGCCTTCTTCTGCGGCACAGGCAGCGGCAGGGGGACATGAGGGCTGGCCTGAGGGAAGCGAGCAATGGCCTACGGTGGTGTTTACCTGGAGGGCACTGAAAGCTTGCTCGCCCCACGCCGCGTTGCTGGCCGCTTCGCTGGCGTCAGTGGCGGGTGCCGCCGTCGCCGAGCCGGGCGCGGCTGCCGACGTGTGACTGCACAGCTGCAGATGCGAGCGCCGACGGCCGATTGTAATTAAACTATTAGCGTCATGCCGGCGACTAGCTAGCGACCTGGCTGCGCGCCAGGCTACGTGGAACGCCGGCATTACCAATTCTTATGGTCGATGGCCTGGGGTGGCCGGCTAGAGCATTTTATTGCCCAATGCAACAGTCTCATTGCGTCGACATGCATAGACAATTCGCTTTGTGCCGGTTTGGATCCATCGCCGATCAGCTGCGATTGTGACGAAATTCAACGCGAGGCGGCTTGGTGTTCAGCAGTGGCAAATATGCTTGCGAACCTCAGGAGTCTTCCGTATTGCAGGTAGGAGCATTTTTGGGCGCGCCAGATGTTTCGCAGATTTCTACCCGTCGAGCTGTTGCGTCGCTCCTGGCGCCCTCGGAGCAGTCGCATTAGCAAACTCGATACGTTTTCATATCTGGACGGCATCGGGGACCGAGCTTGGCGACGGCGTGGCGACGTTTGGGCCTGTTTGGCGACACGAACCGACACAAGCGTGGCTGGCTGGCTGCCCCTGCCCCCTGCCCCCTGCCCCCTCCCAAACAGGCGCTGCGTTCTCCTACAGTCTGCGGCGGCTTTCGTGCAGGCAGCTGCGACCAAAGGTCACATTGAGGCGGGCGGACAGGTTCTCCGCCTTGCGCACAACAGCAGTCGCAGCGGCAGCGGCCTTGCAGGGTTTGGCGGTAGCTGGGGCGTCTCCGCTGCTTGCGACCAACCACGGCGCAGCTCTACACTCACCGCTCGGGCTTTGGGCTCTGCCAGCATGAAGGACGATGGAACTAGCGCGGCCAAGGAGGAACAGGCGGTAGCAGCGGAGCCGGCGGCGGCGGCGCCGCGGGGTCGCGGCCGCAAGTACGTGAGGGAGGCTTCGGGGCTTGCGCCAGGCAGCTGCGAGCATGGGATTGAACATATACTTTGGCAATAGGCCTTCTCATGCGCGGTCTGCACTACTTTTGACATAGGCCACTGCTTTGAGGACATCAACCTGCTGACAAGAAGCCTCCTAACGGCGCTCGGTTTACAGGACGCCGGCCGGCGCGGGCGCTGAGGGCGCAGCAGCTACAGCCAAGAAGTCGCCTGCCAAGGGCCGCGGCAAGAAGGCTGCAGCGGCCAAGGAGCCGGAGCCGGAAAGCGAAGAGGCTGCTGCTTCGGAGGGCACCGCGGAGGGCGCCTCAGAGGAGGCAGCACCCAAGCGCGCAGCCAAGCGCGCCAAGACCGGTGCCAAGACCAAGTGAGTGCGTGGCACGGCCGCTTTGCGGGGTTGTGTGGGCAGGAGGCCGGGGTATGCGTGAGGGAATTGGGGCTTTAGGCCTTCCGTGCTACTGCAAGGTTCCGAGCCACTGTGTCTGGCTTGCCTGCCCGGTGCCATACGGCAGGACCGACGCGGCGGGTGGCGAGGAAGAGGCACAGCCCAAGCCGGCGCGCAAGGCCAGGTCGGACTGGACGCCATGCACAGCCGCAGGGGTGGCAAGCTGAGGGAGCTAAAGCGTGCTCCTGTGTGACAGGTGCTGACTGACAGCTTGATGTGCATCTAGGGCAGTATTTAGCATCGCCCATGCACGCACCGCCGCAGGGCAACGCCAGCGGCCAAGGAGGCAGGGGCCGAAGCGGGCGCTCAAGCCAAGCCCAAGGCAAAGCGCGGCGCGAAGGAGCCGGCCGCAGACCGTAAGTGGCACGAGAGCTTACATGAACCAACCCCGTCTTCCGCTTGCCAACCCGAGATGCCACACGCCTCCCCCCCACCCCAAAAACATTGTCTGCTGCCACCTCCCCTCGCCCCTCGCGTTCGCAGTGGTTCAGTACACTGCCGCACTACGCAAGCCGGCGCCGCCCGCCGGCAGCACCCCCCTCAACATCCTCAGCTGGAATGTGGCGGGGCTGAGGGCGCTGCTGAAGAAGGTCGGCGGGGCGGGGGCGGGGAGGACGCTTCCACCATAACCAGTCAGGGGAGCCCATGGTAACGCCTCGTCTTACTGCAACGACTGCGCGCGGCTCTACCACACCGCTGCGTATCCGTGCACACCGACACACCCCTGCCCCGGACCCTGCGCCGCAGACTCCGGATGCGGTGTCCTCGCTGGTGTCGCGCGAGGCCGCCGAGGTGGTGTGCCTGCAGGAGCACAAGCTGCAGGCCAACCACCAGAAGGAGGTGGAGGAGCTGCTGGGGCTGCAGGTGGGGGAGGGCGGGAGGGCGCGAGGGCGTGGCCACTCAAAACAAGAACCTGCCGCAGCCAACGCCCTGCAAGCACCGCGCTGCCCTGCAATTCCTGCCACACCACGTCTGCGCACTGGGCCCCACTTGGGGTCGTGGGTCTCGCCTGCGCTCACTGCAAATGACGACCCGCCCACGCTCTCAGGGCTGGCACCACGCCTGGGCCTTCTCCACCGCCAAGCTGGGCTACAGCGGCGTGTCGGTGCACACGCGCAGCCCGCCCCTGTCGGTGGTGGTGGGGCTGGGGCACGGCGGCCCCGGCGCCGCCGACCCCGACCCGGAGCACGAGGGCGAGGGGCGTGTGGTGACGGTGGAGCTGGAGGGGCTGTTCCTGGTGAACGTGTACGTGCCCAACAGCGGAGAGGTGAGGAAGGGATGGGGGGTAGCAAAGATGGTACAGAGAAGTGAAGCGAAGTGGGGGGGGGTTACAAGCCGTTAGCCATTCATGCGAACGGTTGTATCAAACATGGAAGTGCATCTGGGGGCATGGGGGCACCTCTTGAAATGCGATCATTATTCCATAGGGCAGGCGGTGTATGGCGGTGGGCATCGACTGCGCATGCAAGTCGGGAGGGTCCAAGCCGCATACCGCACGATGTGTGGAAGGCGGTCTTCGCGCCTCGCGGTCAACACGGGGCACTCGGGATGCCTCTGCGCACCTTTGGCGCGCGGCAAGCTTCCTGGGGACGCGTCACACGCTATTTCCAGCCTGCTGATTCCATTTCCCACCTTCTGACGCCCCCGCCTCCCCCCGCCTTGCTCCTCCTCCCTCAACCCGCAGGGCCTGAAGCGGCTGGATTACCGGGTGGGGCGCTGGGACGGCGCCTTCGCAGCCTTCCTGCAGGGCCTGCAGGCGCGCGGCAAGCCGGTGGTGGTGACGGGCGACCTCAACTGCGCGCACAAGGAGATTGACATACACGCGCCCAAGACCAACCTTAAGAGCGCCGGCTTCACGCCGGTGAGTGGCAGCGGCCGTGGATTCCGGAACGTCACGTGAAGGCACTGCCCCAGCGCTGTCGCGCACGTAGAGAACCTGAAGCAGCATGCTTGGCAGCACGGGCCCTCTGTCCCTTTCCTGATCTGCCTTGCTCGGTCCCATCTGTCCTGTCCTGCCGTCACCAGCCCACCACTAGTTACACCGCCACCCATCACGCCGCTTCGACGTGTTCGCTGCCGTAGGAGGAGCGCGAGTCGTTCGGGCGGCTGCTGCTGGCGGAGGCGGGGCTGGCGGACACGTTCCGGCGCCTGTACCCCGACACAGTGGCCTACACCTACTTCACACGGCGCTTCAACTGCCGGGAGAAGAACAAGGTGAGGGCTTGGAGGTGGGGAAGGAGGACGGTCCAGGTAGGGTGGTGTGGCGTATGGCGACAAGGAGGGTGGCGACGGTGGTGCGCCGGGCTGGGCTGGGTACCTCAGACCGAGCCTGGTCCAGGGGTGGTGCTCACAAGGCTCGGGCGCCAGGGCTGCGCCGCAATTGGGGCTCCTGTTCACCCTGAGGCCTCCTTGAGGCCTTCCTGAGGCCTGCTAAGGCCTTCCTGTTTGCTCTGCTCGCGGCCACGCGCATGCCGCAGGGCTGGCGGTTGGACTACTTCCTCACATCCGAGTCCATGATGCCGCCGGAGCTCCAGCAGGGCGGCGAGGGTGCAGCGGCAGCGGCGGGACCGGCCAGCGCCTGGGCGGTGTACGACACGTGGATCATGCAGGACGTGTACGGCAGCGACCACCTGCCGCTGGGGCTCACGTGCGTCAGAAAGGCGGCGGCGTGATGGGGCTGAGAGGTACCGTGCGACGCGGCACTGGACAGGCGGGTCGGTGAGGATGGATGGTTGAGTTGTACGTTGGGGGGGGGGGGGGAGGGGGGGGCATGGCCGCAGGGGGGCGACCAGGCTACTGCGGTACCCCGAAATTAATTTCATCTGGGCAACTCGAATTAGTAATATATGTTGTTTGAGAAGGTCGTCACGCTGGTGTTATGGGACCCGACCTGTCAAATTCCGGAAGGGCCGGGGGGGCGCAGATGTGGTTGACCTCGGCTTTTTTCTGCTCGTTTCTCCTCAAAGCTGCATACACAGAGCTTTGTGTTGTTGATTAAGGAAGTTGTTGTTACTCCGACTCCAGTTGACTGCTGATAGTTTCTTGACTGCTGCGAGTTTCTTGAAACGGGCCTTTAGCTGCTGCCGCAGTCTCAGTTGCCCACGCTCGTACTAATTGAATCTGTAGTTTCCCGAAGAAGAGGCTTGCTGCTAGGTGGAGGCGCAAGCGCACTAGGACCTCGGGCTGCAGCCTACTGGCAGGCCTTCTGAACGCCCCCGCACTTGCACGTCTTGTGGCGCGCATACCGCGCGAGGCGTCGTTGACTGGGCCGCTGACCACACACTGTCATTTCAAGCATTTCGTGGGTGAATCGCCTGGTGAAATCGCCGAGCTGCGTGCACTTGGCCCAGTGAGTCACAAGTATCGTATGCATTATATCTCTGCATCTGGCTTGATACAGCGAGCATCTGGACCTGCGTTGCACGCCACAGCGCGGCGACCTTCGCCCCTGGCCAGATTATGCACCGTGCTGACCTCCGTGCTGACGACACGTGCTGACCTCCGTGCTGACCTCCAACTCCCAACCCCTCCTCTCTCCATCCATCACGACAGTATCCACCGGCGCCGTGGACTCCAGGACCATGAGCGCTTTGCTCGGGCTGTGAGCAAATGACTCCAGAGGTGTCAGCGGCTGTGGGTGCCTCGCCGGCGGCCGGCCCACAGCAGCGTGCGCAGCAGCCCGCACCCAACTTGCCAGGTGTTCCTGAGGCGCTAGCGGACAAGGAAAATGTAGTACGGCCCAACGAGGTGGCACTCCTGCAACGCCTCGCGCAGGCGGAAGCCAGCCGCGAGCAGCTCCTGGCCCAGCTGGCGGCGCGCGACCGCGAGCTCGCCGCCGCGCGCAAGCTCGCGCAACAGCCTGCCCCGCAGGCTGCCCCGCAAGCAGGCCGCAGCATGCGCGACGCGACCCACATCGCCGAGATAACGGCGGCACTGGCAGCTGCCAACCACGGGCTCTGCTCCGTCACCAAGGCCGCGGAGCTGCAGCTGCACGCCGCCACCACCGAGGCGCGGCGCGCGCAGGCCAGCCTGGCAACTGCGCTGGAAGCCAACATGGCCAACCTGGAAGCCACGCTCGCGGTTAAGAGGGACGCCATGGCGCGGGTGGAGCGGGTGATGGCGGAGGCGGATGAGAAGCTGCGGATGCAGGCGATGCTGGCGCGCGAGCGGGAGCATATGCTGCTGCTGGAGGCGGGCCGGCTGCAGCAGGTGGCGGCGCAGTGGGAGGCGCGGGCGCGGAGCCTGGAGGCACGCATGGTGAGCGCGGCAGCTGCAGCGGGTCCAGGAGCAGGGGTAGGGGCAGCGGCGGTCTCGCCAGCTGGCAACGTGGCGCAGGATCAGCCGCGCGCCGGTCAGCTTCGGGTGCTCCTGCAGCCGCCGGCTGCGGCACAGGCGGCGGGTGGCAGTGCAGGCTTGGGCACTGCGGTAGAGCAGGGGCAGGAGGCCCAGCGGCAACAGCAGGAAGAGCAGCCGTCTCAAGGGGCGCCGAGGTGGATGGCCTTCGGGCCTCCGCCCGTCGTCGTCCGGCTGGGGCGTGCCGACGGCCCCGGCGTTGCACAGGAGTGGAGCGCGGCGCCTCCACCGCCGCCGCCAGCTCCAGCAGACGCTTACGCGTGGGGAAGTACTGCTAAAGATCGGCGCGGCGGTTGTGTGGCGTACGCCGGCGGCGCGCAAGTGGCTGATGGGCCGTGGCCGGCTCCTCGGCCGCCCGCAGGGCAGCACTTCGGCATGCCGGCGGACTGTAGCTCGCTGGACATGCTGGCAGCGATCGCAGCGGCGCTCATACCCGTTGCAAAGCCGCGGAGTCGACCCCTGGCGCCGGTGCACGCCCCGCTCAAGCACGTGGCACCGCCACAACCTGCTGGCACTGACAGCCTACCAAAACGACGTCTCGGCCGGCCGCGGAAGAATCCGCTGCCTCCCGATGCCCGAGATGGAGCGGCGAGGCCCGTCGCGGGGGTGCCGGATGCCGACACCGCTGCGGCGGCTGGGGCTGCCACAGCAGCAGGGGCGGCGCGGGAAGGGGACAGTGCGGAGCATCCGGTTGCGGCCTCTGGGCAGGTGCCTGTGGCGCAGGTAGCGCCGCCCGACCCGGCTGTCCCATCGAAGAGAGGCCGGGGTCGCCCCCCGAAGAGAAAGCGGAATGTGCGGCAGGTTCCCGCTGATGTGGCTGCAGCTCTTGCGGCTGCATATGTGACAGGGCTTAACGCACAGGCGCCCGGCAGCAATGGCGGTGTAGTAGCAGGGGCGGCCGTAGTGGCGGATGGATGCAGCCAGCAGGAGCAGGAGCCCCACAAGCGGGCGCGGCTGCACAATGTCGAGATGCACGTGACGGCACGGCAGATTGCGAGAGCGCACACTTCTGGGCCGCGGTTGGGATGTGTGCCGGGCCGTGCTGTAGGGCTGCCGGCCAGTACGTCAGCAGCCGCTGCCGGTGCCGATGCGGCTTACCCGGGGCAGGAGCAGGCGGCACCGTGGCCAGCAGGCGCGCATGCAGCGCAGGGCGCAGGCGGGCCTGGCTGCGGCGGCAAGGCTGACCAGGAGACGGCTTGCATCACCATCAGCAGTAGCAGCAGTGAGGAGGCTGGGGACGGCGGCGCAGGTGCGGCCGGCGAGGTTGTCGGGCCGCAGGCCGTACCTCCGCAGGTTCCCTGCGGGCAGGCCGGCAGCGCCACCAGCGACGGCGGCAGGAGCTGCAGCGGCAGCGGCGGCGCTGGCGGCAACAGCACGGACACGACCCCGTTCTCGCCGTCACAGGTGCTGGCGGACGTGAGCAGCGCGGAGGCGGCGCGGAAGCGGGCACGTGCGGCGGCGGCGTGTGTCGCGGCAGTAACAGCAGCACCGCCACCTGACCACGAGGACGCCTCGGGCGCTGGCGGCGTGGAGGAGCCGGCTGGCGTGGAGGCGGAGGCTGCCGGCCGGCCTTGCTGTGGTGCTGCGGCCACAGCCGGCCACGCTTCAACTTGCGCTAGCCGGGGCACGGCAGCAGCAGCAGCAGCAGCCACGGCGCCGGGGGCAGGAGGGGCTGCCGGCGCGTCAGCGCCTGCTGCGCCTACGCGACGAGTTCCAGGGCCCGCCGAAGCCGCCAGTGCTGGCACTAACGCCACCGGGCACGCGCGGTTGCCACCCGCCCCCGCCCCGGAACCCGCGGGCCCCCGCAAGGCCCACATGGGGCTGGGCGCGGCGGAGGAGGTGATGCGGCGGCTGTACCTGGGCGTGCTGGCGTCGGCGCGGGCGGTGCCGCAGGCGGCGGCGGCGTTCGAGACGCGCGCGGAGCTGGAGCAGCTGCCCGGCTTCGCGCAGTGCGTGGCGGCGCAGGTGAGGGCCCTGCTGGCAGTGCCCGGCATGTGCTGGGTCGAGGGGCGCGGGTGCAGCAGTGCGGGTGGGCGCCTACGTTGCGCGCATGTGGGGCAATGGGATGGACCATGTGGGCTTGCCAGTGCGGCGGCGCATGTGCGGGCGTTGTGCGGAAAGATGCATGGTTGATGGGCGATAGCACGTTTGGCGTTCAAGCATAGCCACTCCATTCCGGTGCATGCGGGTGACGTTCCTTACACGCACATGCATGCAAGCAATGCAGGACACCCCTCTTCCCCTGACACCGTTGTCCCGCAGGACATAATGTTTTTCTCCCGCATCGAAGCTCGCATCGGCGGCCGCAAGGCTGGCTTCAGCCGCACCAGCCCGCTGCGCTACGCCAGCCCGGACGCCCTGCGCGCCGATTTTGCGCGCATCCTGGATAACTGCCACGCCTACAACAGCCACTGCAGCAGCGGTGGCGGCTCCCCAGTCAAGGCCGCCGCCAAGGCGCTGCTCGGGCTGGCAGTGGCGGTGCTGGTGGCGGCGGACGCCGAGCTGGAGGCGGTGCGCGGCTCAGAGGACCTGGCGCACGCGCTGGCGGCCGTGGAGGTGGGTGGCTGCGTGCGGGCTGTGCGTGCCTGCATGGTATGTGGTTGGCGTGCTTCAGATGTTACCGGCTGCAGTACGCACTCTTGAAGGGAGGTGCCCTACGACGACTCGGGTAGATACGGAGTACGGCACCATCAGGACTTGATCATATGCTACGGCACATGGTACACCTTGCCGTAGGTATGCGACCTGAACCGCACCTTTCCGCGCATGCGCTGCTGCAGGCGATGGAGCACAAGCTGGAGTGCCGTGAGTGCGGTAACTGGCGCCGCGTGCGCGGCTACGGCCCGTTCGTGCGCGTGCGTTGCGACTTCATCTGCAGCAAGCTGCCGGGCCGCACCTGCCAGCAGCCGTGCGATGTGTGCGGGGCCGCTGGTGGCTGCGAGTGCTTGGACTGAGTCATGTGCGAAAGGGAGGGGGCAGGTTGCTTGCAGGGGGCCATGGCAAGGGGTAGCGAAGATGGACAAAGGCGCCGCTTTACCACGCACGTTAGGTAGTCCGGTTCGTGCGCGCTTGTGTATTGCTGTGGCATTGTTGTTGGTTGAGTGGGACTGCTAGTGGGACTGCTGAGTGGGATGGGGTGTTTGTTGTTGCACGTGCTGCTGCTCATGTTGCGGCGAGGGGGGTGCCTTGAGGCTTGCGGGTGCCGAAGAGACCCGCAAGGCTTTGCTTAACCCCACTCTACGGTGGTGGGACAAAGACATGTAATGGTAAATGCTGTGCTGCGAACATGGTGGTGGCTCGTATGTGTGCAGGCGCAAACGTGCATCGGCTGGATTTAGTGCAGCGAGGTGGCTACAGCTGCGCGTGATGCTATCAACTTTCAGCAGGCCGCGTCGTCTCCTGTCCGGAGCCATGCATGGAATTGGTCAGGACCACAGGTTCAGACTACATTCAGCGTGCGCTCCTTGGGCATATGCGCCAAGGCTGTGATGTTGTACAGGATTGTTACCCTGCGGACCTCCAGAAATCATGGTCCTTACACTTCGCCGGCTCGCGTCCCTCTGGACGCGCCATCATGGCACAATCTCTCGTTTACACAAACCAAGTGATTTAGAAGCTTCTTGGTACTTTTCTCACACATGCGATCACGAGTAGCACGCACGCGGTGTGCCGGGGCTTCACTGCCCGTGCACTCCACACCTCCACAGATAGACTCCCCGCCCCAGCTCATTCGTTTTTAACATCAACGATGCTTTTAACGATGACATGGCATGATGTCCTCCGTCCTGACTTTGCATACGACTTAGCGGGGGGCCGCTGCCCTTGCCCCGCATCTACCATCAACCATTCTACCTCGGGCAATTCGGGTCAGGCGCCGCCGCCGCGCCTGGACCCAGCCGCAGGCTGCTGCGCTGCCTCTGCAGCACGTCTGCGGCCATGGCCAGGAACGACGCGTCCTCATCCCCCTCCACCACACCGCCCCGCCCCTGATGCCCGGAACTAGTACCACCACCAGTCGCACCATTGCCAACACCCGGGCTCTGCAAGTAGGCGCCGGCAGCGTTGTAAGCATCTCCGCTGCCCGCCTGGTGCTGATGCCGGGTCAAATTAGCATTCGCACTCATGGTGGCAGCTGCAGCCTGGCGGCGCTCCACCTCCTCTGACAGCATACGAGCACGTAGCTGTCCCGGCGTCAGCTGAGGCTGCTGATACTGCCGCAGCTGGGCCTGCTGATGCTGCGGCGACGCGCAGCCTTCTCCATTGCCGCTGCCATTGGCAACGCCCCTGCTGCCGTTTCCTCCGCTGCTGCTGGCACTGCCAGTCTTGCGCGGCGGCAGCGGCGGGCTGGCAGGCACGTCAGGCAGCGGGCTCGCGCCCTCGCTGCCGCCCACACCGCCTGCCGGCCAGGCCGTGCTGCCGTGCCGCGGCGTGGGCGGCTGCGGCGGCGGCTTCACGGCACCACCATTGCTGTTACCGCCCACACCAGAGATGGGGCCAGGCGAGGACAGAAACGGCATGCGTGCTGACGGCGGCTGCAGGTGTAGCTGCTGCTGCGCCGAGGCTGTAGCGCCCATCGCCAAGGCTGGCTGGCTGTAGCTCACCACCTCCCGTGCATGTTGCAGCTGCAGCAGCTGCTGCTGGGCCAGCGGCGCCGCCGCTGCCGCTGCAGCAGGGGTGTAGTCATCAGCAATGCTGGACAGGGAGGGGCTCTGCGCCCGGGCGTAGGGACCGCTGTCCCCGTGTTGGTGGTGCTGCTGCTGTTGATCGCCGTGCAGACCAGCCGGCCAAGCGGCGGCGGCGGCGGCGGCTGCAGCAGAAGCTGCAGAGAGAGCGGTGGAGGCGCGGCCTTGCGGGGTGTCGTTGCCGGCAGCGAACGGCTGCAGCCGCACCTGCGTGTGGTGTAGTGAGGTGATTGGGTCAGTGAGAGCAGTGGTGAGCAGAAGTGGTGCGAGGAGCGCTGGCACAGGTCGGGGTGCTTAGCGGACGCAGCTTTGGCACACCACGGCACTCCCCGGCAACCTGCTGCCGCACCTGCTGGCCATCCGGCTCCGCCCCCTCAGCGCCGGCGCTCGTGCTGGCGGTCAGCCGCGGCGCAAAGGTCTGCAGCTGCATGGCGGCGTCCGTCGCGAACGATGCCAGCGTCCGCAGTTTGTCGCTCAGACACACGGCCGAGTGTTCGCGCGGGCGTGTGTAAGAGCTTGTCATGGAGGCGAGCACGGAAGACACGGACGCCGGCGGCGAGGCCGGCCGGCCGGCGTGGGGGCCGGCGGCGGCAGCGAAGTGCTGCGGCTGCTGGCGCTGCTGCTGCTGGTGTTGGTGCTGGTGTTGCTGGTGTTGGTGGTGGCGGTAGATCAGCTCGTCTGCCTCTGCGCCCGGTGGGATGTTAATGATGGTCTTGCTCGGGCGCGTGGCGGCGGCCGTGGCGGTGTGGGGTGACTGCGGCATGCTTGGCAGTGCGACACGCCGAGCCGCCACGCCACCTTCGCCCGCGTCATCATGATCGTAGTACCCATCAACCCCAGCGTACTGGTGCGGGTGCTGCTGGTGGTGCCGATCTCCGTCGTGCTGCTCATGTTGATGTTGCGGCTGCTGCTGCTGCTGCTGCTCGCCGTCCATGCCCATCAGCCCCACGCCGCCCAGCGCCGACGCCACTTCCCACGCCAGCTCGGGAGCCAGCGAACTGAACAGCACGTCTGACAGCAGCGGCGTGCTGCGAGCCGTAGGGCCGCCCTCGCCGCCGCCACGTGCACCGCCGAGGCTGCCGCCGAGGTCCCGGCGGGCGCCGCCGCCGCCGCCCATGTGCGGCTCTGGCGCCGGCGCCGGCTGCGCCGCCGCCAGCTCCGCCAGCGGGTTGTCAAACGCGGTGTAGCGGTGCCCGCCCGCGAGCAGCATGGTGGTGGGCGAAGCAGGGGGCTGCTGAGGGTCCTGCTGCGACAGCAGCGAGGGCTGGTAGCGACGCTGGTGCTGCTGGTGCTGCTGGTGCCGGAAGCTGGCTGTAGCAGCTGCAGCGGCGCCGGCAGTAGCAGACGCGCTGGAGTCATAGTACGCTCGATACTCGCGGTCCAGGTCGCTCTCCTCGGCTACTGCCGAGACAACAGAGGAGCCCTGCGCCTGCTGCTGCCACTGCTGCTGCTGTTGCTGCAGAAGTGAGGGCGAGCGGGAGGGCTGCTGCTGCTGCAGAGTCATGTCGTACTGCTGCTGCAAGCCACCCACGCCGCCGCCACTGCCGTACGGGAAGGAGCTGTACGAAACCGAGCCCATGGCGCCGCCGCCAACGGAGCCCGTGGCGCCGCCGCCAGCCCGTGTCGGTGAGGCGTACGAGACAGACGCCAGCGGCGAGCTAGGCACGCTGCGTGCGCCATAGTACGGCGGCGGAGGGGCGGACGTTGGGGAGGGTGAGTGTGACGCCAGGCGCCCCAATGCCGCACGTGTCGCCTCCTCCACGTGCCTACCAATGTCACTGATGCCCGACATGCCGCTGTAGCTGCTGCGCGGCGGCGGTGCCTCCGCCGCTGCCAGCGGCGGCAGCGGCGCCAGGTCAGCGCCGCCAGCGGCCGCCGCCGCTGCCGCCAGCGCGGCCTCTGACAGCCCGCGCGACAGGGAGACCGAGCCGCGCGGCGGCACCGAGGGCCGTCGGCTGGCCACAGCCGCCGGCGGCGATTCGTCTGTGGCGGCGGCGGCACCGCCACCGCCGCTGCCCAGTCCGCCCAGTACGACGCCCGCATTCATATCTGCAAGGAGGCCGTTCACCTGTTTCAACAGCTCTTGGACGTAGCCTTCGTCGCTGACGTCAACAACCGGCGTCTCGTCACCGCCGGTACCGGTCGCGGTGGCGGAAGCGCTGGCGGCGACAGCGGTGTTGTGTCGCAGGCGACCGCCGCTGGCGGGGCGAGCCCCGGTGCTGGGGCGACGGCTGGCGCCGCCGCTGGGCACGTGAGCGGCGGCGCGGAGGCGGCGCGGCGTGTTGGCGGCACCGTTGTCGCCCTCCTCCTCCACCTCCTCCTCCTCCTCTTCCTCACTGTTGGTCTCGTCCGTCGCGTGTTCAACAGCGCGGCTCCGGTTACGCGGGCTAGCCGCCGGCGGGCCGCCCTCCGGCGCCACCGCCGAGCCCCGGCGACGGCTCCGGGAGCCTTTCGGCCGCAGCGGCGGCGACTGCTGGCCCACACCAGCAGTGGCGGCAGCGGCCACTGCCATGGACTGGCGGCCCTCTGGCGGCAGCGCCATCACCAGCCCGTGGCGCGGCGTCTGTGGCTGCACGCGTGCGGATGGCGCCGTGGCGAAGGAAGCCTCAGAGGCCCCGTCGCCCTCCGTGTCGCCCTCCGTGTCGCCGTCGGGACCACCGGCCCAGTGCACACGCTGCTGAGGGTGCTGAGCTGGTGGCGGCGGCGGCGCCGCCGCCGCTGCCGGTGGCTGGCGCCGTTGCGGCTGGCGGTGTGCCAGGCTGCTGATGTCAGAGCCGCCGTCAGTGACGCCAACGCTGACGTCGTCATCACAGGGACCGCCGCCGCCGCCTCCATCGAGGCCGAGGCCGCCGCCAACCGCGGCGTCACGACGCCCCGTGGCTGCGGCCTGCCGTTGGCGCTGCTGATGCTCGCGCGAGCCCTGGCGTTGCTGCCGGCTGCCGGCTGCGGCCGCGGCAGCCACGTCCACACTCGGCGCCGTCATTCCGCCGCCGCCAGCGCCATCGTCAATGTCGGCTTGGACCTTTTTGTTCATAACCATCTTCGGACGACGGCTGTCACCTTGGCGAGGAGACGGCGGCGGCGGCGGCCAGCGCGCATCCAGTCCCTCGTTGCCATAGTAACCGTCATCATACGCGTCGTCGTCGTAACCGTCGGTGTACGGTGGGGGTCCGTACACCTGCCCGGCCGGCGGCGGGTAGGGCCTGTGGCGGGCGGGCGGGAAGGGGGAGTGGAAGCGTCAGTAAACTGCTGTGATTGCAGCAGCGCAGGCGACTACGCCTGAAGCGCGTCAAGCAATCAAGCAATCATATGGTCACACATGTCGGCGCGGGAAACAGGACTCCGACCAAAACCACGAATCTCACATTTTGCTGGGGCCATAGCCATGGCGCCCCTGCGGCGGCGCATTCGCGGCGCCGCGACCGAAGCAGCCGCCGCCGCCGCCGCCAGAGGCGACAGCGCCGCCACCACCGGTGCGACCCGCATAGCGCACATCGTCATACTCCTCCTCGCGGTTGCCGCCGTCATCATAGTATTCGTCATCATCATAGCGCACCGGGCCGCGTCCGCCGCCGCCGCCGCCGCCACGGCTGCACACCTTCAGGCAGCTCGTGAGAGCTCCGCCAACCGCCGCCGCCAGGCCGGCCTCACTGCGGCCGCCCCGGCTGGCGGCGGCGGTGCCGCCGTCGTTTCCGTGCGGCCCATCACCGTAACCGTTGGGATAACCGCCAGCGTGACCGTAACCGTCACCGCGGCTGCCTTCCCACGTGACAGGGTAGACCTCTGCAGTGCTGTGCCCGCGGGGTGACGGCGGCGGCGGCGGCCGGCGGCCGGGCGACGGCGGCGGCCCGTTGCTGATGTACGCACGCACGTTGTCATTGCGGCCGTCGCCGTACTTCTCTCCGCCGCCACCGCCGTGCCATGGCATTGCGCCGCCACCATTGCCGTTGCCGTTACCGTTGCCACCGTACCGTTCGTCGCCGTACAGCAGCTCACGGGGGGTGGCGCCGCCGCCTTTGCGGCGGTCGCCGAATGCGGCGGCGGCTGAAGCGCCGCCGCCGAGTGGCACGGGCGGCGGCGGCGGGTAGGGGCTGCCGCCGCCGGGCCCGGCCTGCACGCCCTTGTCCCGCTGGCTCCAGTGGTAGCCCTTGGTGGGCTCCTGTCGTAAACGGGCGGCAACAGGGCACACCGCCCGCAGATGTGTTTTTGTTAGAAGGTCACCGTGGGCACACATTAGAAGGAAGCACGCATTGAGGTAAGCGCGCACGCACCTCAGCGTATGATCCCTGGGGCTCCTCGCGGTAGGCTGCGCTCCGGTCGCGCCGGCCTCTTCCACCCATCCCCAGCCAGCCACGTCGCGGTGATGCGCCTCTGTCGTACATTTTGTACAGCACGGCGCAGCAGCAAACTAGCACGCAAGCTCCGAAGATGGAGCCGACAGCAACCGCGACGGCTTGGCGGCGGCGGTTGGAAGGCTTGCCGCCGGCGGTGCCGCTACCGGGTTGTGGCGGCGGTGGCGGCGGCGGTGGGAGGTGCGCGGACTGGAGGTCGCCGGTACTGCCTGGTCAGCAGGCAAGGAGGCAAAGGCATGCAGGGGGAGGGAGGCGATGTAAGGGAGTCTGTGTCATTCTACACCCGCCAAGCAAGACTCGGCGCATGTTCAAGTGCCTAAGTGCTTGAGCGTTAGCGGTATTCGCCAGATAGTGCGTGCGGAGAATGGCATGCTTGCTTGCAGCTGCACTGATTGGCGCATGATCACGTTGTCTCTGCTGGTGGGCTGGTCCGGCGATGCCTGGTGCTGCTGCGCTAGCTGCTGATGTGCGTTGCTGTTATCGCTTCGTTGTGCTGCGGCTGCGGCTGCGGCTTTGGCCTTGCAGAAAGAAGGGCGGACGGAAGGCAGGGAGAAAGGAGCAGTCGCACCTGTAGACGGGGTCGGTGAGTCGGGGGCCGCCGGCGCTTCAGGCGCCAGCGGCGGGCTAACCATCACGCCCCCTGTGGTGTTTCGGCTGCTGCTACTGCCGCTGCCGCTGCTGTTGCTCCTGCCGGTGCTGTTCTGCTGTTGCGGGCTGGCGGGCGGTGGCTGCCGGCTCGGCGGCGGCGGCTCAGCAGGGGAAGGTGCCTTGGGCGATGGCGTAGAGGGGGGCACTTGCGGCTTGGCTGGCGGCGCCACTGGCGGCTCGGGCGGCAGTGCCAGCGCGAGTGGAGGCGGGAGCGGTGCTGCTGGCGAGGGCATGGGGGGAGGGGCAGGCAGCGATGCAGCCGCAGGAGTTGCAGCAGGTGCCGAGGGCGGCGCCGCCGGAGAAGCGGAGCTCGTTGGCGATGGCGTGGGTGTCGCCAGAGGTGAAGGCGGCGGCAACAAGGGCGCTGGGAGCGGCGGCGACACCGGTGGAGGCCGTGCCACTGGCGGCTGGGGGCTGGCTGGAGGCTCTGGTTGGGGAGGCTGCTGTGGCGCAGGCGGCAGGCGTGGCGTTGGGACTGCAGGCAGTGATGCTGGAGCGTCTGGCGGCGGCGGCGGCGCAGCAGTTGGTGGCCAGGGCGACGGAGGGTACCCGGGCAACGGTTGCAGTAACGTCGAAGGCGGTTGTGACCACGTGAATGGCGGCGCAGGAGGCGGTACGACAGGATGTCCGGCCCAGGAACCGGGGGCGTACAGCGGCGGTACCAAGACGTTGAGGGTGGGAGCCGCAGCAGGAGTCATTAGCGCCGGTGGGAGCTGAGGCGGAGGCTGGGTACTGTTCAATGACTGCAGATATGGCAGCGGTGGGGCAATAGCCGGCGGCGACCATCCGACCCAGATGGATGGCGGTGCAGTAAATTGCGACGGCGGAGGCACACCAAAAGCTGTGCTGGACAAAGCCGGGCTGGGAGGGGCAGGGGCAGGCGGTCCCGGGTACGGTGGCGCAGGGCTGGGCGGCGCCGGGGATGGCGGAGGCAAACCAGGGGCCGGGCTGGGAGGGGCCGGGCTGGGAGGGGCCGGGCTGAGAGGGGCCGGGTTGGGCGGTCCCGGGTACGGAGGCGCAGGGCTAGGCGGCTCCGGGGATGGCGGGAGCAAACCAGGGGCCGGGCTGAGAGGGGCCGGGCTGGGCGGGGTCGGGCTGGGAGGGGCCGGGCTGGGCGGTCCCGGGTACGGTGGCGCAGGGCTAGGCGGCTCCAGCAATGGCGGAGGTAAACCAGGGGCCGGGCTGGGCGGGGCCGGGCTGGGAGGGGCCGGGCTGGGAGGGGCCGGGCCGGTAGGGGCCGGGCTAGGCGGTCCCGGGTACGGAGGCGCAGGGCTAGGCGGCTCCGGGGATGGCGGAGGTAAACCAGGGGCCGGGCTGGGAGGGGCCGGGTACAGTGGCGCAGGGCTAGGCGGCTCCGGGGATGGCGGAGGCAAACCAGGGGCCGGGCTGGGAGGGGCCGGGCGGGGCGGGGCCGGGCTGGGCGGGGCCGGGCTGGGAGGGGTCGGGTACGGAGGCGCAGGGCTAGGCGGCTCCGGGGATGGCGGAGGCAAACCAGGGGCCGGGCTGGGAGGGGCAGGGCGGGGCGGGGCCGGGCTGGGCGGGGCCGGGCTGGGAGGGGTCGGGTACGGAGGCACAGGGCTAGGCGGCTCCGGGGATGGCGGAGGCAAACCAGGAGCCGGGCTGGGATGGGCCGGGCTAGACGGTCCCGGGCTGGGCGGGGCCGGGCTGGGAGGGGCCGGGATGGGAGGGGCCGGGCTGGGAGGGGCCGGGCTGGGGGGCAGCGGTGAAGGCGGATGCGGACTAGGCGGCATCGGCGACGGCGGCTCCGGAGATGGAGGCTCAGGGCTGGGAGGGGCCGGGCTGGGGGGCAGTGGCGAAGGCGGATGCGGACTAGGCGGCATCGGTGACGGCGGCTCCGGAGATGGAGGCTCAGGGCTGGGAGGGGCCGGGCTGGGGGGCAGCGGTGAAGGCGGATGCGGACTAGGCGGCATCGGCGACGGCGGCTCCGGAGATGGAGGCTCAGGGCTGGGAGGGGCCGGGCTGGGGGGCAGAGGCGAGGGCGCATGCGGACTAGGCGGCATCGGCGACGGCGGCTCCGGAGATGGAGGCTCAGGGCTGGGAGGGGCTGGGCTGGGGGGCAGTGGCGAAGGCGGATGCGGACTAGGCGGCATCGGTGACGGCGGCTCCGGAGATGGAGGCTCAGGGCTGGGAGGGGCCGGGCTGGGGGGCAGTGGCGAAGGCGGATGCGGACTAGGCGGCATCGGCGACGGCGGCTCCGGAGATGGAGGCTCAGGGCTGGGAGGGGCCGGGCTGGGGGGCAGTGGCGAAGGCGGATGCGGACTAGGCGGCATCGGTGACGGCGGCTCCGGAGATGGAGGCTCAGGGCTGGGAGGGGCCGGGCTGGGGGGCAGTGGCGAAGACAGATGCGGACTAGGCGGCATCGGCGACGGCGGCTCCGGAGATGGAGGCTCAGGGCTGGGAGGGGCCGGGCTGGGGGGCAGTGGCGAAGACAGATGCGGACTAGGCGGCATCGGTGACGGCGGCTCCGGAGATGGAGGCTCAGGGCTGGGAGGGGCCGGGCTGGGGGGCAGAGGCGAAGGCGGATGCGGACTAGGCGGCATCGGCGACGGCGGCTCCGGAGATGGAGGCTCAGGGCTGGGAGGGGCCGGGCTGGGGGGCAGTGGCGAAGGCGGATGCGGACTAGGCGGCATCGGCGACGGCGGCTCCGGAGATGGAGGCTCAGGGCTGGGAGGGGCCGGGCTGGGGGGCAGAGGCGAAGGCGGATGCGGACTAGGCGGCATCGGCGACGGCGGCTCCGGAGATGGAGGCTCAGGGCTGGGAGGGGCCGGGCTGGGGGGCAGTGGCGAAGGCGGATGCGGACTAGGCGGCATCGGCGACGGCGGCTCCGGAGATGGAGGCTCAGGGCTGGGAGGGGCCGGGCTTGGAGGATTCGGGCTGGGTGGTAAAGGTGACGGGGGCTCCGGCGACGGGGGCTCCGGACTAAGTGGCGGATCTGAAAACGACATACCAAATTAAGAAACAATCAAGGAATTTGCCACATCAGGACGGGCCTTCAAGAGACAGAAACACCGCGCCGTGACACTTCTCACCTGCTGGAACAGTCGGTGCTGGTGGAAGCGGACTTGGTGGCGGGGGCGCCGGTGCAGGCGGAACTGGCGGCGCGGGTGATGGAGGTGCAGGCGGAACTGGCGGCGCGGGTGATGGAGGTGCAGGCGGAACTGGCGGCGCGGGTGATGGCGGCGCGGGCGACGGCGGCACGGGCGACGGCGGCTCAGGCGACGGCGGTGCGGGCGACGGCGGCGCTGGTAGTGGAGGCGTGGGCGACGGCGGCACGGGCGACGGCGGCTCAGGCGACGGCGGTGCGGGCGACGGCGGCGCTGGTAATGGAGGCGCTGGTGACGGCGGCGCGGGCGATGGCGGCGCGGGTGATGGAGGCGCAGGCAATGGCGGCGCAGGCGACGGCGGCGCGGGCGATGGCGGCGCGGGCGACGGCGGGAATGGGCTGGGCAGCTCCGGTGATGGAGGCTCTGGCGATGGAGGCGCCGGGCTGGGCGGGGCCGGGCTGGGCGGGGCCGGGCTGGGCGGCACAGGCGAGGGCGGGAATGGGCTGGGAGGCTGCGGTGACGGAGGCGTGGGCGACGGCGGTGGCGGCAAAGGAGGCGCTGGCGAAGGAGGTGCAGGCGACGGAGGCTCCGGCGACGGAGGTGCTGGCGACGGCGGCGCTGGCGAAGGAGGTGCAGGCGACGGCGGCGCTGGCGAAGGAGGCGCCGGGGAAGGAGGCGCGGGCGATGGAGGCGCCGGAGTAGGCGGGTCCGGGCTGGGCGGCGCAGGCGAGGTTGGTGCTGGCGATGGTGGCGGGAGATGCGGAGGTGAAGGTGCCGGGGGCTGCGGCGACGGCGGTTCTGGTGAGGGGGGCTTCGGACTAGGCTCTTGTACCGGGGGCGGTGATGGAGGTGCTGGGGGTGAAGGAGGTGAAGGAGGCGGCGCAGGCGGCTGGGGTGGCGGGGGTCGAGGGGGCCGCGGCGGGAGGGGTGGACTCGGGTTGGGCGACGGCGGCCGCGGCGGCCGCGGAGGGTTCGGCGGTGACGGCGACGGCGGCGGAGATACCAGTTTGACCGTACATGTTTGTTGTACTGTGGGTGGGCGTTGCAGGGAAGCGGCGGAGGGGATGGCGGACGTTGGGTTGCACGCACGTTGAGAGCAAGGCTACATAACTGCCTGCTCGGCAGCGCTCACATCGCGGGGCATGCACGTGCAAACGACCTTTCGGCTGCTGTTGGGCTGGGCGCTGTTCGCGAGCGGACCGCCAAGAGCACGTGCCGGCCTGGCTGCGTGCGTTGCCGCGACGCATCTGCACGCATACTTGCACGTGCACGCGCACGCACCGGACCATCCGCGCGCGCGCCACTGGACCTTTGGTGCCTCGGGTGACCCCCTCGCCTCCACGCACGCCATCGCGGCAGTCCGCTCACCCGCCCCGCTGACGTCGGACCAGTGCCGATGCGGGGCTGGGGCACCCACCGTGGATGGAATGCGCGCGCCTGTTGCCGTGAGAGCAAGCGTTGTACGCCCCGCCTTGCAGTAGAGACAGCAGTGCGGCGCGGAGGGGCGACGCCGGAGGGAGGAGGAAGGGGAGGAAGGTGCCGAGGAGGAGGACGAAGGGGAGGAGGTGGTGGCGGAGCGAGGTACGAGTGACGAGAGGACGATGAGAGCCGACGGGTGACGGTGGGGACGTGGCAAGGTAGACAACTGCGCAAGCTGTGTCCCTTCGTCTGCCCCGCGGAGGTGATAGGGCAGTGAAGCGGCCCACGATGAGCTGCTGAGTCGGTGGCGGTGGTGCGGCTCCCACTTCCTGGCGTGATGGGAGCTGGGCTGCTGCTGGTGCCGTCAGGCGTACGTGCTGCGTGGCTGGCGCGCGGGCGGGTGGGACGGTGGGCGCGCAGGTCGTGCTGTCTGCTGCACGCACGCACGTAAGTAAACGCGCTGCTCCAAGCCAGGATCAGTGGCCGCGATGGAGCCTCCCAAACCTTGATCGCGGATGTCGACCGCGCACCGGCAGGCACTGGAAACACCTTGTGGGAACCGCTTCGAGCTGCGGCCAGCTGCTGCTGCTACTGCTGGCGTACGTGCTGTGGCTGTGGCTTCATGCGCGTGCAGGGCATATGGCGTGCATGCATGTGTGCTAAGAGTGCTAGGCATGGCGTGCGCATATGCTAATCATAACGCACAGGCACACGCCTCCGCCGTGCGCCACCTCATCCCCCGCTGCTCCGCCTCAGCCCCTTCCTATTCGATCCCACCCCACCCCACCAAACCCCAACCCCAACCCGTGTCCGGTCACCGTACTCACGCCCAGTGGTTTGCTGGGGACCTGTCGTACAGAAGCGGTCGTACGTACTGCCGTCAGGACTTGGCCCCACGTTGAAGCAGTACTGCCCGAGCGAGGCGCAGTACGTCACGTTGGCGGGCTGCTGTACGGTCTGGCAGCAGGGGTACGACGGGCACGGTACGGATGTGTTGCCGGTGGCTGAGATCCAGCTGCGGCAGCTGTCGTACTGGGTGGGCAAGACCTCGCAGCCGGTAGCTGTGGTGGGGGAGCGGGTGGGACGGGAGGGGATGGGAGGGGATGGGAGGGGATGGGAGGAGGGAATGAGCAGGAGGCGCGAGGTGGTTGCGGGGTGCGCGCGGCGGGTGTGTGTGTGTGTGTGTGTGTGTGTGTGTGTGTGTGTGTGTGTGTGTGTGTGTGTGTGTGTGTATGTGCCCGAGCCCAGCGAAAAAGTCCCATCGATCGGGGTGTGGAGCGCGGCCGAGGCAGGGGCCGTGGGGTCAGCGGTCATGCACGCAGGCGTGTGGCAGAGCAGCTAGGGCGAGCAAGGGGGTGCTGAGGTCGGGCGATGCAGCCCGAGCGGTGAAGCAGTGGCGCCATGCGATCCAGCAGCAATCGGCAGCGCGGCACGCCGGGAAGCAAGGCCTCAAGACGCAGCCCGACAAGCACCATCTCAACAACCGGTGCCCGCCGCCCGCTGTCACGGCACTCACTGTTTGTGGCGTTGCACTCAGTGGACTGCAGGTAGTTGCGGGGCACGCTGTACTGAGGGCCGCCGCAAGCGTCTGCGCGGAGGAGGGCGAGGGCGCGCCCGCGCATATTGTCAGTATTCCAAACCTGGATAGCTGAATGCGATGAGACACATGGACGACATGTGGTACCAACGTGCTTGCTTGCGGGACCGCGCTACCTAGGAATGTGCTGCCACAGGAAACGCTGGGAAAGGGCTTGCTGAGCAGCTGGAGACTGCTGCAGAGGTTTCCGCTCAACAAATTGTGCATGCATGGCCCTTGAGCCTCCGCTTCCCTGGCCAACCCAGGCTACCCGACTTCGTGGGTGTGATCGAGTTGGCCTCACCTGCCGTGAAGCACAGGTAGTGGTAGTCCGCAGTGAAGTTGCCGACCTGAGCAAACTTGTTGCACAAGCAGTTGGACTGCAGGTAGCGCGAAGTGGTATTGCTGGTGGAGTTGGAAGTCTGCGTGAGCCGCCGCCGCCCGAGCCCAGTGACCTGCTGCTGGTAGGTAGGGCTGTCGTAGCCTTGGTTTGCCGAGACGCCAACCAAGTCAGCCAAGCTGCCGTTAAAAGAAGCCTGCGAGGGAATGGGAATGCCGTGTTGTTGGCAGAGGTGTCACATGAGTCAGGGCACTGAGCGATGGCGACCAGCAGAAGACGAAAGGCTATTTGCGTGCCTGTAGGCCTAGCGCACACGGCCGCCCACCTTTTGCACAGATGCTAGACTCGGTTGTGGAAGCAGGAGAAGTATGCACAGTCCGGCTATGAAAAGCCCGGCTTGGCACATTCAGGCGGGCATGGAAGTTGTCGCGCGCGAACACCCGTTTCAACGTTTGAAGGCGGTGTCAAGGCGCCAATTGTGTTTGTCGATGTAGTCGATTGCATCTAATGAAAATGCACTTGCCAGGGCTGCAAGCGCATTGGGTGCAGGGCACCGACGGTCCGCCTGCCAGCCGTCGGTTGGGGTGTGGCGGTTCGCCCTGGTTTCTGCCAACGTGCTCAAAAACGATCCCGCACCTCCCTCACTGTCGTATTGACAAAAAATCTCGCAACGCTAAGTGGTTTCAGCATTTGTTTGGTTCTTCTTTCAGAGCTCCATGCCACGTGTTGCACACGCCGCGGGTTCCGCCACCCCCCCGGGAGGACCCCTTCCCCCCCAAACCCCAGCACCCAAAGTCGAGGCCCCACTGCCTTGCATCCTGTACTTCTTGGCATACACGACCCATACCCATGCCACAAGTGCTCGTGAAGGGGAGTTTGCGGCTGTCGCACCCACGACCTGAGGAAGCTGGGCCACGGTCACTCGAGTCACGAGTCCCGCGCCATTGGCATTCTATAATTTTCAACAGATTGACGTGAAGGAATGAAGGAACGACTGCTTGCGACGCTGGCGAGGACTTCGGTTGGAGAAATCGCCTAGCATAAAGTTTGCGTTCTTTATGAGCAATTTTTGTAGGCATTTCACGTATTAGTTTGTTACATGACGGAGCTTGCGAGTCGAAGCGCGTGACCTGATCGTCGAGCTCGGCGATTGGGAGTTTTCGCCCAAGTCCTCCTTGCCACGCAACGTCACCAGAAGAAAGACACTAAATCACGGCTGCACAAGACACATCCATTCATCTCCACACGCGCCTGATTCGCGCATCCTGAGGAACTTTCATAGCCGTGACTTGCCCTGCCCCCACTTAAGGGCGGTTGCCGCAAGGCCCTGAGTCAGCACCTTAGGCACTAACCTTATGCTTTTGGGCTATCACAAGCTTGTCAGCAAGTCGCGGAGGCCTCAGAGGACCTCTGACGGTGACGGGGTCCGAGCACACAAGCTCTAATGACCGGTAAGCCGCGAGGAAGGAGCTTCATTTGATCCAATGAGCGCCGCTCGGAGCGCGCGCGGGGCGTTCCGGCGCGCGCCCTCAGGGCGGGGGAAGAGAGGGCCGAGTCTTGAGGGGAGCCTGGAGCCTCACGGTCTCCCCTTCCTACGGCTTTAGCGCGCTCAGCTTTTACGGAGCTGCAACCCAACGAACCAGGCGTGCGGGCGCTGAGTGAGGTCCTGCTGGCTCGGTTCTCTCATGATGCGCAGGTTTCTGCCGAGTTTGAGGGCCGAGGAGGCCCGCTTTGGCCCGCCACGATGGACGTCTTCGAGGAGGTTGCTGATACATTCTCTGGAGCCAGTGGTTGCTCAATCACGGACCTATTTTCCTCGCGTCTGGGCTCGCTGAACCTGAGTTTCACCTCCAACTCGTTCGACCCAGCGTTCACGTTCTCAAGCTCTCGCTCATCGTCGTTGCATGTGAGAAGCCTGGTCGCACAGGCTCTGTCTCGGGAAATTGCCGTCCTCTGTTCCTCCTTGCAGTTGCCTGGTACCTCCGGCCGTGTCAGGCCGCAGCGCACTCGACGCTGACACACACCCCGCGCGCCCCGCAATAACCGCATCCTTTTCCCGCCCGATGCCCCTCCCTTCCTCCCCTCGCAGCACTGCGAGAGCACCTCGCGCACCTCGGCCGCAATCGCTGCGGCCAGCGCTGCTGCATCCGGCGCCGCTGCGCCCGCTGCCAGCGCCTCCGCAGCCAGCGGTGCCGCCGCGGACACGCCCTCGCGGGAGGCCTCCCCGCCGCCGTTGCTGCTCTTGCCGCCGGTGATCTCGGGCGGGCCCCCGCGCCGCCATGTCCACGTGCTGCGGCGCAACAGCCTGCCTTGTGGCGTGGCGACGTCAACGGCGGACCCGCATGCCGACGCGGCGACAGGCGACGGCGCCTTTAACCGGCTAAGCACCTCCGGCGGCGGCAGCAGCGTCAGCAGTAGCTGGTCGGGGCTGCCGAGTCCGCTAATGGGGCCGGCGCCACCGAGCATTGCGGCACGGGCCGCGGGCGCGGCCGGCAGCAGCAGGGGCACCGCCGCCGGGTTGCGTTCGGGGCCTGCAGCTACCTCGACCAGCACTGCGGAGGCTGCCACTCCGCCCCTGCCGCCGCTGCCGGGCGCCAGTGCACAGCACTCGGGTGCGGCGGGCGGCGCGGGGCTCAAGCGGCGGAGCTGCCCTGAGCCGGGCATGCTCAGCGCCATCCTGGAGCCGCTGCGGCAACAGAGCCCCTACTGCTCGGCCGGGCAAGTGCCGTCGCCGTGCACGGGTGGGAGCCGTGGCTGTTCGGCGGGAGGTGCGCCCGCCGACTCGGCTATTGGCGGCGGCGGGCTGTGCGCCACGCCGTCGAGCGAGCCCGTGTCGCCGTCCTCCTCCTTCGCCTCCTTTGCCGCGGCGCTGGCTGCGCGGTACTACGTTGACTTCGGCTCCAATCCCGATGTGCCGACGCACCTGGAGGAGGTCCGGCAGCGGGACACAAAGCGCTCGCGAGTGACGACTGGCGGAGGCGGAGGCGTCTGCGATATGCAGACCGCGGTGCAGCCTCAGCACTAGGCCGGTCGGCACCGACATGAATGAAGCAGCCATTGCGGTTGACGTGTGCCCCGCTGCTGGCGCGCGGTGTGCAGCTGTAGTAGCAGCGTCAGAAGAGATGACTGACGATGGCTGGAAGCGTTTGCTGCGGCGAAGCGGCGAAGCAACCTATGTATGCGTGCCATTGCATGCGCGCTGCAAGACCTCGGTCTACGTGCCCTGTTTGAGGCGCGTCGGGGTATGGACCGCAATTACTTTCTCGCATACACAATGACGTCATGTGGATAGAAATGCATTTCCCTTTCTTTATGGCGCCGGAGCTCACCACCTTGCGCTACCGGTGTCGCCTGTCCTGCCTTCCTGCGTTCATGGCACCGCCAGCCGCGTCGCACTCAGTGGAAGGCACAAGGCACTTGCACCGTGCTGCTATGTTGGTGCTGCCGCATGGTAGGCACGCGCTTGCGCACAGGGGCAGGTGGTGAAGGGTCGCTGAGCGCCGGACCACCGCCAGCTTACGGGGCGGAATGTTCCCGCTGCTGCTGTATATAACCATTGGCGCTTTGCAAACGGTTGACAGTTATAATAAGAAGGCGATGCCCTTAGCTGGCGGAATGGAGGGCACCCAAAGCCCGGGGCTGGATGACACCAAAGCCCCACGGTCCTGGGTCTGACCCGGGTTAGGTGGGACCTGCATTCCGTATCATGACGGTTGCAGCTGGGGTCCGGCAGCGGGGTGTTAGATGGGTGGGATGGGCCGGCCGTTGAGTCGGTTACGGCGTAATTGTGTGAAGCGCTAGTCATTGCCCTTACGTGTGACGTGCATGCGATGCATGTGCATGTGCCTTGCGTCCCAGCTGGGCCCAACCCGGTGGCTGGCTGGGCGCTGGATGCATGTGGCGCAGCGAGGAATGAAGGCCTAGTGCCGACAAGAGCCTGAACGCAACACTCGACATTGGTGTTTGTTGGTCAACATGGCTGTGGGATACCTCGCGTATGCAGGTGCATGCTCAAAGTTGACGATGGTTAGCCTGGGCAGCCAGGGGTCACGCTGTGTTGGCGCAGTTGTGCATATGACACCGCGCATGCGGCAGGGTTTGTGGGGTTATCGGATCTGGCACACGTGACAGTAATTGATGGTGACGTGATGGCCGTCTGTTCCGATCATTAATATCCCAAAAGACGTCGTAGTCACTAGTCGGTGGGGGCTGCGTAGCATCTGCTCCGGCGCGCGCTCGTGCTGTGGCGCGAGGGAGCTTGCGCATAAGCGGAATACACCAAACCAATACATCGTTTGTGTTTGATTCATGCTGATGGGATTCGGGGTTGCTTGCGTCTGGTGCGGCTCTGAATTGCTGCAGCCATTGTCGTAGGGAATACCGGTCGGTGGACAGCTCATGCGTGTTGCAAGCCAATGGCGCCCATGCGCGAAGCGGCTAATGACGCAGGCGAGTACCGTAGTAGGACGGAAAGCAACGTGCGTGCGACGGATCTGACCCTAAAAGCCCGACTGATGGGTTCACAAGTGTGGCGCGGGGGAGGCTTCCATCCTTCCTTGAGCTGACGAGAAGCGAAGACTAAATGTGCAGCGGCGCGGTGTTGCTGCATATGTTTGCATGCGGGGCACATGCCTGCGCTACGTGCACGTGCAGAGTGCACATCTGTCATAAGTGGATCCAACCCTCTGCGGCTTGCCCCCGGTCTCGCCTGTACTGCCAGCAGAAGCAAGGGCCTTCGGGTCGCGAACTCTGCGCGACTGCCATTCCTGTGCCGTATAAGGTTCGACGGTCCATCCGTCCCTCGGGGCTCGGGCTTCACGTCGTCAGCTAGCTGCTGGCAGCCATGGTGAGGGCGCGAGGCCATAGCGCATTCTCACTCTCCAGCCTTGTAGACGTTGAACCTCGTTGAAGACCACCCCGAGGCTGACGCCCGTACACCCCTTCATACGCCGTGGCTACGGTAGATGTTGGTGCCTTGGTGGCAGCCTTCACGAGTTCACGTCCACCAGAATGACCAACTGGCAGTTACAACATGAAGTCTTGAACGGCAGTTCTGGCGACTAGCTGACACAACGGCGCCTGTCGGGGCTCTGGGGCCTCGTTGCGTTTGCCTTTGCCGCCGCCGCACCGCGCCGCACACGAGTTGCGGCACATCCCGCATCTCTGCCCCTCGCCCACCATCAGGGGTCCGCCACGTCCGCCCCCAAACCCAACAACCCACACCGCCGCGTCACACGTCACACGCACCGCCACGGCCACGACACAACGCTTAGCGCTCCCACCGCAGCCTCTTGCAGCCCCACCAGCGCAGCCCCCTGCAGCTACACTGCATGCAGCCCCACCGCATGCAGCCCCACCCCCGCCCCCCCACTACTTCTTCTTGAGCTCGTCTGGCTGCAGGCGGCTCTGCAGGCGGTGCGCCTTGTCCACGTCTCCAGTCTTGTAGGCCAGGGCCATCTGGGCGCGGAGCATCTCCTGTGGGCCGGCGAGGAGGAGAGGAAGCCGGAAGCGGCAGCACACCGGGTTGAGCGGCGCGAAGGCACAATTACGCGTCCCTCCACCGCTTTCTCGCCCTCGCACCCGCGTACATCCAAATGAACCCAGGGAAACACAAAGCACCTGCTGCAGCCTCACCGCACCTGCACTGTCCGCCATTCACACCACCACCTATGTCCGGCTACCGCCCACCCCACCCCCACCCACCCGCGAACCCACCCTTTCACCCACTCCCCCACCCACCCAACCCGCAACCCCCGCCCACCTGCTCGCGCATGTCCTGGCCCTTGTCGCTGTACTTGATCTCGCGGTAGGCGTCCACCATGCGCTCCGCCGCCAGCTTGCGGCGCTCCTCCTCACGCTGCTGCCGCAGCGCCTCCTCGTCGTTGAGTGCCTTGCGGCCGCCCTTGTCGCCCAACTTGGCGCCCTTGGCGGCGGCCTTGGCGGCGCGCGCGCGCTCGTAGGCCTCCAGGTCGTAGTACTTGCGGTGCGGCAGCGTACCTGGGGTAGTGGGGCGAGGGGGTTGCAAAGTTAAAAACATTGGGAACAGGATACAAGCAGGGGAAGGGGGGAGAGGCGCGCTGTAAGGTGAGGGCGTGGTGGTGGTGGTGCAGGCGGGTACTGGGAAACGTGAGCGGGTACAGGAGCGAATACGGTAGTAAGCGTCCCGCAGCCTACCAATATATACGGCAGTCGCAACACGGCCCCGACCTGCCACATAGCTCCACATCCACACCTGTCTTTCATGGACGGCTAGTCTCTCCCTCCCTCCCCTCCCTCCCTGCCTCACCTGTGTTGTAGTCCTCCATGTAGTCCTTGAACAGGTCCCGCTCCTCGAACTTCCCCAGGTTCTCCACGTCCGTCTTCTTCACCTCCAGAGCCCACAGAATGAACTCGTTGCGCTTGGCGTACGAGTCGGCCTGGCGGTACAGGCATAGGAGCAGAGGTGCACAGGCTTACGTCTTGCCGTGGCCTTTGGCTGTACCGTATACGGCACCGTGCTACCGGCTGAATGGCGATTGCGCGTGGTTGCCGGGGCTGGAGGGTGGCTCGCGCCGCCACCGCAACACGCTGTGACTGGTGATTTATGGGCAGGCCAGAGGGCTGTCTCGTGTGTGCCCGACACACACGATCCACGACAGCGCGCTGTGCAGGTGCCCGCTTACCTCGCGGATAATGCCGTACTTGCCAAAGTCCTCCGAGTGCGTGAGCGTCTTGACTGTCGCCTTGCCCCGGTCCTTGTCCTTGCTCCGCTTCTTCTTCTTCTTGTCCGAGTCCTTGCTGCGCTTCTTCTTGCCGCTGCTACTCCGCTTCCGGTCCTTATCCCGTCTCCGCTGCAGATGGGTTGTGTGAGGAGGTGAACTGGTGAATTCGAGAGCCGCGGGAGCATCGACGCAGGAGCCACGGCAAGTCCGCCCAACGTCGGGCATGGGTGCAGCAAACGCCAGAGCCTGCCCCCGCCTACAACCCACGCCAGGCAAACCGCTCAGACGCAGCCCCAGCCGCCCATATAGACGTCTACATCCCCATGACCCCACGCGCCTCACGCGCCTTAAAGCAGTCACCCACCTTTTTCCGCTCGCCGCCCTCCGAGTCACTGCCGCTGCCACTCCCCGAGCCGCTGTCGTCGTCGTCGCTGCCGCTGCCGCCCGAGCTGCTGGGCTCCTGCTCCTTCTCTATCTCCCGCTGCACCTTCTTGCGCTTCTGTAGAACAACCATCGAGGGGAGCAGCAGACAGGGGCTAGGTGCTTCTGGTGGCGAGTAAGGGGCTGAGGCGATTACGGCGGGGCGAAGGACGCGGTGTGCAGACCCCCGTTCCCGACACGCCGCTGGCACGCCGTGTCGGCTTCCGAACACCTCAGCGGTGTCCCCTCGCCCCACCTAAGCCCTCTCCCCACAAGCCAGGCAAGTCGCGGACCCCCACCTTGTGAATGGCTTTTAGTTGGAGGTCATTCTCCGCAACAAACCGCCGGAGAAGGGTGAGCGCCCGGTCCACGTCCCAGCTCGTCTCTTGGAGCGCCATGAGACGCGCAAAGAACCCCAGCTGCGGCAGCAGGACGGCCAGCTTCTGAAGAGCATTCTGCTCTTTCTCCTGCGCCATCCTCTCCGCGTGCTGCTGAACCATTGACTTCCCCACATTGTCGGTTTGTCCCGCAGCTCCACGGGTGTAAAAGTTGTTGGCATCTATACCAAGAGCATTGCTGCCCACCGCTGCCGCCATTTTGGCGACGCGGTAAGCAAAAGCCGGCCTACGCGAACAGAACGGTTCGGAATCTGAGGTCTAGGCTCTGACTCAATGTGTTGGTAGCGTTGTTGGTGGTCCAAACTCTCTAGATGGATATTGCCAATCCAAAGGCGGTAACGGGGCTCCTCTCAGCGGATGGGTTTCGGGGCAATGCGGCCCCATCGCGTTGGCCCGAGTTCGCCTCTGAGGAGCCAAGTTGCTCCGTCACCTATGAAGTATCAGCAGATTACTGGCGCAACTGTCTCCAGACCATTCTGTCCTTCAACTCCGCTCCATTGACGATCTTGCTCGCCTAGTTCTGCCTCTGCGATACTCATCTAGACGCGCATTCCAATGGTGACTTTGGAAGATGTGGATAAGCTCAAAGTGCCCGTGAGTCAACGCCATGCAGGCGGGGGAGCGGGAAGTCCACACTCAACAAGCGGCATGCCCGTGTTTGGCCTTGCGCGGTAGCTCTCGGCTTGCTTATGCAACTGGCGTGTTTGCTGCTTGACGTGTAGGAGCTGAAGGCGGCATGCAAGGAGCTGGGCCTTGAGCAGGGCGGGAAGAAGGAGGAGCTGGTGGCGCGCCTCAAGGCTGCCCTTGCGGCACAGCAACCAGCGGGCGGTGCCGAGGCGATGGCCGCGGACGCGGACGCATCTGCGGAGGCACCAGCGGAGGAGGCAAAGCCAGTCGCTGAGGCCGCGCCCGCGACAGCGGCGGACGCGAAGCCCGAGGCGGAGGGTGCCGCGCCGGCTCCTGCTGACGCAGGGGACGGCAAGCGGGCAAAGATTACCTTCAACGACGCTGAGGCCGCGGTGAGGCTTGCGCAGGGCCAGCGCAGCGGGCGGGCCGGGTGTTGTTAGCGCTGCTGAAAGGAGTTTCGTGTTGGGTTCAAGGCCGTGATTAGGCAACGCGCGAGCCTGTGTGTGCCAGCGGGGCCGGCGGCTGCGGCGCCACACACAGTGTCGGTGAATGCGGGCGCCACAGGCCGCTTTGCATGACAGGATGTGCGTCACCGCCGCCAGCGGTGCGCTCGCACTCGCACGCAATCCCCTAGCCTAAACTCCATGTCTTTGGTGCCGCTGCGCCGCCCCTCTTGCGTCTCCTCCTATAGAAGTTTGAGGCGGTCAAGGTGCAGGTCGTGAACGCGGCGCCCGCCGCCGACAAGCCCAAGCAGGTCTCGGAGGCGGAGCGGCTGGCGCAGCGCAAGGACAGGTAGATCCTTTAATGCTGCCAAGTATGCCCGGGGCCAGGAAGGTTTGGAACTTGGGGCTGTGGTGGCGCGCCAGTGACTCGCGGTCGCGGCAGCGGCCCCATTGCGGTTGTTGCTGTGTGGGTTGCGTTTGGCGGTTGCTGACTGACAGCAGGATGGACCTGGCCGGCGAACACTCTCACACCCGCTTTGCAATCTATGTATCGTCATCGCCTGCGCGCCCCGTTCCGCGCCCTCCTCCCACCAGGTTTAAGGACCCCGATGATGACCGCAAGAAGCAGCGCGCGCAGCGCTTCAACATTGTGAGCGAGAGGGGCAGGAGGGGATTGGGGTTGACGACCGAGCAGCTGGGGCAGTGCCGTATTGATGGCACGTTTATAGCTGCAGCATGCCAAGACAAAACCGCACCAGCGTAAGCGTAGCTACACAGCTGTAGCATGCAGCACACACCTAATCCACCCACCGCTGCAGCAGCAGAACCATGGAGTGTGGACACGGCAAAATGACGCCTCGTCCAAACGCCACGGGTACTGTTCAACCCTGCTCAGGAACGCGAGTGCCCTGTTTCCGCGCTCCCCACTTCAAACGGGTCCTGCGCGCCCTCGTGACCTCCCTGCCCCCCGGCTTCCCGGCGCCGTTCTGACATCGCTGTTTTAGACTTAATGGCCGTCATGCCTGGAACCCGCCAACCCCTCAAACCGCACAGCTGGACCCGGACTTGGAGAAGGAGAAGCAGCTCAAGCGCGCGGAGCGCTTCGGCACCAAGCACCCCGAGCTGGAGCAGAAGAAGAAGGACCAGCGCGCGGCGCGGTTCGGGATAGTGGACGAGGAGACCAAGAAGAAGCAGCGGCTGGATAAGTTCAAGCCGCTGACGGAGGCGGCGGCGGAGAAGGCCAACTTCAACATAGCGCTCAAGGGCGATGAGGACTTCGAGGCCAAGCGCAAGGTGGGCGTGGGGCCGGGGATTGGGGGTGGGAAGGAGGTCCTGGGGCGCGGGAAGGCGTAGACCGGGCGGGCGTGTCGTGCACGAGGACCTGCCAAACCGTGTGGGTACGTCCAGGGCGCATGGTGCATGCTGAGCTGGGACTGGGGGGCGGTATGTGAGCGGGTGCGTGTAGATACGCACCGGCGCTGATGCAACCGTCCTGGCTGACCACACCGCCGTGTGTGTGCCTTGGCTCGCGCAGGCTCGCGCTGCGCGCTTCGCCGCGGCCACCTAAAGCTGGTGATTGCACCGGCGCAGCGGCCGCTGCGGTGGGTTGCGGTGAGGCAGGCACGCATATGGTGCGCTGTGGTGCCGGGTGAGGAGACACTGGGCTCAGTTGGCACAGGCAACTGGATATGGTATGCGACTGGAAGGAACCTGGACCTTATGACTGCTGGCACACAAGGACCATGTGTGCAGTGTTGTTGGTTTGACGCTGGTGTGGAGTGCGTTCGGTGCTGACAATGTAGGGCGGTCACGGTTGTGG
This sequence comes from Chlamydomonas reinhardtii, assembly GCF_000002595.2. Classification (NCBI taxonomy): domain Eukaryota; kingdom Viridiplantae; phylum Chlorophyta; class Chlorophyceae; order Chlamydomonadales; family Chlamydomonadaceae; genus Chlamydomonas; species Chlamydomonas reinhardtii. Next base: position 4,484,422 of record NC_057006.1, read on the forward strand.
GCCTCAAGGGCGCTGCGGTAGTGCTGCCCTGTCCTTGATGAGCTGCCAGTGGCGCGCTTATACTGACAGACTGGCTGCGAGAGGGCTTCCTTGATGGATGGGAAACGGGAGTGGCCGGGCATGGTGGGGCACAGTAGGGCCACGAGCAAGGTGCGGGGGCCCGTAGCCCTGCTCCTTCGGGCACAGTCCTTGCAGCCACTGCCATTGCAGCTCGCTCCGTGGCATTTCCGTGGCATGCGCTCCACAATCCAGGTATGTACCTCGTGCATGCACTTGTACCGCACTCTCGTCTGTGCCTGCCCAACCCCTGCGATAGGCCCTCATGAACCTGTCTGCATCAGTGCAAACAAAGGGTATACATGATTGCCCTGCCCCATCTGTTTGCAACGTTAGTGCACGCGGCATCGAACCCTGTCCCATCACACACCCGTGCATACGCAGCGGGTCGATGCGAGGCACTGGGATGGAGGGTGGGCAGGGCTGCAGCGTGAAGGGCGGAATGATACTAATGTAACACGGCCTGGACCACTTGTGCACGCATCATCAGGCGGGGATAGCAGTACTGTTAGGCATGAGCCAGGCTGAGCAGCCATGGTGCCAGAGGCGAGAGGCTTGGTGGAAGGCAGCGATAGCAGGGACGAACAACCGGCTTATTGGCACTTAGTGACAGGACAACCGCCGAGCGCATACGTCCCTGACACACAAATTGCACTACGAGTGAGAAGGAATGGAACTGGGTTGTTACAGCCAAAAGCATGTGGCGAACTGGCAAAGCCGCGAAGGGTGCAGGGCAGGGGGAAGGGCCCACGGGAAGCGTCCACGCAGACGGGGTTAGCGAGTGGATGCACGATGGCAGGGCAGTATTGCACGGTCGGTGCCATGTTGTGCGCAATGCCTACAATGGGGACCTGTGCTATATGTTGATTCTGAATGAGCCCAGACAGTCACAAAGAACATGGTATGTTGCGTTTGGTTTGTCGCGGTTACTTGCCGATGATGGAAAGCTCTGCCGCGAGCGAACGTGAAAGTGGAAAGACTAGGGCGGCTCCTGCATAAACACTTCGAAATTTAATAAGCGCCATGTATGGGCCAGGTCCTACGCGCTTGCGCGAGGCCCGCAAGCGCGCCACTAACGCCCGTGCAAGCGGTTGGAAGCTGTGCCAGGCTGCCCGCATACGTAATGGTCCCCATGGGCCTCGGTGTCTCCGTCCCACCGTACAGGCCAGCCCATCGCGCCATACATATAGTGCCGGCACGCCACAGTCCAGTCATACTCAAACACAACCAGAGAGGAGCACCACATCGTCCATCGTTGGCGCCCCTACATCTTATAACTAGTCCCTCCTCTACCATCTAAGACTTAGTACTCACTACACGCGGCTTGGACCATAAAGCTGCTTCTGTAAAGCACGACTTCTTCTTCCGGCCTATAAGCAAGGTACGCGGCGTCGATTCATCATGGCGGGGAGTAGCGCGCCTCGGAAGGTCGCCATTGGTCGCGCCGACGCATCCAAAACATACATATAGTATCCGTATGAGCGTTGATACTTGATTCCAGGCGTCGCGGCACGGGCCGGAGTTCGCCTGTGCGCGAATACGAAGGGACCCAGTAGCGATTGCAAGAGCCCTGACGCGACCTTCGGCGAGCTTCGTGCTGCAACGTTGTATGTCATTCCTGAGCTGTGTCAGCTCCACCCGGCCATCTGGCCGATCTGCCTGAGCTGTGCTAATGGAAGTCCTTGCCCACCTCACCTCGCGCACAGGAACCGCCAGCCATGGAGACCGCCGCCAACCGCGTTGCGTCGCTGGTCCTCAAGAAGAAGGATAGCCTGAAGGAGATGTCGGCCCAGCTCGGCAGCCTGGCTGCGTCGTGGCACCGCCTGGGCGCTCTGCGTGAGCGCCGCATGACCATGGGCGGCGCTCCCGAGGGGCCCACCACCACCACCCCCGCCGCGCCCTCTCCGATGGTCATGTCGCCCGCCCCCGCTCCCACCGCCTCCAACACCACCACCGCCGCGGCCGCTCCCACGGCCGCGCCGGCGTTCATGGATGCCTTTGTGCATGTGCAGCTCACACCCCGCAACAGCGTTAAGGCCGCCGCCGAGGGCACCGCGTCCCTGCTCAGCCCCCGCCCCAGCGCCGCCGGCGCCATGCTGCTCAGCCCCGCCGCCAGCTTCAAGGACCCCTCGCCGCTAGGCCCCCGCGCGTCCTTCAAGGAGGCGACATCGCTGCTGTCGCCCGCCGTCTCTTTCCGCGGCTCCATTAGCGGCGTGGCGGCGGCGGAGCCGCCTGTGGGCTTGGGCCTGCGCGGCAGCGTGGGCAGCGTCATGTCGCCCTTCGCTATGGCTGCCAGCGGCAGCGGCATGGCGTCGGCATTCGGCGGCGCGGCGTTCGCTTAAGAGGAGAATGAGAAATGAAGAAGAGTAAGAGAACGGTGGGACGCCGCCGCGTGAGGAGACTCTCAAGCGCGGGGGCCAGTGCGATCGTGTTCGGTGCGTTACAACCTGATGATGTGTGTGGGTTTCTGCAGGGGTGGTGATTGGTGCAATGAGCACTCGTCTAGCGGTTGTTGATCCGCAGGATTGTGGACGATTGTTTGAGCAAGGGCTTCGGCCAGCTTTATATCCTTAATTGCTTTAGCTTAATGACTTTTGCTAGTGACCGCGGGATGAACGCGTTAGAGCGCCTGTGATTGCAGGTTGGCACACACGATAGTCGTACCGGATTCGTACAACCGTAGCTGCATCTCTTGCTAGAGAGGGGGAAGGCTGATTGGTGCTCCCCCATGCCTAGCTCTTCGACAAGGCACGGCCTTGCGATTGATTGATCCCGTTAGTCTGCCATAGTATGGCGTGTGATTGGAGTCGCAAAAGCCGCAATTGCAATAGTATGGCTTAATAACTTAGCGCCGTACTGCACGGTGACGATATTAGCGACGCGGCACAGTCCCCCTGGTGACGGCGCGCTTAGAACGCCCTGGTGTAGGGACATAGATACACGACACACGCATGGCTTTGAGAAGTTGCCTCATGGCCAAGTTGGCTTGAGCCGTCTGTTGACTGCTAGAACCAGGGGAACCCCTGGCTGTAACACGCAACATGTGACTCCGTGGCCGCATGCTTTGCTCTGTGCTCCTGTTCGCTCTAAGAGGTGGGTAATCTGGCGTGTGCTCGGGCTGTACGAGAGCAGATCCGCATTCCAGCATTTCAGCGACAAGCGCGCGCGCAGTGCTTTACACAGCCACCACCAGTACAGCACCACCCACTGTCCTACATGCACTCTCAGGCAACGCAGTTGGAACACCCGGCATTGACCCGGGGCGGGCATCACAAGGTAACACGGTTGCATAACTTGCATTAATGAATGGGCACGGCCAATGAATTTCAGCCAGCACTCTTCCCGCGCCTATGTTAAAGCAGCCTGTCTGCAATCAGCTGAACGCATCTTCGATATCAGCATGCGCCTAGGCTCTCCTCCACCTGCCTCTACCTACCAGCTCCTTCTGTCCTCCCGCCCACGCCTCACCAGGCCTCACAACCAGCATTCACTAGCAAGCACTTCGCTAACCACCACCCTCATCGAGCCCACCCTCCGCCACACACACCGCCGCCAACCGCTAGCACGTCCATTACCGCGGCTGCACGTACTGATAGATAATCTCAATGCCGTGCAGCTCCCGCAATCGCTCCAGCATGGGTGTGTCCTTCGCCAGCCGCGCCAGGCAGATGGCGGCGTTCTTGCTGGCGGCGTTGCCGCGGCCGTCATACGCCACCTTTATCAGCGGCGGCACCGGGTCGGCAGCTCGCAGGGCCGGCAGCAGCTCCGCGCGCCGCGCCACGCCCGCGAGGCACAGCACCGCATTGCCCAGCACCGACTCCACCGTGCCGCTGCTACTGCTGCTACTGGTGCTACTGCTGCTGGTGCCGGTGTTGTCGGGCTTGTTGAGGCTGCCTCCTGCGGAGGCGGCGCGAATGATCCGCAGCAGCGCCGCCACGCCGCCGGCCGCCAGCAGCTGGTCTGACAGCGCCGCGTCCTCGGGCGTGGTGAGGATCGTCACGCTGCGAACCGCCGCGTCCAGGATCGCCAGCGTCGCCTCCCGCTCCGCCGCCGCCTCTGCGCTGCTACCTCCAGCGGCCTCCACGGCCTCCAGTGCCGCCACCGCAGTGCCAATCATTCCCTCCACCGCGCCCAGCTTCAGAAGCGCCGCCGCGCCGGGCGCCACGCGAGCCGCACGTGCACACACACCCGCCGCGCGCGCGGCCAGTGTGCGGTCCGCACCGCCTAACGACACGAGCGCGTACAACCGCCCCAGCCCCTCGCCATCCTCTGCAACTAGCCTCTGGCCCGCCTCCTCAATCGTCAGGTTGAACAACGCCGTCGCCGCCGCCCGGCGTACCTCCGCATCCACTACAGGCCCTGCTGCGGCACCTGCTGCTGCTGCCTTCTGCTTCTTGCCGGCTACCGGCGGCGGCGGCGGCGCCGTCAGCGCCAACAGCTGCCCCACCAGTCCGCTGCCGTGCCTTGCCAGCATCTCGGCCCGCAGACTGGGGTCTGTGGCCATGTTGCCCAGCAGCACCGCCGCCTTCTCCGCCAACACGCCCACAGGCGAGCGCAGCAGCGACAGGAAGGCACCGGAGGCTGAGCCGGAGGTGCTGGGGGCGGAGCCCGAGGAGGAGGCGGAGCCCGAGGCGGAGGAGGCAGAGGAGGTGGAGGCGGTGGAAGAGGTGGAGGCGGCTGAGGACTCAGCGCGCCAGGCCGCGGTCATGGCGGTCTTGGTGGGCCGGTCCACCATGCAGTTGCCCAGCAGCGCCAGAGCCACACCCTGTGTAGGGCAGTGCAGGCACAGGCAGGCAGGCGGGCAGGCAGGCAGGATAATGAGGCAAGAGCGCCTTGAAAATGCGCCACCACAAGGCATGAGCGGAAGCAGGGGCAGCTGCACACTACTGATTGCCAGACTGTGCAGGACGGCTACCAGGCGCGCTGCTACGCATCTAAGCCAGCCTCACCTGCACCGCGGGCTTGGCGCCGGTGAGCAAACGCAGCAGCCGTCCCAGCCCGTCCAGCGCGTCCTTCTTGCCGCCGGCACCGCCGCTGCTGCTGGCGGCGCCACCCAACAACGCCGACACTTCCTTACGCACGTCCTCATTCGTCACTGCCGTGCACAGCAGCGCCACCGCCGCCGCCGCAGCTTCCTCGCCGGCGCCGTCAAGGCACGCCACCACCGCCGGCAGCACCTTGAGCGGCGGCAGCTGCTTCAGGTTGCCGTCGTTCATGCAGGCGTCGTTCAGCGCCAGCAGCAGCGCCGCCATGTCGGCGGCACCGGCAGAGGTGCCGCCGGCAGCGCCGGGCAAGGAAGCGGACGGAGCACCTTTGATGATCTGCAGGGCGGACACGGGAATGATCAATTTGAGGTGGCGACGCCAGCGTCAGCAACTGATTGCACTCCCACCCATTGCTGTAGAAAGCATAAAAGCGTCTCCTCTAGCGCACAACGCCCAGCCCGCGATGCCGTGACTCACCCGTGTGGCCAAGCTCTGCAGCCCGCCGCACTCCCGCAGGTACACGCAGCAGCCGTCGTCGCCGTTCAGCAGCCCCCGCAGCTCCTCACACGTGACCGCCACAGAGCCGCCGCCCACTCCCACCGAACCCGACCCAGAAGTGGACGCCGCAGCCGCAGCACCCGAGCTTGGGGCAGCAGCAGCAGCGGCCGCGCTCCCCTTCCCGACAGGCCGCGGGGGCAACGCCGGCCCTCGCCGAGCCGTCGCCTCCCCTGCCCCGGCTGCCTGCGCTACACCATTGCTGCTGCCGTTGCTGCTGGCGCTGGCTGCCTGGTCCTCTGCAGACGCCGGCGCAGGCGGCGCAGCCACCACTAGCGGCGGGGGAGTTGCCAGCGCCGCCGCCAGCTTCTCCACCCTCCCCAGCTTTCCCAGGTCCAGTGCCAGCCCGGCCGCCTCCACCGTGCCGCTTCCGCCGCCCGCCTCGCCGGCGGCGGCGTTCTTGGCCACAGCCTTCGCCACGGCCCGCTGCTTGCGCGCCTCCACGTCCTCCAGCCGGGCGCGCGCCAGCTGCTTGGCCACCTCGCCGTTCTTGGGGTCCATGTCCAGGGCCGCCTGGAGGTACGGATGGGTGAGGCAGCAGAGAGAGGCAGCGAAGCAGGAAGGAAGCGGTGAGGGAAGGGGTGCCGCGTGCAGGGCCAGGTGTGTTGTTTTGGTTTGTGGCCGGCTGGCGCCCCAGCAATTGCGGGCCTTGACGCATACGCATCTCCATGCACACATCCACACACGTGCAGGCGCTAGTTGGTTCTGGGGCGGGGCACGCACCTGCAGGTCCTCCACCGCGCGGCTGGTCTGCTGCAGCGCCCGGTACGCCTCGGCGCGGCGCTGCAGCGCCTTGACGCACAGCGGGTCGTTCTTGTTGTTGTGGAAGAAGTCCGCAATGGACAGCACCTGCATGGCGGCATCAGCAGCACCGGCCCAACATCAGCTCCGTATCAGCTAGGTCCGCGCTGGCCCGCTGACCTTGCTCGGGTCACCCGCGCCCTTAGCACCACAGGACGCCACCTAGCCCGCGTCTCCTTCTGCCCTGCTCGCTCCCAGGTCCCACCCCCGCGTGCTGCCCTCGCGTCCCGCCCCCGTGTGTTCCCGCCCCCGCCCCTGGGTCCGCTGCCTCCTGCCCAGCGCCCACCTTGTCCGCGTGCTCAATGGCCTGCACGAAGCAGTTGATCTTGAGCGCCGCCATGGCCGCGTTAGCATGCAGTGCCATGTTGGTGCGCTCGCTCTCAAGCCCCTGCTGGTAGCAGCGCAGAGCCTCGCTGTACTGCCGAGCGCCGTACGCGGCGTTGCCGGCCACGCGGGCCCGCTCCGCCAGCTGCCGCCGCTCCACCAGCCTGGCGGGTTAGGTGCGTGCGGGTCAGGGCGCGGGTTAGGGCGCGGGTAAGGGGGGCAGGGTGGGATGGGAGGCGGAAAAGCAGGGCGAGGAGGGCCGGCCGCTGGGGGTAGTGCCGGCGCCCAAGCTGGGAACCCAAGGCGTGCCGCGGGCGCATAAACTTGCGTGTGCACCACAGCCATTGGCCCCCACCCCTGCTGTGCCAACTGCAACCCCAGAGCAAATGCAACCCTCCCCCCTGCGTTGTGCACCCAGCCCAAAGCTCACTGTCTGTGGCGCTCGTCTATGTCCTTCTCCATGGCACGGAACTGGGGCGTGTTGGGGCCAACGGAGTTGATGAGGTCGTCCTCCTCGTCGTCTGGACACCAAATGTCCCATTTCGTGTAGTCTGTACCGAAGCGAGATTGATCTTTGGTCCTTACGTACTCCTCGTACATCGCCCGAGCGCGCAGCTTGCGCTCCCGGTTTGCGATGAGCTCCTTGACTTTCGCCATAGCGCGCTCCTTGCGCTCGTCCTCAGCATCGTCATCACCCTCATCTTTGGAGGATGCTGCTGTCTCCGTCGTCGATGGCGCGGCGGGCGTGGGGCCGCGGCCCTCCGATTCCTTTGCTGAACGCTTCTTCTTCTCCTCCTCTTTCTCTTGCTTTAGTTTTGTCTTAGTATCGATATAATCAGGCGAAATCGTTCCGGCTTTTAGGCCCTCAATTAACCGGTGCACTTCGTCAACATTCTCAATAAATTCCTCAACATCCACCTCGGGAGCAGAAGCAGGAGCTGATACCAGTGGCCCTGCCATCGTGTGAGTAATTTAAGTGATGATGCATAGGGAGCAGCTGTGTGAGCGGGTTGCTCTCCGAAACCCAGTTTCTGCATGAGGGCAGCGCATGGAGTTTAGTAACTGGGCCGGAACTCACATACAATGCAATGTGCTGTGCTCTTTCCCATGAATCCATGAGGATACCCTGATGGCGCTTGGGTGGGAGGAGGTGGCCCCTAAGACGGATGTAATGCGCAGACATTCAAGGCCAAAACGCGCGCTCAGCGCAGCACCGGCTGGGGAATTCGCTGTGCGCTTTAATTTCTTGTGATGCAATGCATCTTCCGTAGTAACAAAGTTAGCAGGGGGATCCGAGGAGGGAGCAAGGGGACGGCCAGAGTCGGGGGCAGGGGAGTCACGGGCAGTGGCCGTGGCAAGCCGTGGCAAACACACCCTAGAATTACGCGTCCCTGTAGGGACTTACGCCACTTGCACTTGTTTGGCAAATCCACGTAGCAAAACGAATTCAACTTGCATACCCATAGACTGCTCGAACCCGCTTGGGCGGGATTTGCCTTGACGGGCTTGTTTGCAGCTCTGGGAGCAGCTAGCAACCATGTACGGGTTCGAGATGATGTCATTCAACATTAAGGATGGCTTCCTTGGTGCGTCGCGGGCAGGGGAGGGCAGGCCAGCGCACCCGGGCCGAAATGAACTCGTCTGTGGTCTTTGGCACCTGCAGAAGGCGTTGTGCGGAGCCACCGGACAGGCATGCTTACGGTGGCTGACTACAACAACCTCTCGCAATGCGAGACGCTGGAGGACATCAAGCTGAACCTGGTGAGTGGCCTTGCCCAGCGAGGCGGCAATCAGCACCTTCTTCTGCTGTTGGCCACCTTTCCCGACTGGACCTTGAATCTTTAATGCATATAACATACAGACGGCCACCGACTATGGCCCGTACCTGGTCAACGAGGCCTCGCCCATCTACACCGCGACGATTGTGGACCGCTGCACGCAAAAGCTGGTGAACGACTGGAACTACATGCGCACCCAGGTGAACTTCTTGGGGCTAGCAGGGAGGCTGGCCGGGGGAGGGGCAGCGTGCAGTTCCGCGTGCAAGAGGCCTGCTCAGGTACCGCCTGCTCGGCTGTGCCCGACCCTTCCCGTCACTTTCGCCCCCGTCGCCAGGCCGATGAGAACCTGGCAATGTTCATGGACTACTGCACGTACGGTCACATGATTGATAACGTGGTGCTCATCGTGACGGGCACGCTACACGAGCGCGACGTGCAGGTGAGGCGCAACAGCCAAGGGATGGATGGGGGGGGGGGGGCGATGGAAGGTGGATGCGGGTACACGAATGTGTTTCGGGATATGAGGCTCTTGTGAACGCCATCAAGGCGGCAATGTGGCCTGCCAGCGCAAGTGGCACTTGTGGCACGGCGGTCGGTACGTGGACAACAAGCAGGCGCTAAGGAAGGCAGCGGCTACTCGGCCACGCAGCCTGGATGTGGCTGCAGTGGAGCAAAGTGTCTGACGCGGACTGGGGCTGCGAGCAGGAGCAGTCATGCCAATGCTGGAGCTTGTGGCTGCAGCAGCAGCAGCAGCAGCAACAACAACAGCCAGCAATAAGCTGGCTTTGGTGGCGCCCGTGCACGCCTCGGGTTGGGGCCGGGTATGCTTGGCTGCACAGCGGCGCGTGTGGAGCTATGTCAGCGGCTCGGTGGTTGCACTGGCCGTTTGGGCTTCGCCACACGCGGGCCGGTGCATCAGGCCATTCAGCCAGGCGAGCTGCGTACAGCAGGCGCTTCGCAGTGCGTGCATGGCGTAGAACTCGATAGGGGCGGCTCGGTGCAAGGAGCTGTGGTGGTGGTCAAGAAACGCCGGAAGACGGGCGCTTGAGCAGCAGCGGTTCGCCCTCAACCAGCGAGGGGCGCCAACGCAGCGATTCCCGCATGCATGCCTGCAGCCGCAATCGCGGCATGGGCGTGGCGTGGTCAAAATCTGGCACACCCCTTGCCGTGGCATCTTCACCCGACCGATCCGGACCGCAGCGCACATAACGTGCTCGCACCACATCGTCACCACATGCTCCCCCCTCCTCGGTCCCTTGCATCACCCCGACCACCACCGCACGGCACAACAAACAGTTGCTCTTGCTATTCCCTCATCCACCACCGCCGCACCACCATCACGCCATCGCAACCCCCACCATGACACCACCACCTGCAGGAGCTGCTGGACAAGTGCCACCCGCTGGGCATGTTCGACTCCATAGCCACGCTGGCGGTGGCGCAGAACATGCGCGAGCTGTACCGGCTGGTGCTGGTGGACACGCCGCTGGCGCCCTACTTCTCCGAGAACCTGACGCACGAGGACCTGGACGAGATGAACATCGAGATCATGCGCAACACGCTGTACAAGGCCTACCTGGACGACTTCGCGGCCTTTTGCCAGAAGCTGGGCAGCACCACGGCGGAGATCATGGGCGACATGCTGGCGTTCGAGGTGTGGGAGCAGGGGCGGGCGTGGGGCGTGGCGCGTGGGACATGGGGGCAAGCGTGAAATGTGTATCACGTGTGCGCAAGACAATGGCGTCGCGTGTGATGCGGGCACGGGATGTGTCAGACGTCGCGGCGGTATGCGCGGCCTGGGTCAGGCGGTCAGCTGTTTAAGGGACCTGTCGTCCCGCCCCTTCACTTGCCGCGCCCCGATCGCTACACACGCCGTGCGCAGACCGACCGCCGCGCGCTGAACATCACGCTGAACTCGATCGGCACGGAGCTGACGCGCGACGACCGCAAGAAGCTGTACTCCAACTTCGGACTGCTGTACCCGCACGGCCACAACGAGCTGGCCATGGCGGAGGACTTCGACCAGATCCGCTCCGCCATGGAGAAGGTGCCCGCCTACAGCGGCATCTTCAGCAAGGTGCGCATGTGCGCGTGCGCCTGTGCTTGTGCGCTCGAGGGGTGGCAGGCACGCCTTTCGTAATGTGGCGGCCTGACGGGGCGGGGCGGGCAGCGTGGAAGGCTGGCGATGTGCCCCTGGCCGTCTGGCTGGCGATGCTGTAACGGCCTACCCCGTACTGCAGCTGCGCATCGGGTGCCGGCGTCGCGACCTCCCTCCCTGTCACGCAACCCAAACTGACCCTCCACCTCCCACGCCACCTCCCACCTCCACTCCACCCTCCGCAGCTGGGCTACGGCGAGAGCCAGATGCTGGACAAGCTGCTGTACGAGGAGGAGGTCAAGAAGTGCGTGGACTGCTACGAGCAACAGTTCCACTACGGCGTCTTCTACGCCTACATGAAGCTCCGCGAGCAGGAGATCCGCAACATCATGTGGGTCAGCGAGTGCGTGGCGCAGGACCAGAAGGGCCGCATCGCCGACGGCATCGTCTACCTGTTCTAAATGGCAACTGGCGCGATGCGTGCGTGCACGTGTTGTTGGCTGGGGCAGAGCTGGAGGCATAGGTGTGTGGGAAGCGCTGGAGCCGGCGGGTGCGCTGGAGCCCGCCGACGGGAGGTCTGGAGGAGTGAGGAGTGGAGCTGGCTGCGGAGTGGGCTGCAAGCAGCAGCGCAGCTAGAAGCGGGAAGCTGCGCGCGGCCTGCTATCAGCCGCGAATGGAGGAGCTGGGTGAAGCGAATCTAAAGGGCCTGGTCATGGGGGAAGGGCTGTGTGGTGGGGCGAGCGCGAAGGAGCGTGATAGCCGGTGTGGCTCCGGTACGTAGCCCGGGGCTGCGGGGTGCCATCGGCATCGCCGGTGCCGCATGAAGGTACATCGGGGTCGGAGGGGGGGAGGGGGTTACAAGTATGCTGCGGCGAGAGGCAGACGGTGCGATTGTTCCCGTATGCATAGAAGCAAAGAGAGGTAGCGACATGAGTGATGAGAGAATGACCGCGACTGAAATGCTGCGCGCTGCGCCCCACATGAGGAGCGTTTCGGGGCTGACAGTTTTGACCTGCTGAACTGCGGATGTGAGTGACCTGCTGAACTGCGGATGTGACGGCTGCGGATTGGGAAGAGGAGGCTGTTTGTAACACGACGATGCTACATGCGCCACACTAAGACGTGTGCAGTCAGCGGAGGGTAGGAGTGCTGCGCAGGGGAGGTGAACCTCTCAGATGACAGGGAAGCGTAAGGTTACATGGGGGGGCCTGCGCAGCGCACAGTGTGCACCCCCAACGGAGGCCCCCGAAGCGCAGCGCGTCAGCACGCCACAGAAACGCTGCATATGGCGCACTAGAGCTAGAAAGTTAAAAGCGCCTGTGTAACAAGCACAACTTTGATGTCAATTTCAAACTGAGTTCATCGCATCACCGCTCGTTGCGTCTACAGATGCATATAATATCAGCAGCATATCAATACTAGCGTTGGTCACCGCGCTATAGCTTGTATACCGACAGACACGATGAGACAAGAGAATGTCGTAGGTGGCGAGCCCCAGGCGAAGCGTCCCAAGCCCTCTCTTGTCGGCAGCCGCTCAGGCAAAGCTGGTGTTGCACTGCAAGACTCGCGTCCCGTCAAAGTCGGCGAAACAGCGACCGCCGTGCACGGCCAGGTGGTGGGAACAGGTGCAGCCGCCTGTGCCGTCACCCCAACCGCGGCTGTGGTGCTGGTCGATTCTTCTGTGCGGGGACACAACGCGCGGCGGAGCCTGGCTCAAAATGTTGCGCAGAAGAGCGGCGGCAGCTTCGTTGTCGTGGCGGTGCGTGCAAGGGCAAGGGGCTGACCTGGGACGGCACCACAAAAGGACCTGTGCCGCAGTAGGGACCCACGCAGGGCGGTGGCACGCCTTCATACCGTGTGTCCGGCCTGAGCACTCTGAAGTCATTCTCATGTACCGCTGATTCAGCGCCCAATATCCTTGCCCAACCCAGGCGGGCTCTGCCGAGCAGTACCTGCAACAGCAGCAGCGGGCGGCGCCAGCCGGCACCGGCGCCATCGCACACGTCGGCCGCGACGGCGCTGCCAAACCTTCTGCTCCCGCCGCAGCTCCCATCCACCCCCCAGTCACCCACCTGGTGCTGGGCGGCGCCACCCTGGCCTCAGCGGCAGCGGCGGCGGCGGCGCGGCGGCGGCTGGGGCCGGCTCTGGAGGCGTGGGGCCCGAGCTGTGTGCTGCTAGATGAGGCATGGCTGACTCAGCTCATCAGCAGCCGCCAGCTTCCGCCCACTGCCGGCTTTGTGCTGCGGAATCTGCAACACGCAACGGCACCAGCGGCGGCTGCGACGGCGGTTGCGAGGGTGGCGGCGATAGCAAGGGTCGGCGCGCCGGCGGCTGCCACGGGTGCGTTGCGCAGGGTCGGGGGCTGTGTCTGTGGCTTGGATGGAGTTGCTTTGGCCATCCGGCTCTCGAAAGTCAGGACGCAGGAGCCTGCTGCTTAATCCATGGACCTCTATAAATAAGCAGTCAGTAGCCATTTGCCCGGCCTCCAAACAGGACTCGGCGCCGGCGTTGCTCCAGCAGATGCACGCCCAGCGGCCACCGCCCCAACCGCCGCTGCCAACTGCACCGCCGCTGCCACTGCCACTGCCACGACCGGCGCCGCGGCCGGCGTCACGGGCGTTGCGTCTGCAGCTCCGCTCGCGGCGTCCGGGGCGGGGCCGCTGGCGCCTCGTGGGGCTGAGGGGCGCTTTGAGCGGTGGCTGGGCTGGTGGTCGCAGGAGCTGGATGGCCTGGACGAGGTCGGCGTCATCATGCAGGTGCGAACAGGGGAGGGTGCGACCTGTGCCGCATTCCTTGCCTTGTGTCGTCGTTGGGTGCAGTCAAGCGCAGCCAAGCTCAGCCAAGGGCAGAGCCATGTAGCGCCGTACTGGTAGAACTCATGGGGTCCGTCTGCATGCCGCCTCGCTGCTGTGCCCTGCGTGCATTGCACACCCAAGCGATTCCTTGTGCGGCGCCGGCACACGCTACCTCTCACATGTTATGTGTCCGCAGTGCTGCAGCTGCTTTCATACGCTCCATGCATGTGTGGTGGTGTGCGACTGCCACTGCCTGTAGGCGCGCTTCAACGACGCACGCTGCGCCGCCATCGGCAACGCGCACATCACTGCGGGACTGCGAGAACTCAAGGCGTATGAGCGGGCGGTGCAGGCCAAGGACGACGAAGTCGGCGTGCGGGTGAGCCATGGTGACACCGGGGTTGAGAAATGAAGGGACGGACACGGAGACACCGGCATGCAGACATGGGGCCTTACCCCATCGCCCCGCACTCCCTTTCTATGTCTAGCAAATTCTGACGTCGTCCGCATCCGCCACAGGCGCTCGCCTACGCCCGCGCCGCCGCCTCGGTGCAGGCGTGCGCTTTCCGCGTCACCCCCGACCTCAGCGAGCAGCGGGTCACGCAGCTGCTGCCCTTCGTGGATGCCGCCTGCGCCGCCGCCATCCGACAGCTGGCCGCCACAGGCGCCGCCGCCGCGGCGGCGGCCGGCGGGCCGCCGGTGCCGTGCACGCCGGCGACACCCTACACGCCGTCCTCGCCACCGGGTGTGCCTGCGCCTGAACGGGAACGGGAACGCGCGGGACAGCAGGCGCAGTGTGCGCAAGCACCGGGAGCGGCGGAGGCAGCAGCAGTGCCCGCTGCGACGCCGCCGCGCGGCGCGCCCGGCGCTACTGCTCCCGCCTTGCCAGCAGCCACTCCAGTAACGACAGCTGCAACAGCAGCAGCAACCGCCGCAGCAACCGCCGCAGCGGCTGCGGCGGCCGCCATGGCTGGTGCCACGTGTGACCGACTGGAATGCTTTCGCCGGGACCTGCCCGTCGCCAGCAGTCGCTGCGGCGTGCGGCCGCACACGGCGGGCGCGGCCACGAGGCGGGCGCTCACCAAGCTGCCGGGCGTGGGGCCCTCACTTGCCAAGATGTAAGTGCCCGCACAGGTGCCAACCGCCGCTGCTGCTGCTGCCGCTGGTATGGTGGCCGGCACAGGTCGCAGAGTCCCGTTATAACCCCCTCCCCCCCTGTGCCGCTCCCTTCTCACCACGTCCCTGCCTGCATTGACCGCTCCCCCAAAGATTGCCTACAGTCTACCATTTCTTTAGCTAATCATGATTGTAATCCCCCCCAACCAGATGGTATGACGCCGGCATTCGCTCCTTGGCGGAGGCGGCGCGGCGGCTGGCGCCGGGTGCCGGTGGCGGCGGCCTGCCCGGCGGCCGGCCGCCCGCCGGACTGCAGTTTGCGCTGCGGCACTGGTCCGACCTCACCACGGACGTGACGGCGGCGGAGGCGGCGGAGATGGTGGCGGCGGTGCACGAGGCCCTGGTGGCGGCGGCCTCGCCGCGCCACCTGCGCAAGGCCGCCGCTGATGCGGGAGCGGGGGCGCAAGCCGCCGCTGCTGGCGCCGCCGCCGACGGAGCAGCGACAAGTGCTGCGGGCGCCGCGGGCGCACAGGTGGCGGCGGTGGGGGGCGGCGTGCGCGTGACGGCGCCGGGTGTGAGTGTGGGGCCCACGGGCTGGCAGGTGCACTGTGTGGGCGGCGGGCGGCGCGGGCGGCCCTCGCACGACCTGGACCTTATGGTGTGCCACCCGGCGGTGGCCAGTGCGGAGCAGATGTCTCAGCTGTTCGAGGCGACCCTGGGGCACCTGATCGCATCAGGTGCGTGGCGCTCCGGCTGCTCGGCTGGGAGACCGAACGGGGGCATGTGTATACCATAACGTAGGTATGTGTATACATAAAGCGGAAATGAATGAAACGGCATTGGGGCGGGGGGAGGGAGCTGGGAGGCTGGCGCAGAACCCTTTTATGTCGCAATAATAAAGCGAACCCGCTGGGAGGGTGCTGTTAAGCAAAGCGTAATAATGGTAACTGGCGGGGTGCGTAAAGCGGCGGGCTTGTTACTCAGATAGCAACGGCATTACAGTTGTAAGGAAGTGATGACTGCTCTAACTCAAAGGTAAGTCGACGTTGCGAGCTGTGTACGCCATGCATCGTGGCGTAAGACGGACAATGCTTATAGAATTCCGCCAAGCCCCGGCTTACTGTTACTACGGAACGTCACGTTTTGAGGACGATACCCGTGGCATCACAGCGCTACACGCCCAACCCTGCACTCTTCTGCACCCTCAACGCGCGTTGCCCCGCACTCGCCGTACAATCGCAGGCCGGATGCTGCCGCGCGAGGGCAACCTGACACGGGTGCAGGTGCGCGCCATGGCGGGCGTGCAGGCCAGGCTGCAGGCGGACCTAGCACGCAGCCGCATGTCGGATGACGCCGTGGCCAACCCGCGCAGCATCAACGACGGGTGCGTGTCGTGACTTGGGGGTCACGCGGGTTGGGCCTTGGGGCTGGGCCTCACGCACACACTGGTAGCGGGCGGTTTGTGGTAGCTCAGTAGCCCGCCCATCCTCGCCCTTGCACCGACAATGGCGCCTGCCTGCCGCCGCTCGATCCCAGGAGACGCCGCTCGAACCACCTCCTGAGTCCTGAGTCTGTCTCTCCCCAGACGGTGCCACCTGCCTACCTGTTCCCTCTCCCCCCTTGCGCATGCCACCACCCCCTTTCACCAACATTGCAACCATCACAACCAACGATGCAACCACCACCACCACCACCACCACCACCACCACCACCACCACAGCAACCGACACTGCAGCCATCACCGCAACCCTGCCTCCAGGCTTGACCACGTGTTCGGCGTGTTCCGCACCGCCGCCGGCGCCCTCAAGCGACTGGACGTCATCTGCGTGCTGCGGCCCTGGCTGCCGCACGCGCTCGTGGGCTGGTGGGTGCCGCGGGCGTGGCACGGGCGCCCGACTGGGTGATGCCACCCCGCCGTGCACCCAGCCAGTCAGCAAGGGGCGGAGCGGGCGCGTGGTCGTTTTGCCAGAGGAGGCGGTTAGGCGCCAGCGCGCGTTCCCAACGCAGATCTGCGAGTTTGCGACAAGCCACATGGCACACCTCTCGGCCCTCCCGCCGCCCCCTGTGGCGCAGGTCTGGCTCGACCCAGTTCCTGCGCTTCCTGGGCCAGTGGGCCAACAGCCGCGGCCTACATCGCAGCAACCACGCGTTGTATGACCGCCGGAGTGAGTGGGTTGCAAGGCGGGGCATGGGGTGGGGACCACGCCGCCAATGCGCACAAGTCTGGCCGGCTTGATGGCACAGGGCAAGAGGTCGGGCCGGTGGCTGTGGGGCATTGGCTATGGTAGCTAGTGGTGGTGGTGGTGGCGGTTGATCACTGCAGCTGCAGCGGCTGGTGGTGTAGCCCATCTTGTTTGACTCCTCCTCCCCTGCGGCTGCCCTTCCTTGCCCACCCTCCGGCCTCCGCAGCCCTGAAACCGGTGGAGGGAATTGAGGACGAGGCGGACTTGTTTCGAGCGCTGGGGCTGCCGTATCGGCCTGCTGAGGACAGGCAATGCCCATGATGGCTACGCCCCCCCCCTCCTCGCCTCGCAGCACCTTGTGGCGTACGGTCACCAATGCTTGGCCAAGCGGCGCAAGGGGGGAGCTGGGAGCACAGCGACGGCCTGGCTCGCAGCTTATCGCGCGAATATGTCAGTCGCGAGCAATCGAGTTTTTGGCATTGCGGGCCGTAAAAAAGCGCGAGGTACGAAGATGCAAACTGGGGCGTGCCCTGTCTGACGGCATTTGTTCGTAGACATCAACGCTTGATCAAAGAAAACTCATTTGCATCGACACTGTCAAGCTGTCTGCTAGCGAGTCTCACATCGGATGAGACGCACCCAAACTCAACGCTCTGACTTCTAGTCTCACCCTGCTTTAGTAGGTGAGGTTTTACACCCATACCGTCGGCAGCTGTTGAAGGCGTTGCAAGTCGAGTCCCGGCACACCGCGTTTCTCCTCAGTTGTGCTAAGCTTGCTGGTGTACTCGCACTAAGACCTGTCAGCTACATAGTATGCTGCGGCAATAGCTGGTGAATCAAGGACGGTGCGTGGCGCAGTACTTTCTGATTCCCCACATAACGATGGCCCAAGAGGGGCTGGATATGTCGACACATGGAAGCAAGCTTGGTCGACTCATGGACCGGGTAGATAGCGCTGGGTGCGAGAGTTTCCACGTGCTGCCAGCACTCTCATCGCCGCTCATCCGGCACGTTTCCTCGCCAGCTGCGTTTCTACTGGTGGCATCCGAATCAAATGTAGCCTTGCCTGGCTGTGATCGCTCGGGCCCATCGTCATTCGCCCATATTCGGCACTACAATGCCCAGAAGACAAAACCCTCGCCTCAGCTGCCGGGACTGCTGGGATTGTCCACCAGCCAACGTGCGGCCAGTAGTGACCTGCCTCCGCAATCGTGGCTGCTTGACGGCCCGGCGGGCGCCCCCAGCGCGCCGTTGCCGCCGCGCTCTGGCGCGGCTGTTTCCGCTGCTGCCCCCGCCGGCTCCCGGAGCCAACCCCAGCCACTCCACACACACCAATTCGTGTTTCAAGGCGAGCCCGGCTCCCCCGCTACTTCAGAGGAACGCTGCTTCCTGGCTGCGAGTGCCAATGTGCACAGCGGCAGCGGCGCAGGCAGAAACGTTATTCTTGCAGCAGCCGGCACCCGCGCGGCGCCAATGGCCTGGTTTCGTGTCAACACCGCAGTCGCGGCAGCCAACGTCTCCTCCGCCTGCTCATCAACGGGCGCCCTGCCCTTCACCATCACCACCACCGCCACCACGCTCGCGCCGCCCGGAGACGTGAACACAGACGAGATGGTGGAGGAGTTGTTCCGAGAGCACGAGCAGGAGGCGGCGGCGGCGCTGCAGAGGCAGCAGCGGCAGATGCAGCAGGCAGCGGCCAACCTGCGCTCCGCACTCACCCAGCTGCCGCTGCAACAGCAGCATCACCCAGGGAACCATCGACAGGAACAACAGCAGCAGCAGCAGCAGCAGCGGGCGCGCCGGTCCGCCTCGGGCGCCGTCGACGACTGCTTTGGCGGCGTGCTGGCGCTGGCCGGGATGCAGTCCGCCGCGGCTGGTGCCGGCGCCGCCACCAACGCGGTCGCTTCGGGCGGCGTATGCAGCAGCGGCTGGTCTTGGATGAGCCCTGCGGCCGATGACGGCACCGCCACTTACAACAGCAACAGCAGCAACCTGTCGTCACTGCTGGGGCCGGCCAGCGGTACCTTTGCTGGCGGTGGCGGCGCGGGCCCCAACAGCGCCGGCGCGCTGACGCTGCAGTTTGACATCACGCGCCTCGCGCTGTCTGGCGGCGGCGGCAGCGGCGGCGGCGGCGGCGGCGGCGGCTCGGGCCCCGGCACTCGCCCCGCCTCCGCGCCCGACATGCCCCTGCCGGTGTGGAGCCCTCGCGCGGCGGCGCAGGCTCAGCCGTGCGTCGCATCGGCGTCGCATGCGACGTGGGCAGATGCCGACAATGACGATGTTGACCTGACGGCGGGTGGTGCGACGCTGGATGAGCCAACACTGGCGCCCGCGACGCTTTGTGCGCTGATCGCGGAGGTCGGCGGCGGCAGCTCCGACGCCGGCGGCGCCGCCGATGTGGGCAGCTGTAATGCCGGCGGCGGCGGCATGTTGGTGCTCGACACGGAGCACGCCGGCGGCGCGGGCGCGGCGGCGGGTGCCGGCGGAGGCGGGGTTGTCGGGCCTAACATGGCAAGCGTGACCCTGGCCGGCGCTGGTGGCGCGCCTGTTGCACCCGTCACACGCGACTTGGGGGACGTGCCCTCAATTCTTGCACCGAGTGGCTCCCACGCCGCCTTCATTTCTCCAAAATTTACCACAGCGGTGGCGCCCGCTGCCGCAGCCTCGCCGCCATTCGCTGAGCGCCGCATCGCGCGCGGCAGTAGCAGCGGACCTGCGACCGCGCCGGTAGCCTTCGCAGCAGCTTACCAAGGCCTTTCCAACGCGGCGCCCAGCCGTGATGACAATAATAGCAACCTTGCCGATGCGGCCGCGGCGGCCGGGGGCGTTGACGCTATGGATGTTGACTTCGGTGGTCGCGCCACACGTGCCCGCACCTGCTTACGGGGCGCGGCACAGGCGGTGGCGCTGCCGCCACTGCTGTCTCCTCGCCCCGACAGCGGCTGCCTGCCAGGCACGGCGCTTGCTGCCGCTGCAGCCAAGCCCGCCGCCTCAGCTGCCGCAGCCGCAGGCGGCAGCACCGCGCCGGCGCCAGCCCTCTCGAGTGGAAGCGGCAGCGGCAGGGGCAGTGGCAGCAGGGGTGCCAACGGCTGCCAGTTGGGCTTCGTTGCCGCCGCCGCCGCTGCCGCCGCACTGCCAGCTGCTGTAGTCAAGCTGGAGGGGGACGCGGCCGGCGGCTCTGGCGTTGTGGGCTGGGCCCGTGGCGCCGCCGCAGCCTTGGGCGTCAAAGCTGATGAGGGGCTCGTGAAGGCCGAAGGGCTGGTTGCGGACTTGACGGCCGGCAAGGGCAATGGTGGTGAGGGCGACGACGACGTCGAGCTGAACACGCTGCTGGCTGCGCGCTTCAAGCGCCGGCCGGGCCGCGTGCCCAAGGTGTTCGCCAAGCTGGGGCCTATCGCCGACCTCGCAAAGAGTGAGTGAAATGGTGGACAAACGCGCGCGTCTTTTGCAAACATTATGTATGGCGTATGGTTTGCATGGCCAGGCCGCGTGCCGCGGATGTACGGCCTGCTCGGCGCTCGACGGGTCGTGCTATGCAACCCAGCGGCAGCCTTATTAACCGGCGGTGACCTCACAGTTTACTTCTCATGCCTGCCCTGCCCTGCTGCTGCCGTATGCAGACGCCGCCGCGGGCAAGGTGCAGCTGCCCAAGGAGCAGCTTCGGGAGCTCGTGGTGACGGTGGAGAGCAGTCTGGCCCAGGCGCACACGGAAGCCAAGGCACGTTTCCGGGGCGGCGTGCTGTGCTGTGCTGTGCTGTCAGAGGGGTTCCAGTGCCTATGAAGAGACTGCAGTTTAGTGAACACCGGGCATTGCGCAAAGCTTCAAAGCTGCTGGCAAAGTTCTAATCCACTAGGAAGGACAGACACGCAATAAGGCGTGTCAAAGTTCTAATCCACTAGGAAGGACAGACACGCAATAAGGCGTGTGGGGTCGCTCGTGTGTGTGTGCGCGCGTGTGTGTTTGCATGTGTGCAGGAAGACTGCCGCGCCCGCAACCGCGTGGCGCAGCAGCGCTTCCGCAGTCGCCAGAGGGTAGGTGCGTGTGTGCATGTGTGCCTGATCTACCGTGATCTAAACATGTTTGCATGCGTCTGTAAATGCGTGCCAGCTGCTTGCAAGCTGTGTGCTTTCTTTTCTACATGATGTGTGCGTTACTTGCAGTTTCAGGTCGCTGAGTGCGTGGCCACGCCCATAACGCAAACATATTGTATCCTTATCCGACTCATGTTGCTGTGTCTTTGGGCGGCTGTCCGCAGGAGGCGATTGCGGCACTGCAGTCCAAGGTGGAGGAGCAGGAGCAAATTATTGCGGAGCTACAAAACCGCATCAAGCTGCACGAACAACAGAAGCAGCAACGTGCGGGCCTGCTGGCGGAGCAGCAACAGCAACAGTAACAGCAGCAACAGCAGCGCTAGGGCTGTCATAAGCAGCTGCAGGTGCGGCAGCGGTGGCGGCGGCGGGGGCAGGGGTCGTAGCACTGTTTGCAGCGTCGACGATTTCCGGAACGAACGATGACGCCGGTTGTAGAGGCGGGTTCGTGGTGATGTGGGAAAGCCATTGTGTACGGATGGGAACGTGCAGACCCCTGCTGTACCAATGCGGCAAGTCGCGCAACCTCGAACGTCAGCTGGGGCATTCTTTGTTTGGAATGATTACAATTGCAGCCGTTGCAGACTATTCATCTTCGAACGCATGCTTTCGGCGGGACAAGCGGCGGGTGTGATCAATGGGGTTCTTCCTCCAGCCGGCCGGATAGGATATTGAACGGCGCGCGGTCGCACTTTTTGCTGACACGCCGCATCAGATAAGCATGTGTGCATACTTGAGGTGACAGCTGTGCTGCGGCAGGCCCCACCATTACGGGGCATGTTCCGAGTGGCCTCACCAGAAAGGGCAAGTCGCATTTATCTAATTGCAAGGACTCATGATAACAATCAGGGCAAGGGAAAAGTGGGCTGAGCTAAATAAGGAAAAGCCGCGTGCTGCTGCGGCCGTGTGCTAAAGTTTTGGTGATTCATAGAGCAGGGCTGGTCAATAGCCCAAGTATTTCTGTAAGCCCCGGGGAAGCACCTCCGCAACAGAGCTCCTTGTGGCGCCGGCGGAAGATCTGGGTATTGTGGGGATAGTGGTGACAGGATGCGCGCACAGTTGGCACCCGGGGTCCGGGCGGCCACAATGCGAGCTTGTTCAACGAGTGTTGCCTCCGTGTGTAGAGGAGCGGCGGAGTGGTCGCGGCCATGCTACCGGGACCCTGTGCGGCTTCAGGCTGTAGCGCTTGGCTGCCGTAGTTGTTTGTGCATTTTGCTTAGGGTGTATTGCTTAGTAATGTTAGTATCTATGCTTGGATACTGTCCGGGGCTGAGACTTGCCCTTCCAAAGCTAGCGTCACGGGGGTGCCGTGTGAGTGCTGTGTTCCGGACACACGCGTGTTCGTTCACTTCCCTGCTCTGCGCGTTTGCTATGGAACTGGTGCGTGTGCCGCGTGCTTGTTGCGGTGGGCTCTTGTGTGCGCCTTTCGGTGTTAGTAAACACGAAGATGGGAAACGGCGCCTTTCGGTGTGCGTGTCACAAGGCCGCCTCGGTGATTTCTGCGCCGGTGAGACCACTGGCGATATTTTCGGACTGGGACGTGCATGATCGCCGCTCGGAGCATGTGGCCGCTTGGCGTATCAATACGTCCGAGGGCGCGGACGCTGCGCGGACGCTGGGTTGTTTCTTTTTAAGCCATCATTCATCAACTTAAAATGCCGCTTACCTCGTAAGCAGCTTGCAAGGCAGGCTTGTTAATCCTGATGACCAATACGCTCAAAGATGCATTTTGCAACCAACTGCATGAGTTGTGTGCTGGGGGAGATAATAACACGCTGGTGTTAAAAGGGATCTACGGGTCAGTGCGTGGAGGATACGGGTGATGTGCGTGCCGTGCCAGTTTCACTGCCGGCGGAGGGTTTCAGTGCCTGTGTGCTGCTACCAACTGCTTTTGGGGATTTTAATCCTGAATAACAACAAGGTATCGAATACCGTGTTGCTACGCTGCAGCTCTAGACGTGCAGGGGAAAGAGCAAGGGATTGGGTATGTATGATGGAGGAAGGCGCTGCGGGGGTTGCCAACCGGGCGTGTGTCGGACCTGCGGCCGCAGGAACCCAGAGGGCTGGACACACGTCTGTGCGGTGGGCACACGTATGGGGCGAGGCAAATAGCGCAAAGGGTTAGCCGCTAGCGCTTTGCCTAATTTTCGAATTGTTCCAACCTATATTTGCTCAACGGATGCTGTGGAGTACGGTACATGGACTGCGCGTACCCGAAGGAAGGATTGGAGCCGTTCAACCTCTCAACCTGCAAGTCATCCAGCACCAGGTGGGCAGACGGAATGTGGCGGGGGCGCGGAGGGTGAGCGCGTGGCGCATCTTCTCAGGCTGCTCCTGTGCGTGCGGTGTTTGGCCTTTGTTGGTAATATTTGTGTGAGGTCTGGATCAGGTTGTGGGCAGCCAGACGGCTGTTGGGCCGCCAACTGCCCTCGCCCAGGAGCCTGCTGACGGCCAGGCTGTCAGCTGAGGGCCCGTGCTATCCCCGGTGTCAGCAGCTGCTGCTGGGCAGCTGCTGCTGTGGGGAATCGGCACACCGTCCGGCACGGTTGTGTCGTGCGTTGTAGGTGGCCGTAGTAGTTGTGTGGATGTGGATATGGCTCTGACGCCTAGTTACCGTTCAGTGCTGCGCGCGAGTAGTGCGGGCGAGTATTGCGTGTGAGCGCTTGTGGTTGTAAGGGCAGTGCCGTTACCGCTGCAAAAGAAGGAGCACTTGGAGCACGTGATAAAGAAGGCCAGGGCTGCGGGTACAAGACGCTCACAGACACCATAGCGCACGGGGGGGCGAGGGCGGGGGGGGGGGGCGGAGCACGGCAGTCGGGATGGGAACCCGTGGGGGCGTTGGGGCAACATGCAGACCGCTCAACGGGTGGTGATGAATAGATTCAGCCTTGCCGTAGCAAACTTTGCTTACATTCTTGACGAATACACCGATACATTGCAAGGCCTGAGCAAAACGCCTGCTTGCCTGAAGTTCAGTTGGTGTGTGGGCTTGCACTGTTGCAGTGGTCACTTTTACCAAGCCGCTAAGACCCAGCACATAAAATGGCAATGCGCGGTCAACTCAAAACGCCGATTGCCTCTGGCTCGCGGCCTGGGAGGCAATTTCGAGTGGTCCTCGCGCGCGCGGCCACAGCGCGGGCGCCGGCTGTAAAGGCTGGCGCGAAGCAATTATCTGTGCGTGAAGTGAGTTACAAAGCGGCTCGCACGACCACACAAAGCAGGTGCAAGCGAACGGCCTTCGCCGATTTCCTTTCCCACTCCCAGTCGGTGGCACCATCGCCACGGCGCCTATCATCACAACGGCATGAAATTTGCATGCTTGGCTTGGTACGCGCGCCAACCCAGTGGACTAAATTATCGGACCCCGCCAGCCCTCCCTTGCCTGCCAACAGCCCGTCCCTTCCCTCCACTTGCAGCGAGCGCTGGCCGAGCAGGCGGTGCTGTCAGCGCTGGCGAGCGCTCGCGGCCGCGGCAAGGAGGGTCTGAGCGAGGAGCAGCTGGAGCAGCTCAACAGGTGGGCGCGGGGCGGGCGGGGGGCGACGGGGTAAGGAGGGTCTGAGCGAGGAGCAGCTGGAGCAGCTCAACAGGTGGGCGCGGGGCGGGCGGGGGGCGACGGGGTAAGACGGAGAAGGGAAGTGGAGGCGGAGGAGGGGTGCCGCCTTGCCCCAGACGCCTTGCTACCTGCAACTAGGCGCTTGCCGGACTTGCGCTTGCCTGAACGCACTTGCGCATACACACACGCACACACGCACCCTGTGCCCGCACCCATACATACTTGCGCGCGCGCACACACTCACACACGCATACACACAGCACCGACAGTCAGTCGCACACACACTCAACCCGTGTATTCAGTGCGGTGGAGGCTCTTGAGGCGGACGGCGGTGTGGCCGACCCCACCACCCTGCCCGCGCTGGACGGCCGCTGGCGCCTGCTCTACACCTCCCGCCCCGGGTCCGCCTCGCCCATCCAGCGCACCTTCACGGGTGAGCAGTACTGGGCAGCAGGCGGGCCAGGTGCAAGGCCAGGGCCTCGGATGGATCACGGCCGCAGCCTAATGGTGCTGGCGCCCGTGCATGCCCCCACAGGGTATTGCCTGTGCTGCCGTACGTGTGCCGTACGTGTGCCGTACGTGCGCCTACGCCCCACGTGTGCGTAACTGACGTGTGGGTCTGCCACGCAGGTGTGGACTCGTTCAGCATCTTCCAGGAGGTGTTGTTGACGCAGGAGGGCGGCGGCGAGGACGGCCAGGAGGGCGGGCCGCGTGTGAACAATGTGGTGGAGTTTGGGGCGCTGGGATTTCTCAAGGTGCGTGTGCGCGTGTGTGTGTATATGTGTACGTGTGTATGTGCGTGTGTTTGGGGGGAGTTGTTTGCACCATCCCATCATAAATTACTATAAGCAGCAGATCAGGAGATGCATGCGCAAAAGGGCGAAGGAGAGCGCGGGGTGCGCAGGGTAGGGGGTGCAGGTCACTCGCTTCGAATCCCCGCTTTA
This sequence comes from Chlamydomonas reinhardtii, assembly GCF_000002595.2. Taxonomy (NCBI): domain Eukaryota; kingdom Viridiplantae; phylum Chlorophyta; class Chlorophyceae; order Chlamydomonadales; family Chlamydomonadaceae; genus Chlamydomonas; species Chlamydomonas reinhardtii. The sequence goes on from NC_057006.1 coordinate 4,509,700, forward strand.
CCGAGACCCCCCCCCCACACACGTTTGCTTTTACATTCTAATGCACAGTGTCGACCCTTTCCCTTGTGCTTTCCTAACATGCACACACACGCGCACACACGTACGTATGCGTACACAGGTGGAGGCCCAAGCCAGCACGGACGGCCGACCGCTGCCTGGCTTCACGCCGCGGCAGGGTGAGGGTCTGCCGCTGTTTGGCAAGTCCAACAACTACCCCGCCGCTCGGCCCAACATGCGCATTGACTTCCAGGTGGGGTGGGGGGGGGGGCGGGATAACGGGCCCGAGCCCAACGAATACCCGAACCTTGGGGAGTGATGCATGGCGGGTTCGAGGCGTGAGACAAACCAGAAGCCACATGTGGGTTTTTCGGGTCTGGCGCAGAAGGGAGAAAGGAGAGAGGAGAGGGGCTGTAGGGAGGCAGTGAGGGACCGAGGGAGCAGCTTTTACACACACAAACATACCGGTATGCAGCCTGCTGCCCCTTTACAGGGGCTTTCTCGCGCTCTGCCTCTCTCTCACAAACTCCTCCTACATCCGCCCCTTCCCATTCCGCAGTTTGACCGCGCCGCCTTCAACTTCCGCTTCCTGCCCTTCACCATCCCCTACCCCGTGCCCTTCCGCATCCTGGGTGACGAGCGCAAGGTGGGTTGTGCGGCCCTGTGCCGCCCCGTACACGTATACACACACGCTTACACTGCCCTGCTTGTTTGCTGCCCTTGGACACGCAGGGCTGGATCGACGTGACGTACATGAACTCTGACTCCACGTTCCGCCTCAGCCGCGGCAACAAGGGCACACTGTTCGTGCTGGCCAAGGTGGGCAGCGCCGCGGGGGAGGCGGCAGGGATGACGCTGGTCTTAGCTCGAGGGGCGAGGGGCGAGGGGCGAGGGGCCACCTGAAGGGCCTGTCCTACCACCATGCGGCGGCGCTCGGCGGCGCTCGGCAGCGCTCGGCAGCGCCGCCTAGCCTCGCCACTACTCCGCACCGCTCTACCCATGTCACGCCGCCCTCATACATGCCCACCCTCACTCACACACGCCCCTCCCCCCACCTCCACAGGACGTGCCCATCAAGCAGCGGTTGATGGACGCAATTGCCGCCGCCGATGACGAGATGGTGGGGAGATGGCGGGGGGGAGAGGGAGCAGGGATGCTGCACGACCGGTAGTGTTGCGTGCCGCCGCAAGATGCCACATAACCCCACGGCCGTGGGCGCCCCGGGATACAGCCGCAGGCCACAGCCACCCACCTCCCACCCCTACCTCCCACCCATCTCCCACCTTGCACCTGCCATCCCTACCTCCCACCTCCCGCCTCTCCAGGTGATGTCTCTGGTGTCCCTGCTGGAGCAGGACTGCCCCACCCCGGCGCCCGCGCGCAGCCCCCTGGCCAGCGGCAACTGGCGGCTGGTGTGGAGCCAACAGGCGGAGAGCGCGTCGGCACTGCAGAAGTGGGGCAGCAAGCAGGCGGAGAGCTTCCAGGTATGCGCGCGTTTGCTGGCAACGAAAACGCAACGCGACCAGTGTGTGGTAGGGAGCACAAGGCAAAGAGTATGTGTTTGTATTTGTGCGTGTGTGCCCCGTGAGTGCGTGTAGCCCGCCCCGTCAGTGGGTGGGGCCGGAAGGAGCAGCGGCCAGGGTGCCGGGACCGGCAGCGAATAAGAGCGGCTGACTGGAGGAGGGCCGGCGGAGCGGCTGATGGTGCCACATGCACGCAATCGCTTCTGTGTGCGGGGCATCCTGCACGACACCCTGCTCAACCCGCAGATTTTGTAATGTTTCTGACAAACGCCGTCCACGTGTCTCGTGCTCGCACAGGTGATTGATGCCGAGGCCGGCACCGCCGCCAACATCGTCAAGCTGGGCGGCTGGGGCGAGGTGCGCGCCAACGCCGGTGTGGAGGCCGCTAGCGACACACGCACCGGCGTGGACATCACCGACGCGGCGGTGAGCGACAGGGTGCCGCTGGCTGCTGGCTGACTGGCTGTGTGTGTGTGTGTGTGTGTGTGTGTGTGTGTGTGTGTGTGTGTGTGTGTGTGTGTGTGTGTGTGTGTGTGTGTGTGCAGGTTGCTGCTGCTGTACGGTCACGCCAGGGCGCCGTCGCGCTGAACCGCCGATGCCAATGCGGCGGCTGCGAACGTTTGTTCCATCACATGTCTGAACCAACTTCTTTCCACTAACCACAACCCATACACGCACACACATTCACACATCCACGCAGCTGTACGTGGGGCCGCTGCGCATCCCGGTGCCCTCGCCGGTGCGCGGCTCCAAGGGCAGTACGCCCGGCTTCATCGACTGGCTGTACTTGGACGAGGACACACGCATCACACGGGGGTCCAAGGGCTCGCTGTTCATCCACCGTCGCGAGCCGCAGCCCGAGCTGTGAGCGGTGCGAGCTGTGTGGGATGAGGGGTGTGGCGTGAGGGGTGAGGGGTGTGGCGTGAGGGATGAGGGGCGAGGATTGAGTCATTGAGAGGGGTGGAGGCAGGTTGGGCTGAGATACTTATCGAGAGATTTACAGTTGATTGTGGAGTCCGGAGAGAAAGAAGCATGGAGAGATGTGGGTGAGAGGAATGGCGACAAGGCAAGGGAGGACTGGGAGTGTTTGAGAGGGTGCCGGGGCCTACGCGCCGTGCCAATGCGGCGTGCCTGAGCTGTGTGTGTGTGTGTGTGTGTGTGTGTGTGTGTGTGTGTGTGCGCGACACGTGCATTTGTGTGTGTACAGCATGTGTGTTTGTGTGGATGTGCTCGGGCGTGAGCACATATGCGTGTGCTTATGCAGTTATGCTGCAGGATGTTGCTACCTGCACTGACTGGAGTGAGTGTAGACTGCGTGGAGTAGACTGAGTAGGAGTAGGGTGCGTGTGGGCAGAGGCCCGAGGCCCCGAGCCCCGAGGGCATGTGTACCGTACTCGCGTAGTACATCCGAGGCCGGTGCCCATGTGGCAGGCTGTGTAACCCTGTGTTGCGGCGGCTCCCCCGCTTCATGCCCAGGCAGGCGGAGGCGTGGCAGGCCGTGCATGGGCGCGGCTAACGTCACAGGCCGGAGCGGCGGACCGTGATGTGCGTGTGGGAGGAACGCGGAAGTTCTACAACACACAAGTATATAACCCGCGGAACACGCCCTGGGGCATCTAGGTGTGACTTTTGCCGACTTTCCTGCTACAGAGCGTGGGGTTGCGCCGTTTCGCGGAGCTTCCCGACCAACGCTAATGCGTCAAGCAGGCGCTAGCCATCAGCGTGGAAGCCTGCATTCCTGAACATTTGCGCAAAGGCGTGCTGGAGAGTGTCGACAGTTTTGTTCGGGGCCGCAGGAGGGGGCGACACTCCGGGATTGGGCACACGCTGCCCGCCTGCTCGTCGGTCTGCGGTCAGCAATCACTTGCAAGCACGCATGAGTGCATGGGCGGAGTTTTACACCCTACACTTACCCTTGTGTATCACTAACTGCTGGCAAACAATATATGCAAGGCTTAGCCAGCGCCTGTGAACGAGTCAATCACTAGCCCGGCTGCGAGCCCTTCCCGCAAAAGGTCTTGCTTGGCAATGGTTCATTTAGCGGCTTAAGCGTCATCGGTGGCATTATTGGTAGCGTCCTGGCGCCGGCCGAGAACTGCGAATTGCGGTGACCTCACCGACAATTCGTCGTTAGCGGACTGATCCGATTGTAGGAGGCATTAGGCTGCATATGAAGTTGCATTCGAGGCAAGCATGGGAGGTTGCTTAAGCGGGCCGAAGGATTCTGGCGGGGCGGTTGCCCCGCCAGCGCCCGGCCCTCAATCTAAGCAGCAAGCTTTGCCTTCTCAAGCGGGAGCTGCTACAGGAGCAAACAAGGCCGACGGGTTAGCGTCAGGCAGTGGCGCGACCGGCGCTCGTGACAATGGCGCCCCAGCCCCAGCCGAAGGTAGCGCTGGCCGAGCGGAAGGGGACACCCCAGGACCCGGGCCCGGCCCTCCAGCGCCAGCAGCGCCCGCAGCACCAGCAGCAACAACAGTAGCAGCAGCAGCAGCACCCACCCCATCCCCTGCAGCCACGCCATCGCCAGCACCCAACACATCTGATGCAGACGCTGCAGACGCACGCACGCTAGCGGAGGGCGGCACGCTGCTCCAGCCCCCGCCCGTCTCCCTCGAGACCGCGCCAGCCGGCCCCAGCGCCGGCGCAGCCGGCGCAGCCCCCGCCTCCGCCGCCTCCGCCGCCTCCACCGTCGTGCCCGCCACAGCCGCCTCCGCGACCTCGTCCGTGCCGGCGCCAGCCGGCAGCGCCGCCGCCACGGCCAGCTCCTCCACCACCGCCGGGCCTTCTCAGGCCGCGGGCACCACCGGCCTGGGCGCCAGCGCCATTCACACGGGCGGCACGGGCATGGGCACGGGCATGGGCATGGGCATGGGCATGCCGGGCAGCGACGCCGGCAGCTTCATGACGCTGGGCGGCGGCCAGCTGCCGGCGGACGGCAGCGGCACCAACCCGGCCACGGGCGGCGGCGGCGTGCAGCCCAGCGGCTTCCAGTGCATGGCGGCGGCGCTGCTGGCCAAGGAGGTGGCGCAGCTGTCCTGGGTGGGACACGGAGGTGCGTGGGGGGGGCGGGCGTGGGGGGGGGGCGGGGGGGGGGGGGGGAGCCATCCATGGGATGGTGTGTATCAAATATGAAGTGAAGTGCCGACGTCCAGAGGTACAGCGGGCACAGCGGGGGGGGGGGCGGGATTGGTACAGAGAAGTGGGGGGAGGGGGGGCGGCTGAGGATGGGGGAGGGGAGCCGGGCGGACGGAGGGAGCTGTGGCTTCAAGGGGCAGGCGGGATGGGGCTGGGGCTGGGGGTCTGGCGAACTGCGGCCTAAGGTGGGCGCTAGGTGTGTGGCAGGCTGGCAGGCAGGCTGACGAGTGCATGGGCGGGGGCTGGAGGCGTTGCTTGCGGGCGGGGCGTGTCAGCTTGGGCGGGGGCTCCCCGGGGCCGGGTGGGTGTGGCGGGCTGGGCGGCGGCACATGCACGGCGGGTGGTGGGGCCGGGCGGGGGAGGCCGAGGCCTAGACCGGGGGATCGGCAGTTAATGGTGCGTGGCTTGCACTCCAGTGCGGGGCGGGGCGCTGGGGGAGCAGTATTGCCACGGTTCGAATTCTTATCTATTCACCTTCAGGCCTGTCACGGGTAGCTAACCCCACCCCGGGATTTGCCGCTTTTCTAGTGTTCATGGGATCGAGGGCGACTCCAACCAGCGTTTGTTCACCTCCACCAACCACAACAAACCACAACCAACCACAACCAAGCCACAGTCGCTCCTCCTCACTCGCTGCGTCCTACTCACGGGCATGACGACTCCAACCCTCCCCCTATACTACTGTACCTGGCTGCGCCTTCACTTCTCAAACAATAATCCCCGACCCCCCCTCGCCCTCCAGGCTACGGCGCCGTGTACAAGGGCGTGTGGCAGGGCGCCAACGTGGCCGTCAAGTTCACGGTGGCGGACTACCTGGACTTCGCGGGCGCCAGCGCACACGAGGCGGTGCTCAGCAAAATGCTCAGTGGGTCGTGTCATCGTGTGGGGTGGCGGTGTGGGCGGTGGGCAGTGGCAGTGGGCAATGGGGAGGAGCGGATGAGGCATGGGACCCGGGTGGGGGGCCGCCTGGCGGGCTGGGGCAGTGAGGGGCCGCATTCCCCTGGTCTACATTCCTGGCGCATCTGCCGGCAACCTCTTCCACTCCGCTCCCCTCCACCTCCAACTCCAACTCCCCCACCTCCACCTCCCCCACCTCCACCTCCCCCATCTCCACCTCCCTACCCCATACTGCAGGCCACCCCAACGTGGTCCAGACCTTCGCCAGCCGTGTGGCGCTTCTGGACGAGGGCTTCCTGCGCTCCGTGTTCGACGGCGACACAAACTTCCCCAGCCGCGAGCTGCCGGTGGACTCGTTCCGCTCCGGCGAGGGCTTCGGCTCGCCCTACGGCGTCAACACCAGCATGAAGTTCAAGGACGTGCTCACGCACATCGGTGCGCGGCCGGGGCACTACATCACACAGATGATCATGGAGGTGCGGGAGGCGGCAGGGAGGGGGAACGGAGGGGAGGGGGAGGGGAGGGGTAATGGTGTGAGCGGGTTGCATGGAGAGGCAGGCGAGCCCTGTGCTGCGAGCAGCTTTGTGCGGACACGGGAGCCTACGTCTGCTGCGCGCTCGCTCTACTGCCACTGTTCCTCCAACGCCCGTCCGCCCCTCTCATGGCATGCAAGCGTTGCCTCCTCCCCTCCTCCCGCTCCCTTCCCCTACCTCCTTCATGCGCCTCCGATCCCCTGACGCTCCCGCCTCCGCCCCCCGCCGCCCGCCTCCTCACCCCGTTTACCAATTCCTCACCAATTAACTGGTCATGAATGTAAACCCCCCGCCCTGCCGCAGTACTGCGACCGCGGCTCGCTGCACCAGGCCATCGCCAAGGGCCTGTTCAAGAGCAGCAGCAAGTGGAACAACAAGATCGCGCTGAGGGCGCTGCTGCGCACGGCCCGAGAGATCGCGCAGGTGGGCGGGGGGGCGGCGGCGGTGCGGTGTCGGGGAGTAGTCGCAGGTCCGCGGCGCCTGTACGACAGCCCAAGCAGCCGCAGTCCACACAGCGTCTCTCCCAATCTCTGCTCTGGGCCTGCGCCTCCCCAGGCCCTCCCGCCTCTTCCTCTCCACCCCCCTCTATCCCACCCCTAAAACCCCACCCCCCGTCCCTCCCTTCTCTCCCTCCCTCCCCCCTCTTCCCCTCCCCCCATCGGTACCAACGCGTCTACTCTGCAACTGTACCTGCCTACGCCTTCACTTCTTAATTAATCATGAATGTAACCGCCCCTCCCTCAGGGCATGAGCCACCTGCACGCCTGCCGGGTGGTGCACGGCGACCTCAAGCCCGGCAACGTGCTGCTCATGTCCAGCCGCGCCGACCGCCGCGGCTTCACGGCCAAGGTGTCGGACTTCGGGCTGTCCACCTACTGCATGGCCAGCCACACCAGCGTCACGCGCTGGAGCACCGTGTCGTACATGGCCCCCGAGGTGAGGCGGGCGGGAGGGGAGGTGGAGGGGAGGGCGGGAAGGGGTTGGTTTATTCGCATCCCGACTCAACCGGGGCAGAAATTTTGGTGGATTTGCAGGCCATCGCGCCCGCAGTCCTGCGGGGGTCTTTTCCTTGCGTGTGCTCGGTGTAACGCCGGTAGCAGTCGCATGTACAGGGTTGGTCTGCTCCGCTTGCGCTGCCCTAACGCACGCACGCACTCCCATGCACGCACGTGCTTGCAGGCGTTTGAGGGCCACCTGACCATGGGCTCCGACACCTTCAGCTTCGGAGTGCTGCTGTGGGAGATGTACACAGGCGCGTGCGCGACTTGTGGGGTGTGTGTGTGTGAGTGTGTGCTGAGTGTATGCTGTCCCGCTGTTCCCAGTTCTCCGCTTCTTACACCCAGCCCCTCGAACCCTCGCCCGCGCCCGCGCCCGCCACACAACTCCTGTCCTCCTGGAAATGGTAGCACCAACGTCCCCGTCCCGCACCGTCTACCACTTCCTTGATCAATCATCGTTGTAAACCCCCCTCCACACGACCACACCCACAGGCCAGCAGCCGTACGCGGGTCTGCAGGCGGCGCAGATCGTAATGGGCGTGCAGGCGGGACAGCTCAGTCTGGAGTGGCCGCCCGACAGCGACGCGCGCATCCAGGAGCTGGTGGAGAGCTGCATCGCCAGGAACCCGGCCGCCAGGCCCACCTTCCTGCAGGTGCGGCGGCGGCGGCTGGGGGGAGGGGGCGGGGGCGGCAGCGGCAGCTGGGGGGCGGAAGGGGGAAAGGGATTGGGGACTGGGGATTGGGGACTGGGGACTGGGCATGGCGATGCAGGGGTGTGTGGGGGTCTCAGGGGGTGGGGGCGGGGGAACTCACACAACTGTGTTTCTCCTTTCCCTTGCTCTCCTTTCCCTGTCTTATCCCCTCCCTCGCTCTCTGTGCCTCTCGCAGCTGATCCACCAGCTGACTCAGCTGGAAGCCCTCATCCGGCTGGAGGCGCCCGCCACTGACGGCGGAGCCAGCGAGACACGCGTGCCGCTCCTATCGCCGCCCTCGGGCAACGCACCCGCCGCGTCGCCACCCGGCGCCGGCTCCACCGCCGCCGCCAGCGCCGCCAGCACTCTCAGCCTAGCCTCACCAGCCAGCAGGACGCCGACGCTACCGCCAACGAACGGCGCGGGGTCGCCGCCGAAGCCGCCAAAGCCTCCGGCGGCGGCGCCGGCGGCGCCGGCACCCCAGCCCGAGCTGCCGATGCTGACGCCGCCGCCGCTGCCGCCGGGTGAAGAGCCGGCGATGTCGATGCTGACGCCGCCGCCGCTGCCGCCGGGCGAAGAGCCAGCGATGTCGATGCTGACGCCGCCGCCGCTCCCTCCGGATGAGGAGCCAGCGCCCTTCGCCATGCTGACGCCGCCGCCGCTGCCGCCCGACGAGGAGGCGGAGCTGCTGGCGGCGGCGGCGGCGCGTGCGGCGGCGGCGGCGCGGGCGGAGGACGTCAAGGTGCAGGTATAGGGCGGCCGCTGTCGCGCTATGGTACCCGGGTTGCCGCCTGCCAGTGATTTGGCTCGACGGCGGAGCAGGACGGATGCGTATCCCCCGCCCGCATCTGCGTGACAGTCTGGGTCGTCTTGCGAGGGCCGGCTGCGAATGCGGCCGATACAAGGAGGCGATGCGGTGCGGCTCGAGCAGGGGAGCCGGATTAGGAGTGCGGGTTGCGGGTGCACGCACACATTTGCAATGTCGCGGACAGAACTGTTCGAGATCCATGCAGGCGCGTGAAAAGGAAGGGCGTGGACGCGGCGGACGAGGACTGCTGGCGAGACAATGCGCCCTGCTGCTTAGACGGTTGCGACTGCGACTGCGACTGTCTCAGCGCCGTGCGCATTGCTTGCTACGTACGCATGTGCCTGCCTGTCCCGTGGGGCCGCATTATGCCACGCACATGTTTTTAAGTCACCCGTGTTTCAACGAGGGCGCGAGGTGGTGCAGAACTACGGCCAAGAAGCAGAACTGCTAAAGATTTTTTTGGGTGGATGCCTCTTGATGACGTGACGTCGCACACAGTTGTGGCTGCAAACGGAAGGCCGCTTGTGTGCGGACAGCTCACGGGTTTGAACGGATGTGGGATCATGTCGCACCCGCAGCCGTGTGCGTCCGGAGTGCTGCGCGCTGGGGTGGCGAGGTTGAAGGGCACAGAGGGTGTGCGGCAAGGTTGGTAAGAGGGGGGAGGGGGCGAGGAGGCGGCAGGGGGTTGTGGGGGTGAAGGAAGCGGTGCGGCCGGGCACACTGCCATAGGAAGGCATGGGAACGGAGGCCCGGGAGGCATGGGGTCTGCTGGCGTTAGGGTGGTGGTGGCGTTTGTGTTGACGTCATGGGCAGAAGAATGGTTTGCGTTGCGTGCATTCGCACGGGCTCTGTAGCTGTGCCGACAAATGGCGGGATTCACGGGATAATTATTTATGGCAGCAGTGCAGTTGGCGGGCTTCACGGGACGGAGGTGCGATCGGTGCGGACTCGGCGTCGTGCGGCAAACGGTCGTCCGTTACGAACCGGTCGTCGCTGCAAACACTGGGATGAGCTTGGCACGCAGCGTCCTAGTTCGGAGGTATTGCGGCGGCGGCGGTGTCACGGAATGTGCACGTGCATGGGGAGTCCTGCATGCGGAGGTGCGGAGGGGCTGGCCGCTGCGAATGGAGTCCGCGAGCGCGATGGTGTCGAGAGCGAAATGCATCTACGTGGGAGGCTGCGTGTCCGAGCGGCGGGGGCAGGGTGGCAGGGGCCCAGAGGGTTTTCGAGAGCGCCCATGAAACGCCGGCTGCATCTTTTCAATCGGCAGTATGGGTATGTGGGGCCGCCACGCCGCCAGCGCCCCAGCCCGGCTGTCCGGGCACCGCCGCTCTGCCGATGGGAGGCCTGCATTGCACACATGACTCATTATGCCAGCGCGTCGACCGCGCTTTTTTATTCTAACTGGGGTATTGAGCATTGCCAAGAAGGCGCACGGACGTAGGGTGCACGATGGACACGGGTGGTGTGCGGCAAGGTCGAAGCAAGGGCGTCAGAACTGCAGGTTTGCGGGGAAAGCGAAGCGGGGGTGTTGGTGGTTCATTCCAGAACCCGAAGCAAGCCAACCGAGTGAACCCAAACCCGCCATCCCAGCCATGGGGGCTGCCCACCGCGGCAGCGGGCCCCATGTGCTGGCGATCACAACACAGGTGGGCCGTGGTGCGTGTGATGATGGAAGTGCTGGCGTGTTGGGGGAGGGGGGCGGGGGGCAGTGGCAAGGCGCATAGGCCCCGCTGGCTGCTGCCTGTCTATGTGCCTGTGTGTGTGTGTGTGTGTGTGTGTGTGTTGGGGGAGGGGGGCGGGGGGCAGTGGCAAGGCGCATAGGCCCCGCTGGCTGCTGCCTGTCTATGTGCCTGTGTGTGTGTGTGTGTGTGTGTGTGTGTGTGTGTGTGTGTGTGTGTGTGTGTGTGTGTGTGTGTGTGTGTGTGTGTGTTGGTCGCCCCGCCCCCGCTTCCTCCACTCGGTAGCGTCGCGTGCATGTGTGTGTGTATGTGTGCGCGCGCGCGTGTGGTGTGTGTGCGTGTGTGTGTTATGTGGTGCCATCTGCTGCCGGGTGGCGCTTTGGTCGCACGCGTTTCGCTTCACAGCATGTCGCGCCGTCCACGTGTGTGGGCCAAGGTGTGGGCTGTGACGTGGCATCCGCTTTTGGAGGACAGACGCTTTGTTTCAAGCGGACGCGAGGAGCAACGCTTTTTGTGGGCGCTGTACCGTTGGACGTTGAGGGTGGCAAGAGGTAAAGGCGTCGAGGTGTGGACAAGTGTTCCCCGGTCACGGGAAAAGGGGCTGAGCCCCTCCACAGTCTGAGGCCGAACAACCTCATCGCCCGGACATAGCCGGGGTCGGTTTCCACAGGCACATAGCCAAACCAGGTGCCTATCTAGCAGTCGCGATGCCACAGCAGAGCCAACCGCAGCCAGACGTAGCACAGTTGTCAACAGCCGCACTACTTGTCATGCCGCAACGCATGCCCTGCCAGCCCCACCGCGGACCGCTACCTAGACACCAGCCGGCTCCTCAGCCTGCGTGCTTGCGCCGCTTCTTGGGCGGCGCTGCGCTCTCCTCCTCCACGTGGCCTTTCCCGCCCCCTCCGCTACCAAGATGCGCGCACGCGGCGCCGCCGCTGCCGCCGCCGCCGCTGCCGCCGCCGCCGCTGCCGCCGCCGCCGCTGCCGCCGCCGCCGCTGCCGCTGCCGCCGCCGCCGCCGCCGCCGCCGCCAGTCTGCAGCGATGCAGGTCGCTTGTGCCCCAGCAGCATTTCCACCAGCGCGTGCCGGATGTTGGTTGCGGAGTTGACGTCACGTCCCTGCACCGTCGGGAGGGTAGAGTGAGTGAGTCCCACTGAGCCCACGACTGAGCCGTCACCCAGCCGTCACCCAGCCATCACCCACTGAGCCCACGACTGCGCCCCACTGAGCCCCACTGAGCCCCACTGAGCCGTCACCCAGCCAGCCATCACCCACTGAGCCCCACTGAGCCGCCACCCAGCCACCCATCCATCGCCCAGCCAGCCGCCCGCCCACAAAGTGGACTCACCCACACCGTCCCGCAGTGGTTGCACACTTGGACTTGGTGAGCACGTAAGCCCCCCCATGGTACGACCGCCTGCAGGCAGCGCTGCCCGTTGCCGAGTAAGTGTTCCCGGGCTGACCCAGGCTGACCCGGACTGACTGGGAAAAGGGACGCTTGAGAAGCGGGCGAGCACCTTGGCGAAGGCACGGCACGAGGCAAGCCGCAAGGTTGTTTTACGGCATTGGTTGACGAGGTGCTTTCATTGCCGTCGGTGAGAGACAAGACGTATGCGGTGCTGTGGAAGGCGAAACCCGATGCGCAGTGGGCTCGTGCACAGTTGGGTGTCGGGGGAGGGGCGGATGACACGGCGGCTCAAATTATAGTCACGCATTCAGGTGTCCAACGCTTTGTGTGGAGCCAGGCGAACGGCGCTGCTTGCACCATTCTTGTTTAATGTCTTCTGGAGGGGGGAGGGGGGTTACCGTGTTTCGGCTCAGATCACGACCGCGTTGCAGGTTCGGGCGTTCATGCGGTCAGCCGCGCGCAGGTGCCACCGTAGACTCGTGAAGACCATGGCCCGCTGCAATGTTTTTACATGCAGTACTGTGTGTTCATTGTGGCCTTCGTTCACGCAAGGAAGGTGTTCCTAGAGCCAAAAGACGGCCCCTTGCCTTCGGCCCGACAACTCAATGGCATTGGCACGCTCATCCGGCGGCCAACCAACTCATGACACACGCCCCTGCCGTCAGCATCTAAGGAAGGTCGTAATTTCTTGCTACGTACCCTGGCGCGGCCTGCCATCCCACAGATGACTAAACCCCACGGCCACACCTTGGCACGGACAGCACACTATCTACCCCCGGGGTCCTGAATTGTTGCGCCAAGCCGCTTGTGCAGTGCCACAGGTAATGGCCAAAACCGTGTGCCTAGCGTCCTGCCCCTCCGCCAGCGCCACCACGTACCCACTGGCCTACTGTCTAATGAACTGCACCGCAGCTCGCAGGAAGACCAATTCCTACGGCAGGTCCAGCCCACCACCTGGCTCTATCGCCTGGCCGCTGCCCCTTGCAGGCGCCGTTGCCGCGCAGCTACTAGGCAGTAAGCGACGCCGCCTGCCACGCCGTTGCAAAGCCGGAGCGGCCAGTCTCTGGCCACTAGCCAGGAAGTGGTGAGCACCCCAGCGATCGCGGCCGCATGAGCATTGATGGCGGCCCGGATGGGGTCCACAGCCTGGCGTGCCACGGCGTCCAGTGCTGCACAGACCTTGTTGTAGAGCTCTCTTATAGGGTAGCCGACGAGAATGGCACCTGTCAGGCCACCTGTCAGGCCACCTGCCAGGACAGAGTATGGAGTATCAGGAAGGCCCGTCAGTTGCGGTGCAGAGCGTGACCAGTTGGCAGGACCGGGCGTCAGATGCACCCGCACAATGCAGCCCACTCGACCCCCATCCGCTGCTACACCCCTTCCCTGCTCCGCCCGTGGCTCCGCCCCTTCCCCCTCCCCCTCCCGCCCCTCCCGCCAGCCTCACCAATCAGCCAGGCGCAGGTCCTGAAATCGCGGAGGTGACGGCGGTGTTGTTCCGCCGTCACCTCCGCGGCGCGGACGTGCGCCTCGGCTCTTATTTCGGCGACTCGTAAGCGAACCTGAAGCGAGTCGTCCGCTCAGCGCGGGCAATGAGCTGCTGCGGATTCCGAGGCTGCCCTCTGACCGCGCCCAGCGCCCAGCGCCAGCAGCAAGCAGAACACGACAACGCTCCAGCTCGCCGCCATGGTGCCTAGCAAAAGTGCTTGCCGGTGTTGCAAGCCCTTCAAGAGATGCCTCGCACTTCTTGGGTGCTGACGCAGGGGTTGGAAGAAGGTGAGTGATGATGGCACAAGTTGAGCTTGTAGATTTGTCCAAACGAGCCAGGATTGCAGGGAACTGAATAAGTTGCGTGATGACTGCTGGGGTCCAGTTCAACTTGAGTCGCTCGGCCAATGGCCGGACAGTGGGGGGGGGCAGTGGGCATCTGCACAAGCAAGCTGTAAAGTTGCGCACGCACGGGGCTGCGGCCTGTGTACGAGACCAATCACCAATGCTGACGCTGCAAGCTTGGCGGGTTGAGGAGCCACAGCAACAGCTGAACAGCAGTCTGGGCGCATGGGGCTGCGTGTGTGTTACAGCCCACCCGCACCAGCGGCCCCGCGCGGACTGAGTCAGTCCGGCCAGGGGCCCCATGCACAGCCACAGCCCCACCCCGGCTGCCACCAGGCTCCGGTGCTTCCAGCAGCTAGCATCTCCGCCCTCCGCCCCCACCCCCGGCCCCGAGCTGTAGGCTTCGAAGAAATGTAAGCTAGTGTGAATGCTAGGCTTGCTGAACAACTCCAAACACATTCCTCAGAAGTGAGCACCCACCCCACCAAACGCCTGGGATCCGGGCCCTCGGGACCCGCCACACTTGCCTCCCTTGCCCTGCTACATCAGCCCATCAAACGCTATACCAAACAGCATACACACATGCATACTTACACACACTGAATCTCGTGCTTCGCAACGCAAGCGACACACAAGCCACCCAGTCAGTCCGGGTCAGTCTGGGTCAGCCCGGGTCAGTGGTCCTCCAGGTGCAGCTTGGCCACCTCGTCGTACTCGGCCTGCATGAGTGAGTGCGTGTGTGTGAGTGTGTGCGTGTGTGTGTCTGAATGTGTGTGTGTGTGTGTGTGTGTGTGTGTGTGTGTGTGTGTGTGTGTGTGTGTGTGTGTGTGTGTGTGTGTGTGTTAAAGAGCACAAGGAAAACGTTGCGCAAAGACAGTGTATGCGATGCAGCAAAGCGACGGTTTACGGATGTTACCTGAAGTTACCTCGCATACCTGCTGCGGTGAGCCGCCGGTCTTACCAACCGGAAATCGCGCAACCCCCGCTACTCTAACCTCGAGGGGGGATTCGTGTCCACACGCTCTCAAGGGTGCAAACCCATGCATGTGCTCACGGTACCGTGAGGCCCAGGCACTCCTACGATTCCTAGCTCCTCGTCGCTACTCCTGGCCGCTAAGTCCAAGCTCCCGCCCAATCCTCGATGAAATTCTCACCTACGAGCGATTAAGAAAACAACAGAGCACAGGGCGGCAGCAGGGGAGTGTCACGAACAAGAGCGAAGGAACATGTTAGCGCGGCGGCGCGCGACGAGCAAGAGCAAACACGCAGCCCAGTCCCAGCCCAATTAACTATACTAGGGGTTGCGCGATTTGGGAAAGAGACGGAGGGTGGGCGACCACGAGCAAGTAAACAGGCGGGGGACGGCATGGGCGCATGCATGACGGCAAATGCAAATGGGGTGTCAGCACCATGGGCTGGCGGGGGAAAAAAACCCCGCTCCCCACTCCATGGTGCGACGGAGGCGGCACATGTGTGTGTGTGTGTGTCTGAATGTGTGTGTGTGTGTGTGTGTGTGTGCGTGAGTGTGTGAGAGAGAGAGAGTGTGTGTGTGTGTGTGTGTGTGTGTGTGTGTGCGTGAGTGAGTGTGTGTGTGTGTGTGTGACAACGGTTTACAGTTGTTTATCAGATCACGTGATCGTGTACCCGGACAACCCGTAGTTGCTAGTGCCAGGGGCGCATTAGCACCTTGTTTGTCGCGCAATGGTCTGGCAGTACATGTCTCCCAAGCCTACGCGTAGCGTTAGACGTCAGTTTGGCCACAGGAGCCGCACCTCCATCTATTGTGGTTAGACACTGATTTGGCCCTAAGAGCCGCATCTCCGTCTATATTGGTGAGACGTCGGTTTGGCCCTAGGAGCCGCACCTCCGTCTATATCAACTCTGCTGCGAGCCGGCAGCTGGTCACTATGCATTGTTTGTTCGCCTAGCAAAAAGTCATGTACCGTCCAAGTCCGGCACGTGGCCGCAGCAACCGCACAACAAGCACCCCGCCGGCACTAGCTACCTTCCCTTCCCTACAGGGCAGAATATGCCTAAGGGCAGCCACAAAGTGAAAGAGAGGATCAAATAACCAAAACCGTCTGTGTCCTAGCCCTGCAGTCACAACAAGCCGCTAACTTCCGCTAGACTTAAAAACCCACACAGTGCGCGCCCCTCTCAGTTATCCGCCATGTGCATTACTGCACGGGGTGTACGCAGCGCCGGTCCCCCTCCTCAGTCACGATGTCCGTGCCCCGCCAGTACGGCTGCAGACCCCGTGTGTGTGTGTGTGTGTGTGTGTGTGTGTGTGTGTGTGTGTGTGTGTGTGTGTGTGTGTGTGTGTGTGTGTGTGTGTGTGTTAAGGAGCACAAGGGAAAAAAAGCGCAAACTCGCGAAGACTGTCTGTGCATGTGCGTGTGTGTGTCTGTGTGTCAGGGTGCTCAAGCAGTGGGCAAGCCATGATCAACACGAACAGCCCCAACCAGCAGGCAACAGCAAGAGGCTCAAGCTGTCGCTCGCACACGGGGCACACCTTCACCCCAGCCCCCCTACATGCACAACCCACCCTGACTCTCCCTCTCCCTCTCCATCTCCCTCTCCCTCCCCGTAACTAACGCCTCTGCCTGTGCTCCGCTAGCTTAGCTTGGTTTGGTGTACTTTGGGCTGGTATTTACAATCCCCGCACCTGCAGCTGCGATATCTTGAGCCCCATGCTGCGCACCACCCGCTGCCGCTCCTCCTCCGGCAGCGCCTGCAGCAGCGCCTCCCAGCGGCCCAGGCACGCCTTCACGGCCGTCTTGGCCTCCGCCACTGACTCGTTGAAGTACACCGTCTCCGCCTCCTCCTTGGCGTACTCGATCTCATCGCGCGCCGCCGCAAACAGCTCGTTCACGGCGTCAACCTGCAAGGAGCCGGATTTGTGTGTATTTCGGTAGAGGGACACTTGCGCACACACGGGCTTAGCCACGACCTACGCCGTGTTCAGCTCACACCTACGCTCTAAGCACATGCCGCGCCTGGTGCTGTGCTGGTACCCAGCCCAGCGCACCTCCTTGGACACGTCTAGGGGGGCGCTGGCGAACCCGCGACTGGGCCCCAGCCCATGCAGCGCCCCTTGTGGGTGTTGCGCGCCAAGGGCTGCTGCTGCCATGGACGGGGTAAAAATGGCGTGCAGCGTGGCGACGCGTGTCCCCACGATAGCACAGCCGCTTGAAGCCGAGGCAGCATAATGCGACAGCCGGCGGCACAGCAGGGACGCAGCGCCTCGCACCGCGGAGCTCATTTGTTCAGTAGGTTTGGGCCACGGGGCGTTTACAAGGATGGGATGCCGGATATGATATGCGTTATCAAGTTGATTATCTTGGGATTTTATTTGCTCTGTGCTGTGCTAGAGTGCTGCCCAGGGCACTAGTGCTGCATGGAGTGCACGCGCAACCGCCGAACATGTCCACATATTCTCTACGGGCTCTAACATGCATTGTTTCCATTGATAGGTACATATAGATGAAAATGGTGCTTGGTAAAAGGTCTGACTATGGCGACGCCAAGTATGCAGGCGTGCAGGTGCCCTTCTCCGATGATATACCCAAGACCGTAGAAGTGAGTAAACCGCAAAAAGTGTAAATAACTCTCTCGGGCGGGGTACATCGCGGTCGGCGCCCGATCGCCATGTTTCGCGCCGCCCTGCGCCCACCGCTTTGCCTCACCCGGCCCCCTCTGGCTTGCAGTCCTATGGCCTGTGCGGCTTTGACTTTGTGGTGGCGCCGCTGGTGCGCGAGAGCTGGCGCCCGCCCGCCCCGGCCGTGCTGGACAACGGCGCGCTGCCCTCGCCGCTGGAGCGAAGCGACTGCCTCTACATCAACAGCTCGCAATGGGCCAACCAGGTGCGGCCGGGGCAGGGGGATGGGCAAGAGGGAGCGGCAAGCGGGAGCGGCACCAGCACGCGGCGGCAGTTGGTACGGCTGGCGGGACCAAGTGTGCGAGTCGAGCCCTCGGGCTGTGTGCCTGGGCACGGTTGGCGCCTGAACGCGCCGTGCCGGCTCTTGCCCAACACACGCTCTTGCAAAGTACGCACCCCTCCTCCCCACCTCCCACGCATCCCACACCTCCTTATCCCCCCCTCCCAAAAGGTGGTGGGCGCCGTCAGCGACTGGATCCAGCCCGACGCGGCCAACCCCGCACTGCGCCAGCGCTCCGTGACCGCCCTCAAGACGCAGCTGGGCTGGGCGGCGCACCTGGGGCTGCAAGCGGTGGTCATGCCGCCGCCGCACGCGCCCGGCCGCTGCCCCAACTACGCCGGCGTGCTCAACCAGGTGGGGGTGGGGTCGTGAGAGGGGGCTGCGAGAGGGGGGCTCTGAGAGGGGGCTGTGAGAGGGGGGAAGCGGGGCAGGGGGGGGGGGCAGAGGGGCTGGGGCGCGCGGGGGCTGGGGTTGGGGAGGGCGGGCTTGGGGTGGGGAGGGGCGGTGGGCGGAGCCGTGGGTGGAGCCGTGCGCGGTCCTTGGAGGCGGAGGGAAGGGGCTTCGTGTGTGCTCCCTTGATTAACGTATTGCGCCACGCGACGCTTTTTGCCTTCCTACCGCAGGCGCTGCAGAGCCTAACCCACATGGCGCTGTGGCTCACGGTGCCGCTCGTCATCCCCACACCCACACCCGCCCACGGTGCTGACAGCGGCGCGGCGGTGTCGGCTGTGGCGGGCGCGGGCGGCTTGGACGGCTGGGAGGCATGGCACCAGGTGGGGCGGAGGGCGGAGGGGGTATTTGGGGGAGGGGGGGTGGGGGAGGGGGGGTGGGGAAGGGGGGGTGGGGGAGGGGGGACAGCATGAGGGAGGTGGAGAGCGGCAACGGAACACACAGGGAATGTGGACCAGGCCTGCGGTGTGGCTTGTGGCTTGTGGCTGGCGCCTGGCGGACCCGTGCGGCTCCTCACCCCGGAGGAGGAGCCCAGAGACCGCCGAGACGACCCGCTTCGCTCATGCTGTCTCGCGCCCCACCATTCCTCTTTCCCCACCCACCCCACCCCAAGATTTTCTACCGGCTACCATTTCCTTAGCTACTCCAGAATGTAACCCCACCCACCCACCCCACCCCCATCCCGCCGCTCCGCCCCGTAGGTCCGCGCTCAGTGCGACCACCACAACCTGCTCGGCGCGGCGCTGCTGGTGGGCCCCACCCTGCCCTCCCCCGCCTCGCTCAAGCGCTGGGCGGGCGAGCCCGTCAAGGCGCTGCTGCTGCCCACGGCCGTGTTCTCCGCCAACAAGCGCGGCTACCCGGTGCTGCCCAAGGCGCACCAGGAGCTGGTGGCGGCCTTCTTCAGGCTGGGCGTGCAGGTGGGTGGGTAGGGCTGTGTGTGTGTGGCTGTGTATGTGTGGCTGTATGTGTGTTAAAAGACAACAAAAGAATCCCGCCCGTGTGTGTGTGTGTGTGTGTTAAAGAGCACAAGGAAAACGTTGCGCAAAGACAGTGTATGCGATGCAGCAAAGCGACGGTTTACGGATGTTACCTGAAGTTACCTCGCATACCTGCTGCGGTGAGCCGCCGGTCTTACCAACCGGAAATCGCGCAACCCCCGCTACTCTAACCTCGAGGGGGGATTAGTGTCCACACGCTCTCAAGGGTGCAAACCCATGCATGTGCTCACGGTACCGTGAGGCCCAGGCACTCCTACGATTCCTAGCTCCGCGTCGCTACTCCTGGCCGCTAAGTCCAAGCTCCCGCCCAATCCTCGATGAAATTCTCACCCTCATGCGGCCATGTAGCACCAGGTCCAAGTACACGCACAGCTTATGGGGACGTCGATCCCCCGGGGCGGCGGCATGGGGAGGGTGGGCCGAAAGTTAGTACAGTACAGGTTATGGCGCAAATCGGAGGAACGCGACAAGCAGGAGGAACACGGCGCGCCCGAGGCGTGTGTGTGTGTGTGTGTGTGTAAAGGGTGTTTCGGGATGGCGCGGGCGGGCGCGTGGGGGCAGGCCTGAGCGGCACCAGCAACGATACCGGTGGCAACCACGTGGCCCTGCCAGCCCTCCGCGGCACCCCCAACCCCCTTCCGGCCCTCAATTGCCTGACTCGCACCTCGCACCACCCCCCACCTCCATCCCACCATCCCAACCTTCTTTGCAACGCCCACCCCAACCGGACCCCCGCCCACTTCCCACCCCTTAACCCAGGTGGTGATCACAGGCGAGGCCTGCCACGCCGTGCCGCCGCCCGCCGCCGCCGCCGCCGCGGCCCCGGGCGCCAAGCAGGTGACGCCGGCGCCCGCCGCCGCCGCCGCGGTGGGCCCTGGCGGCGAGCCGCTGGGCTTCACAGTGACAGACCCGGGCGAGAGCCACCCGCTGCGGCCGTACTGGGAGTACCTGTGCTTCCTGTTCAGGCGGCTGGAGGTGGTGTGTGAGCAGGTGCGGAGGAGGGGGCGGGAGGGGAGGAGGGAGGGTGGGTGGAGAAGGGAGGGGAGGTGGGTGGTGGGGTAGGGCGGGTCGGGGCGGGTTGGGGGAAGGCTGGCGGGTGCGGTGGGGTGGCATGGTGTGGTGTGGCGCACACATGTGAGGTGGAGGCGGAGGTGGAGGTGGAGGCGGAGGCGGAGGCAGCTGGTTGCGGAACAGCCTGTCCGGGGCCGCCACAGGTAGCACCTTGTGTACGGTGCCTTAGCTCCCACCAACAACACGCGTGAGCTGTCCTGGTGAGTGTGCTGACCCCGTTTGTGACACACCCGCACACGCACAGGAGCGGCAGGAGGCGAGTTACCGGGACTACCTGCAAGTGCCGCTGCAGCCGCTGCAGGTGGGAGGGCGTGTGTGTGTGTGTGTGTGTGTGTGTGTGTGTGTGTGTGTTCGTGTGTTTTGTGTGTGCGAGGTTTGTGTGTGTGTGTGTGTGTGTGTGTGTGTGTGTGTGTGTGTGTGTGTGTGTGTGTTCACGTCAGAGGCCCTGTGCTGTAACGTGCAACATGCAGTGTCTGTGCGCGTGCGCGCACATGTGTGTTCCTGGTAATATCAGAACGAGTGTGTGTGTACCGGTCATATGTGCACCGGTATGCCTGTGTGTGTGCGTGCGTGGGGCCTGTGGCGGGCTTTCGTTGGGGCTTGGGGCGGGGCCGTCCGGGCATGTGGCGGCATGCAGCTGCCACCGCACAGCAGCAGCGAGGTACAGAGGCGCAGAGGATGAGTCACCTTGTGACCCGACCGCGCTGCGGCGCAACCTGGTGGGGGTTCCAAACCTAAACCAAAAACTTTGATACTGATGCGCCTCACTCGCACCGATGCGCTTATGCCTTGGGCATTTCATGTCTGCATAGGGCATCGACGATCGCGCATGCATAGAGTCAAGCACGCTCTCGTGCAAACGGGGGCTCTGGGATGTGCACGGGGCAAAGGCGGAGCTGCGCAGACGATGCGACACACCTTGAGACCCGACCGCGCTGCGGCGCATGTCCCTGGGGGTTCCAAACCTAATACCAAAAACTTTGATACTGATGCGCTCCACGGCTTTGCCACCGCCCGCCCGCCGGCACGCCGGCACGCACGCATGCAAGCACGCACGCACAGATGCAAGCATGTTGCATCTCTTTTCACTGTCGCTCCTGTCCCACTTTGGTCTCGCACGCCTGTGGTACCTGGCCACCAAACAGCAACATGCCGCGCAACCGGCCTCCTCCTTCACCTCCCTACCCCCCACACACCTCCCCCTATCCCCATACCCCACCCCCCCACCCCATCCTGTACCGCTTTTCCAAACATCCTTGCCACCTCCCACCCCACCCCCGGCAGGATAACCTGGAGTCCCAGACGTACGAGACATTTGAAAAGGACACCCAGAAGTACACCCTGTACGAGGAGGCGGTGTTCAGGTGGGGGTGGGGCTTGGGGGGGGGGGGGAAAGGGCACCGGGGGGCGGTTGCTTCCAGCAGTCTCATGGGGGACGCAGGGTGGGGGCGGGCCGGGAGGGGCGGAGTTACAGCCCGCAGCACCTTTCCACACCACCCCAACACACGCGCCCGTACCACGCACACACACACACACACACACACACACACACGCGCCTTTCCTGCATGCGCCCTCCAACCCACATCCCCCTCTCCCTCCTTCCCTCCCTCCTTCCCTCCCGCCTTCCCTCCTTCCTCCACCTCCTTCCTCCACCTCCCTCCTCCACTTCCTCCCCCCTCCTCCCGCGCAGGGCGCTCAAGGACCGGCAGGCCGCCGAGGCCGCCGCCGCCGGGCCGCGCGACCCATTCGACCCAGCCAACGCCACCGACGCGCCCGCCGCCTCCGCCGCCTCCACCTCGGGTCGACCGGTGGTTCTCATGGTGGTGGGCGCGGGCCGCGGGCCCCTGGTGCGCGCCTCCATGCGGGCTGCGGCGCGGGCGGGCGCGCGGCTGCGTGTGTACGCGGTTGAGAAGAACCCCAACGCGGTGGTGCACATCCAGCACATGCTGCGGACCGAGGGGTGGAGCGACTGCGTGACTCTGGTGTCGGCGGACATGCGGCACTGGCAGGTGGGCGGGCGGGGCGGGGAGGGGCGGGGAGGGGAGGGGAGGGGAGGGGAGGGGAGGGGAGGGGAGGGGCGGGGAGGGGCGGGGAGGGGAGGGGAGGGGAGGGGAGGGAAGGTGGGGTGGGTTGGGTAGTCTGTTCCAGGGGAGGTGTGTGTGTGTGTGTGTGTGTTTGTGTGTGTGTGTGTGTGTGTGTGTGTGTGTGTGTGTGTGTGTGTGTGTGTGTGTTAAAGAGCACAAGGAAAACGTTGCGCAAAGACAGTGTATGCGATGCAGCAAAGCGACGGTTTACGGATGTTACCTGAAGTTACCTCGCATACCTGCTGCGGTGAGCCGCCGGTCTTACCAACCGGAAATCGCGCAACCCCCGCTACTCTAACCTCGAGGGGGGATTAGTGTCCACACGCTCTCAAGGGTGCAAACCCATGCATGTGCTCACGGTACCGTGAGGCCCAGGCACTCCTACGATTCCTAGCTCCGCGTCGCTACTCCTGGCCGCTAAGTCCAAGCTCCCGCCCATTCCTCGATGAAATTCTCACCTACGAGCGAATAAGAAAACAACAGAGCACAGGGCGGCAGCATGGGAGTGTCACGAACAAGAGCGAAGGAACATGTTAGCGCGGCGGCGCGCGACGAGCAAGAGCAAACACGCAGCCCAGTCCCAGCCCAATTAATTATACTAGGGGTTGCGCGATTTGGGAAAGAGACGGAGGGTGGGCGACCACGAGCAAGTAAACAGGCGGGGGACGGCATGGGCGCATGCATGACGGCAAATGCAAACGGGGTGTCAGCACCACGGGCTGGCGGGGGAAAGACCCCGTGTGTGTGTGTGTGTGTGTGTGTGTGTTAAAAAACGAAACGAAAGCCCGCCCAGACGACGTGTGTGTGTGTGTGTGTGTGTGTGTGTGTGTGTGTGTGTGTGTGTGTGTGTGTGTGTGTGTGCGCATGTGTGTGTATACATATAGGGGTGACTCTGTGGCAGTATGCCGCACCGGTCGTTGTCGTTGCTGCCTACGGGTTGCCTATGGACTCGGTGACTGGCACAGGAGCACTTCAGCGCCCCGACGCCCCCCCGACCGTGTTGTCGCCTCGCCTGCACCTCTACCACCGCCAACACCACCCGCTCACTCCTCGCCGCTCCCCCGCACCCGCACCCACGCCCGCACGCTCTGCCACCACCACCACCACCACCACCACCACCACCACCACCACCACCACTCCCGCCCCCTTCAGGCTCCCGAGCCCGCCGACATCCTGGTCTCGGAGCTGCTCGGCTCCTTCGGTGACAACGAGCTGTCGCCCGAGTGCCTGGACGGGGCGCAGCGCTTCCTGGCGCCTGGGGGCATCTCCATACCGCAGGTGGGTGGGCGCGCACGTGTGTGTCTGTGTGTCCATGTGCCTTGCACCCTGCTGCTGGGCTTCCGCACACACACACACACATTCACACACACCCCCTCCTCCTCCTCCTTCTGGACCCCACCCTCCACCACCCACCCTCCGCCCTCCACCCTCCACCCGCCTGCAGTCCTACACCTCCTTCCTGGCGCCGGTCACCACGCACAAGCTGCACCACGACGTCAAGGCCTACAAGGACCTGGAGCACTTCGAGACGCCCTACGTGGTGCGGCTGCACAGGTAGGTGTGACAGCAGGGGCAGGGGCGGGGTGGGGTGGGGTGGTAGGCGGGTGGGATGGGGTGGGGTGGGTAGGTGGGTGGGTGGGTGGGTGGGTGGGTGCGTGGGTGGGTGGTTGGGTGCGTGGGTGGATAGGACATGTTGGAGGTTGGGGGCGCAAGGCAGGTGCGCCAGCGGGCAGCCGGTGCGCGGCTGTTCAAAGGGCCAGGGCAGCTCAAGGCGGGGAGGCAGGGTGCAAGCACCACTGCCCGCGCCTGTCCACACCTGCTGCCCACACGCCTGGACACCTCCCCACTCCCCGCTCCCTGTCCCCGACTCAATCGCGCCCAACCCATACAGTGAAGCCCCCCGTCCCCCGACCCCATCTCCCACCGCCCAATACACACACGCCACGCCCACACGCCCACGCAGGCACTACCTGCTGGCGCCCACGCAGCCGCTGTTCACGTTCGTGCACCCCAACACCGACGCGCCGATTGACAACTCGCGGTACGACAGCCTCGTGTTTTCTCGCGACCCAGCGGACGGCGCGGCAGTGCTTCACGGCTTTGCCGGGTACTTCGAGTGCGCGCTCTACAAGGACGTGTTGCTGTCGATCCACCCGCCATCGCACAGCGTAAATATGTTCAGCTGGTTCCCCATTTTCTTCCCGCTGCGCGAGCCGGTGTACGTGCCGGCGGGCGGCGAGGTGGGGGTGCAGGTGTGGCGATGCTGCGCGCCGCACAAGGTGTGGTACGAGTGGGCGTTGAGCGCGCCGGTGGCGGGGCCGATCCACAACGTGAACGGCCGGTCGTACTGGGTGGGGCTGTGAGCGGAGCGTTTTGTGTGTGTATGCGTGTGTGTACCGGTTGTGATTTGAGAGGGAGGGGAGGGGCAGCGAGCGGGTTAGGTGGCGTGTTGCGACGGGTCGCGAGGTGAGCGGCGGCAGCATGGAATGAAGATGGACGTCGGATGGGATTGTCGATGCTCGGTTTGGAGTAAGCTACATGCATGCAGGTTGTGCGCGCGCTACTATGGATTGGCGTGAAGGAGCTGGGCAGGAGGTGGGAGGGCGGGAAGGGCTACTGAAGAGTGCGAGTGCGACACTCACACCGGCTGGCGCGCAAGTGAACAGAGTCGCGAGTTTCTCTTTAAGCAGGTGCTATGTTACATGCCATAGTTGTGTAAGCAGGCTAGTATTGACGACCAGCATCATCGGGAGGAAATGCGACCGCCTAATGGCGACTTCGAGCAGATGTCGTCTCGCTGGGAGCCTGCGCTGTAGCTTTTGCAGACAGACCACATTTATTGAGCTCCCTGAAATCACCACCACCAATGACGTTGTAGGGAGCCTCAGAAATATACAGCTCAACATTGCAAAATTTCATAGCAAAGGAACGGCTCCGCCGCGCGGCAATCATAGGATGACAACAGTAGCACTTCAACCCGCAATGATGCCTGCAGCCGGGCTCTCATCGGGAGAAGCGCACATTGCCCATGACCGAGGGCATCCGACAAAGGAGGCGCTCGACTACAGCGAGCTTCCAATCCAGCGTGCCAAGAGCGTAGTATTGCCTGCAGTGCCGGTGTCTATGAACTACACAAACGAGGACATTCCGTTCTCCCACCCAAGTGGTGAGTGCGACTCCTGGCCTCCCCTGACCAATATGGCATGGGGGGCCGTCAGAGGGGACGCGCTCGTGGGGAGCGCGATGAAAGCCAACGGGGAGGAGGGCGTACGGGCGGAGTGGAGACGGGAGGGGTTCAGTCGCACCTGCACACACTCCATGCATTGTCTACGCCGACAGCTGCCACTCGCCCCTTACCCCGGCCCGCGCTCCCCTCCCCCTCCCCATCTCTCCCCCTCCCCCTCTCTCACCATCTCTCCCCCCCTCCCCCCGCAGCCACGCCGCTCACGTCCTGCTACGGCCTGCCGCGCACCTTCAAGGCCGGCAGCCGCTGCCTGAACCCGCTGGAGCCGCGGTACGTGCTGCCGGGCGCCTCCGCCTACCTCGCCAAGCAGCAGGCCGGGTCCGGGCCAGCAGCAGCAGCATCAACACCCGCTGCAGCAGCCAGCCTAGACAGCCCCGGAGCCGGAGGCGCCAGCAGCGGCGGGGCAGGCGCCACGGCCCTGCCCAGCCCCAGCCGCACGGCCTCCGGAGCCGAGGGGCGACTGCTGCCAGCGGTGTCCATCCCCCGCAGCACCGGAGGAGGCGGAGCCGACAGCGCAGCCGCCGTCTCGTCGCCCAAAGCGCCCGGCAGCTCGCTAGCGCCGCCGCTGCCGCCCGCCTCGCCCGGCCACGGTGGCGGCGCCGCCGCCAGCAGCCCACTGGGCCTAAACCCGCACGTGACCACCAATGGCGCCGTCGGCGGACTCCTGCTCTACGGCCCCGGCCCCGGCTCTGGCGCGGGCACGGGCGTGGGCGTGGGCGCGGGCGCAGCCGCCGTGTCTTTGTCGTCGCCCTCCGTCGCCGCCATCGCCGCCGCCGCTGAGGCCAGCCGCTGCCTCAACGTCACGGACATCAACGGCCCGCGCCGCAGCACCTCCACGCCGCCGCGCCGCGCCGGCGCCGCCGGCGGCGGCTTCGACCCCCTGCACGTGTCGGACATCGTGTCGCCCACGCGGCGGCCCAGCCCCACGCGCCACCTCAGCAGCCTCACCACCTCGGACATCCGCGGCGCTACGGTGCGCGCGCGCACGCGCGACGCGGCTTCTCCGGGGCGCGGCACACTCAACAGCGCCGACATCCCGGGCGCGTCGCCGGGCTGCCTGGCGCGCGCCTCGCCCACCACGTTTGCGCTGGGCCGCTGGCCGGCGCCTGCGGTGCCGCAGTTCAACTTCCCGGTGGCAACGCGCGTGACGATGCTCAAGATGCCGCCTAACAGCATGACCTGAGGCGCAGCGTGGCCTACAGGCGCAACGGAGGTGGCAGTGGGGGAGAGGGGGGAAGGATGGAGCGCTGCGGAGGTGTGGGGGGCTGAGGTGTGATGGCGGCCCGGCCGGAAGGCATCGCATGTGAGGCTAGGCACGTTGGTGCGCCTGCAGTGCCGCAGCGTGCGCGGGCATGGTGGGGGGGACGGCGGCGTGGCGTCAACCGCGTGCCGTCTTGGTGGACAAGAATAGAAGGAGATGGGGACATGGGATAGTCAGTTCCAAGCCCAAACTGAACTTTAGGTGGAGGAGTCGTGAGGCGGTGGAGCCGTGGCGGCGTGGCGGCTTGGGGCCTAAGGGGAGGGCAGTGTGTGCCGGGAGGCTGCTGGCGGTGGTACTGGCAGAGAGGATGCCCTAGTCATAGGCAACGCATTGGCGTCCAAAAGGTGGGACTGGCTGGACTGACGCATGGACAGGGACAGGCTCACAGGCTCACAGGCACATGCATAAGGAGCTGCCGTGGTAGCTGCTTAAGCTTCCAGGCAGTGCGGCAGCAATACTATGCCGGACCGCAAACCAGTCGTCGACTGGTTGTTCCGGCTTTTCATCCAATAAAGCAAGGAAAGGGAAGTGGTGGTGAGTCCTCGCACAAGGGCACGGCCGTGTCGGCATGCCATCACGCTGTGGCCCGGCGCTTCGTTGGCAACCGACAGGGTGATAGCTGTTGAGTCCTCGCGCGGATGCTGTTAGGTTTCGTGACACGCATCCGAACGGTGCGACTGCATACAACTGATTCTTCAATTTGCTTGTCCCCCGCTTATTCCCGGTCCAGTGAGCCGCGGCGTACTGGGGAGAGTCGGGGCTGGCCGCGGTCCCAAACGCACTGAGACGAAGTGCTGAATTTGCATTCATAGGGTCTGGGCGAGCCAACAGTGTTGAGACTCAAATCTCAATTTGAGGCTTGGCAGGCGTGTGGGCGTGTGAGGGCAGAGTGATGGAGCCATGCATTACGCTGCGTAGGATGGCGAGCTGCAGGAGTGCAGGGGCACGGCGCCGAGATGTGAACGTCACTTTGGGGGGGGGCTGTGCACGCTCGTTATCGACGATGCTTGGAAACGAATAATGGCGGGGAGGGCTGTTTGTTCTAGGTGCCATTCCGTGCTGACGCGTGTGGCCGTGCGAGGACGTGCAATAGGGCAGCCGGGTCGAAGACTGCTGGAATGACTAGCAGCTAGCAAATCAGAGGCGGCGGTAGGCCGGTCGTGGGGTACCGGTAATGTACTTGTATCTGTGACATATGTACCGTGTCTCTGATCTGTGTGCGAGGCAGGGGCCAAGAGGAGCCGATGGTGGTCACAGCCTTGCAGATTGCAATCGCCAGCAGCGGCCGACGCCCCAGCCTTCGGTCCGTTACCAGAGCCGGCATCCCGCCGCACGCCCGCACCCCAGCCAACACTCCACTCCACCAGTCGCTCCTCCGGGGCCCCATGTACCCCACCGGGCATACGGCATCGATGGCACTGCCCGCGCGGCCCGTCCTCCCACCTTCACTCCAGCCCCTTACCCGCCCGTCAGGACGCACCTCCACCACCTCTTCCTCCCTCGGCAGCCATGCTCCTCATTCAACCCATCGGCACCCGCACCCGCACCGATACCCGCACCGGGCCAAGCAATCGACAGTCGCCCGCATGGCCACGCCGCTGACTCCTCCGGCGCTCGCATTTGCTCCACGCCTCTCTGCCGGTGCCGCAGCCGCCTCGCCGCACTGCTCTCGGCTGCGTCCCTATGTACAGCCTTGCGGCCGCCGAGCAGCCCCGGTGTCAGGCACACGTGCGAGGCAATACCACACGCACACGTGTTCCTCGGAGCGTGCCCGCCTGGCTACCTCCGGCCCACATTCTTAAGGTCGCATGCCGCCATGATCCGATCTCCCCCTCAACCGCCTCAAAACCTGTTTTAACATTTATTGGGTTCGAAGCAAACTACCCCTCCCTCCCTCCCTCCAACGCCCCGGGCAACACAAACTACCCCCCGCCCCGCTCCTTTGAGACACCTAACCCCCCGCCTCGGGCGCAGGCGGCACTGCTGCTGACGGGTCACCGACCGCGGTCGGGTCCATGGGCGGCATCGTCATCGCGCTGCCGTCCGGCACGCCCGCCGCCGCCGCCGCCGCTGCCGCCGCCGCCGCGGCCGCCACCGCCAACCCGCCGTCCACCGGTTGTAGCTGCTCCGCGCCCGCCTCTTGCGGCGGCTGGAAGCCCGCCACGCCCGCCGCCGCCAGCTGCGCATACAGCCCGCTGACCTGCGACCCGTCAAAGGCCGGCGGCACACCTCCCGCCGTGCCGTCAAACAGCCCAGGCACCGCGCCTGGTAGGAAGAAGTTGGGCGGCAGCGCGCCGCCGCCCTGGCCCGCCGCCGCGGCCGCGGCAGCCGCCGCCGCCATGAATGCGTTGGCGTCCATCCCGCCGCCCTGCGCCGCCGCCTCGTTCATCGCCTCCAGCAGGCTCGACCCAGGCCCCGCCTCAGCCCCCGGCGCCACCGCGCCGCTGCCGTCCGCGGGCGCCGCCGCGGCAGCTGCCGCCGCTGCCGCGGCGGCGGCAGCGCCGCCGTCGTCGTCTGCGAGTAGTGCCGACAGCATGCCGCCGCCGCCCGCCAAGAGTGCCATCGCATCCGCCACCGCCGCCGGTGTCGGCGTGGGGCCCTGCATCGGCGGCGGCGCCGTCCCGTCCACGGGCGGCGCCGCGCCCGCCGCTGCCGCCGCCGCCGCGTTCGCCGCCGCCTGCGTTGCCGCCGCCATTGCTTCGCTGTTATCCCCGAACAGCAGCCCCAGCAGCGACTCCGACCCCTCCGTCGGCTGCCCGCCGGGTTGCCCCACCGCCGCCGCCGCCGTCGCCGCCGCCAGCGCGTTCACCGCCGCCACGGGGTCCATCGGCGCCCCCGCCGCCGCCGCCGCCGCCGCTGCTGCTGCCGCCGCCGCCGCGCCGCCGTCTGTGGACGCCGCCAGGGCTGTGGAGAGGTTGATGTTCCACCTGGCCTGCACCTCGGCGCACAGGGTGTCCAGCACCTGGCGCACGGCGGTGGGGTCGGCGTCCCGCATGCGGCTCTGCAGCGAGTGCCGGAACTTGGCCAGCCGTGTCAGGGGCAGCCCGTCCACAGAGTTGTCCGCCTGGGGTGGGGGGTTGGGGGTGGGGTTACATTCATGATTAGTAATGGAAGTGGGGTGGGGTTACATTCATGACTAGTTAAGGAAGTGGTAGACGGGGGTGGGAGAGGGGGGTGCGTGATGCATGGTGAGTGAGAGGACCGGGGGGCGATGAACAGGCGCAGCGTGGGGCGGTGGGTAAGCCGCGCATGAAGGACAGGGGGTGTGAGCGAAGCACGTGAGCACGCATGAAGCGCCCCCCGCCCCCCCTCCCTCCCCCCCCCTCACCATGACGTAGCTGTAGTTGCGCCACAGCTCGCCAAAGTCCACGCGGCCGGGGTCGTCGCGGAAGGTGTCCAGCATGCTGGTCAGCTTGTCCACCAGCGGCTGGTCGGGAACCACCTCCAGGCCGTGCACGTTGGTCCTGCGGGGGTTGCAAAGATTGGTGCAGAGATATGGGGGGGGAGGGCGTGTGTGCATGCGCGCGCGAGATTTTGGGGGTTTGTGGGTTGCTAAAATGATAGCAGCACAGGTAGCGAAGGAGCGGGCCGTTGTCTTCACAGCTGGCTGTCACCGGCCCACCGCGCCCCCGCCCCCTGACCTTGGGGCCTCCTGCCAGCGCCGTCCGCGCCCCCTCTCCGCCCTCCCCTCTCCGCCCTCCCCTCCCTGCCCCCCCCCCATCAGCGGCCCCACCTGACGAAGTATGGCACCAGCTGGCTGTTGCGCGTCTGCACGGTGAAGGTGGTGATGACGGAGATGGGGTGCGGCATGGCGGTGTCGTAGGGGCCCACGATGATGCCCAGGAACGGCTCCAGCTTGGTGGTGGGGCACCTGGCGGACGGGCGGGACGGGGCGGGGCGGGGTACATTCAGGATTAGCAAAGGGGGGTGGGTGCGGGCAGGGACATACTGTAGAGGCGGCGGCGGGCGGCAGCGTTAGAAGGTCGGGGATGCAGTGGTGGGAACCCTTGGGCGACCAAGGAGGAGTCTGGTACTGCAGGCGGAAGGATCGCGCCTCTGACACCACCCTGCATCCCGCTCCAGCCGTCGGCTCTACCGCCCCCCGCTCCTGCCCCGCTCGCTTCGGACCTCCTTCCCACTTCCGCCCCTCCCCCTGCCTGCCCCTGCCCCTCGCCCCACATCCCACCCCTGCCCCTCCCCCTCCCCCGCCCCTCCCCCGCCCCCCGCCAGCGCCAGCCTCACTTGAACAGCGCCTGGTAGTTGCGCTGGTTGTCCATGTCCTTCTGGCTGGGGCTGGGCTCGAACACCGGGTGCGAGTGGTACCAGCCCACGCACGTCTGGCCCTTGGCCTCCATCAGCGACTGCACCTCAACCTGCAGCAAGGGGCGTAGGCGCGTAGGTGCGTGTTTGAGCTTGTGTGTTTGTGTTTGTGTGTGTGTGTGTGTGTGAAAGAGCACATGGAAAACGTTGCGCAAAGACACTGTGTGTGTGTGACAGGGCGGGTAATGCCAGGTGGTTGGCGCCAGCAGGTCTCCCCTGTCTTCCACACCCCTGCACGGCGCCGGCCTGTGGCTCTCCTTCCCTCGCTCCCTTCCCAAACAGCTCATAGCTTACACAACATCCACTCCCGACTTTTCTTGGCCCCCGCCCCGCAAATGCCCACGCGCTCCCCCCGCCTCCATCCCCCCCCCAAAAACACACACACGCCCACCTGCGCTGTGGGGTCGAGCTCCACGCTGGTTGCGGCGTCGCTGCCCTCGGCTCGGCGGCAGGGGTAGGCCTCGATCACCACCAGCTGCTTGGTCTCGGGGTGCCACGTGCCGCCCAGCAGGCCGATCACCTGAGCGGGGCGGGGGGGGGGGGCAGCACATGCAACACGGGGTGGTCAGGCCACAAAGCCGCTTCTCAGCAATCACCTACGCGCCATGCCACCCGCCCGCCATGCCACCCGCCCGCATCCAGTCAGTAGCCCCTCCGTCCCCTTGTAGGACTGCCCTTGCACCACTTCCGACCCGCTCCGTCGCAAGTCCGCTCTCATGCAAGCCGTACACACCCCCACCCCTACCCAAAGTCTTGCCACCCCTCGCCCCATGCCCAACAGCCCCCCTCCCCACAGCCTCCTCCCAGGCCCCTCGCCTCCCCGCCCCTCCCCGCTCCCAAGCCCCCCCCCCCCGCCCTCCTCTCCCAACCCTCCTCCCTCCCACCCTCCCTCCTCCCATCCCCACCTCGAAGTTGCTGAGGTGTGCGTGGAAGTCCATGGCCAGCAGCGCCCAGCTGCTCATGTCCACCGTGTACGGCTGGGCCAGCGGCGAGCCGCTGCCGGGCTGCCCCGTGAACTCCTGCGGCTTCACCAGCTGCAGGCTCTCGCTGGTCTCGCCCATGGTGGCCCGCTGCCCCGCGAGCTCGCGCCGGGGCCGGTTGCGCGCGTACTCGGTCTGCGCCGCCAGGCCGCTGGGCGGCGGCGGCACGCCCATGAGCGGCGCCGCGGGGGCGGCGGAGGGCGCGGGCGGGATGGGCGCCGGCGGCAGCGCTGTGCCGGGCGGCAGTGTGAGCGGCGGTGGCGTGAGGCCTGCGGGCGCGCCGCCGCCGAGCGCGGCGGCGAGGGAGCTCAGCGGCGCGGAGACGGCGCCGCCCAGCGCCGCCGCCAGGCCGCTGGCGGTGTTGTTGCTGTCGGTGGCGCCGCTGAGCAGCGCCTGGAAGCCGCCCAGAGGCGCGCCGCCGCCAGGGGGTGCCGCCGGGCGCCGCCCCCAGCGGGTTGCCGGCGATGTTGGCTAGGTTGAGCCCCGACGCCGCCAGGCTCAGCTGCGCCTGCGCCGCCGCCGCCATCAGCTGCTGCGTGGTCAGGCCGATGTTGCCGCCCGCGGCCGCCGCGGCGGCGGCCACCGCCGCCGCCATGGCGGCGGCGACGGCCTGACTCGCCGCGTCCGTGCCGCCCAGGCCCGGGATCCCGCCCAGCGCGCCGACGGCGGGGTTGGCGGCGGCGCCGTCCGTGTCGTCGCCGTCATCGCTGCCGCCCTTCCGCGGCCGCTTGCGGCTGCTGCTGGTGCGGATGCGTTGCCGCTCGCCGGAGCCGCGCGCCGCCGGGGCTGTGGGCGCCTGGTCGTTGGGCAGGCGGCCGCCGTACATCTGCGGCAGCCGGTCCAGGTCCAGGCCGGACAGAGCCACGCTCAGCTCCTCATGCGTCAGGCCTGTGTGTGTGGGGGGGAGGTTCCATAGAGTGCGCAGTTTTAGTAGAAGGGCCGGGCCGCCAGGTTGCCGGTCGCTCCTTGGGCAGCCCCATGCGGCGACACGCCCCCAGACGCAGTGCCGTGCCGCTTCACCCCAGTACCACATACCTGGCCCCGCTGAACACCCCCTCTCCCCCGCTACCCACACATAACCTGCGTCGAACTCCGCCCCTCCGCCACCAAGCCATCCCGCTCCAGCCCCCGCCCCAGCCCCAGCCTGCCCACAAAAAAAACCACAGCCACTCACGCAGCAGCAGCTCCGGCTTGAAGCCGTAGCTGCGTGCCGCCGCGCTGTAGGGGTCCAGCATGGCGCCACTGAGCGTGTAGCCGGCACCGGTGCGCGCGATGGCGGCCGGCAGCGGCTTGCCCGCCAGGCACAGCTTGATCAGGTACTTCTGCGCGTGCGAGGCGATAGCGCGGTGGTCGCGGGTGCCCACCAGCTCGCTGCCCTTCTTCCAGTCGCGGCCGTAGGCCTCCATGGCCTGAAGGGGGGCAGGGAAAGGGTGAGGTGAGGTGGGGTGAGGGTTTGGTGGGGTTGCTGGACACAATTCCCAATGCGGCAGGGTGCGGGGCGATAAGGAAAATAGGTGGAGCGCCCTCAATTGTCCAAATGTCAAAGCAGCTTCGCTCTGTTCTTCACCATGTGCATCAGCGGTCAGCCAGGCCTGCCCGGTGCTGCTGCCAGCTGCAACCCAGTTCCCTCCTATCCAGCGACGCCGGCTCAGCGCCTCCTCCTCCGCGCCAGCTCTGCCCAGCGGCTGCCATGTTCACTATCACCCCGCCACCGCAGCCCTCTGATCCACCCCGCCTCCCCCCCTCCCCCGTTCCTCCCCCGTTCAGTGCATCCTGTACCGCTTTTCCAAACATCCCTGCAACCCCCTTCCCACCACTCTCACTCCCTACTCTCACTCCCCAGCACGCCGCCTCCCCCCCCCCCCCACACACACACCTTGAGGAACAGTGTCTCCTCCTCCGGCGTCCAGGCGCGGCCCGCCTGGCGCTGCTTGCCCACATCCTTCCGCCGCCGCCGCCCGCTCTTGGTCCGCTCGTCGTCATCGTCGTCCGTCTCGCCGCCCGTGCCCAAGCCATCCACGCCGCCGCCGCCAGGCATGGGCGGCAGGCCCCCGGGCATTGCGCCGGGCGTGGCACCCAGCGCGCCCGCTAGCCCGGGCATGGAGGCTCCGGCAGCCGCCAGGTTGGCAAGAGCGGCCATGGAAGCCGGGTCGGTGATTCCGGCGAGACCGGCGGCGAGCGCGTTGGGCTCCGGCTTCACCTCCATCTTGACGCTGGGCGGCATCGCAGCGGGCGTCACGGCCACCGAGCCGGGCGCGGCTGTGGCAGGAGCAGCGAGTCGCGATGGGCAAGTGTGCGGTGGGTGGTTGGGGGATCGGACGGGATCGCGGGCAGGAGTGTGTAAGGGGTGGGTGCGCGGGTGTCAGGACTGGAGGGGGCCGGTCGCCGCGCTGCAAACGAGCGTGCCGGCAGGGCGGTGCGAGACCCCGGGTCATTCTTAGGACTCAGCATGGCCATCGGTGCTAGCTGCGCCGTGGGGTTGCTGCCTAGCGAGTGCGGGGCGCGACCCGAAGCGCCGGACCGGAGCCCCTTCCCGTGCAGCTCTCTACTGGAGTCCGTCGTCAAGGGGGAGGGGCCCACTGACAGCCCGAGGCGCCCGAAGCAAGTTGTACGCAACGCGCCGGCTCTTGCTTTTTGATAACATGCCCCAAGATTGGTTCAGCCGCCGCAGTGAACAGTTCAAACCAGCGATGCTCGGCGCACCTGGTCCTCTACCGCGCCCTCTGCCGCGCCCTCTGCCGCCTCCTCCTCCTGCTCCTCGCCCACGCCCCCGTCCTCCTTTTTTCTTAGGGCCGCCATAATCCGAGTCCTCAGAGTCGTCTGCGTAGTCGTCGCCAGCGTAGTCCGGGTCATCGTAGACGGTCGCGTAGGGGTTCATAGTGACGCCTTGCGCGGCCAGTGCACGAGCAAGGGCTTCATCATTTGCTGTGTCCATGTCTGCCTAGGTGCTCGGCATTGGCGGAGTCGCCGCGGGGCCGGGGGTCAAAGTTTGGTTCAGGCGCGAAACTTTCTATTTAGGCCTCGTTCGCCGCGCCCTAGTGGCCCCTATGCAACTGTATGCTATCCTTTGTACCAGGAACGAGGGCGGAGGGTCCTGCAAGCGCTAGGGAGCTCGGAAACCCAGCTCGGTTGCCCTGGGCGCCCAATCGCACCAATTGCACCCGACTGCATGGGCGCCCCATCCCTAATGGTTTCCTTTCGCTTCCTCCTGAGCGAGACTGCGCGAGAGAGCCGTGGCGGGAGGACATGACCTCGGCGTTGCTAGTGGCCAGCCGCAGGGCTCGGCAAGCCCAGGGCTTACCGCGGTGCCTGCTCCATGCAATCGGCATTCATGCAGGGACGCGAGCTGAGTTCGCTAGCGTCGCGCTTCAAGAGGCCGGGACCACACCGAGCACCAGCGGGTATGTGACTTTTTTTTGCGCCATCACCCATTTCGGAGCAGCTCCCCGCGACCACATGCGCCCTGCCTTAACACTGACGTGTAAGGATGGCTAAACTTTGTCGAAAGCGCTAGTGGTAAGCGCGCTTGCGGCATGAGTTGGCCCTCCGCGGTTCTCCCCCCCCCCCCCCCCCTCCCCTCATTAAACCTGTTGCGCTGGTCCTAGCGCTCCCACCACTTACCACATCCACTCGCCTCCGTCGACACCAACCCTGCCCACGCACAGGCAGGAGCAGCCCTCCAGCGCCCAGCTCACCCCCGCCCACCTGCGCTCCTACTACCCGCTCAACCTGGCGCTCCTGCCCGAGGCCGCCCGCGGCTCCGCCGGCGCCTTCTACACGCCTCGCGACCCGGGGCACGAGCGGAGAGGCGGCTGCAAGGCTCTGCAGCAAGAGATGGAGGCCACGGGCCGCGCCTCCATCCTCTACCGGCCCATTATGGCCGCCCTGAACGGGGCTGTAGCAGCGGGGCAGCAGCCGCGGCTGCTGCTGACCGGGCCGGCCGGCTGCGGCAAGTCCCTAGCGCTGCTGGGACTGGTGGAGTGGGCGCGGCAGCAGGGCTGGTGAGTGCGGGTGTAGCAGCAATTGCGTGAGCGGGCGCGGGGCTGTGGGTGCGTGGGCGGGTGCAAACAGCTCGCTCATTCCAGCCCGAGCCGACCATGCACACGCATACGTGCCTTTCCGAGTTCCCGGTTTCAACATGTTCAACGTTCTCACGTGGTGCTCAATCCATCAGGCTGGTGGTGTACGTGCCCAGCTGCCTGGCGCTGGTGCGCGGCGGCTACTTCGCGCGGCGGGGGCGCGGCGCGGCGGGCGGCTGGGACACGCTGACGTCAGCGCAGCAGCTGCTCAAGGGCGTGATGGACGCACACGGCCCGCTGCTGCAGAGCCTGCCCGTGCTGCCGGTGCCGGGCCGCGCCGCGCGGCGGCAGCAGCAGCAGCAGCATGAGCCGCGGCAGGCGGACAAGCCGGCGAAGGTGGAGGAGGGGCAAGGGCAGGGGCAGGGGCAGGCGGGCGGCTCTGGGCTCCTGGAGGAGGGCAGTGGCAGTGCCAGCGGGGCAGGCGGCGGCGGCGGCCGGACGCTGCAGGACGTGGCGCTGCGGGGTCTGAGCAGTGACGACAACGTGAGTGACCGGTGTGGAGCAGGGGTTAAGTCATAGCCCAAAGCAGATGAGGGAGGGGGTGTGGAGCCATAGGCAGGCGCTGTCGCCCGGCGGACGGCTGTTGACCGCTGCCAGTGCTGCAACGGAGAGGATGCGGGGGCATGAGCGCAGGGTTGACTGCCCGCAGTCCGCAGACTGTTGATGGTGTAGCCGCCTGTACGCCCACAACAGCTCGCCCCCCATTCCTGCACTCGGCCCCTCTCACTTACCCACCCCAAATCCATGCCCTCACGCCCCACAGGCCCAGCTGGCGGTGGACTCGGCGCTGCAGCTCATACGCCAGCTGCAGCTGCTGGGCTCGGGCGCCGCCCAACCGCCGGATTCTCAACCGGGCCAACCGCCACGTGTGCTGTTCGCACTCGACGACTACAACTACCTGTACGGCCCAACCGACTACGGCGTACAGCCGCCGTCCGCCAGCCCGCTGCAGGGCCGGCGGCGGGTACTGGACGCGGGGGAGCTGATCCTGGCGAGGGGGCTGCGGCTGCTGGAGTCGGAGCTCGGCACAAACCCAGTGGCGGCGGCGGCGGCTGGCGGCGGCGCGGGGGGTGTTGGGGGTGCAGTGGTTGTGGCGGCGACCACTGCCACGCCGGCGCTGCCCGCGCCGCGGTCACTTGCGTTGGAGGTGCCGCACACGGTGGTGGAGGTGCCTGGGTTTGACGAGGTGAGCGCGAGGGAGGGGGTGAGGGGGGAGAAGGAGGGGGGAGGGGGGAGGGGGAGGGGGAGGGGGGAGGGGGGTTGTAAATACCAGCCCAAACTAGACCGAACCCAATGCAAAAGGGGTGGAGGGAGAGGGCATGCAGTGTGGGACTTGAAGGACGTTTGGACCTCTTTCGGCCCCAGCACCGAGAGCACTTCGTGGGCCAGGCTGATACGTAAGCTTTTAGGGCATCTAGACGCGGTGTGTTCACCACCTAAAATTCCCCAGCTTGCCGCGGGGTTTAAGTGTCGGCCTCTTTCGTACAACACTTATTCACCAGCAACGTAACGGGCGAGTCTTGATTCGTACATCGACCCACCCCCACGCCCCCCCGGGCTGTTGCCCACAAAATGGAGAGTTTGTTTGTGCATGCTTGAAGCGCCGCAATGACTTGCATTTGCGCCAGTCTCGGCCTTTAACCAGAGGTTCCCCGCAACCGCAGCATCCCCGATGCTCTCATTACGCCGGCCGCCCTCCCATTCCCCCATACCCCTGCCCCACACGCCACTCATGGTGATTAGATCATGGTTACACCGCAGCCTTGCCTCCAACCCTCATCGCAGGCGGAGACGGCTGCGGCGCTGGCGCACTACGCCGCTACTGGCGCCGCCACCCGGGCCGCCAGCGCGGCTGAGGCCCGGCACCTGTTTGCGCTGACGGGCGGCAACGGCCGGGAGCTGCGAGCCAAGGCCGGGGCACTGGGGGTGCGTGTGGGCTAGGTAGGTAGAGGAAGCAGCAGCAGGACGGGGCAGCAGGGAGGTCAGGGCGGTTGGTTGCGTGGGCATGCAGAGGTTGGGAGGTGCGGAGGCGGCTGGGCGTTGAGGCGCAGGAGCACGTGATTGGTGCGCAGGCGGCCCGGGCGCCATTGCGCCACTAGTGCTGCGTGGTTTTGGGTGCGCGCTCGTGAAATTTGTGGAACGTCTGTAGATGAGTAGGCAAGCGCAGCAGGCGTCTGCGTTTGGCGGCAGCCGGACTGTGATGCAGGCGTTGTTCGCCCCCATTGTAACGCTTTCGAAGTGCTGTTGACAAGGAACAAGCAGGCACGTACGATGCTCGGGTGCTGGCGCTCGGCAGTCGGCACTCGCAGGCCCTTAGTAAGCCCTCAGTCGGGGCCAAGGTCGGGGCCAGGGCCGCTCTATCAGCGGGTGTAGCAGGAACGCCGGTAAAAGGACTTGATAACTAGCCAGGAACTGCTTGCGGGGTTGTCGTGGAGTTGTGTAGGTTTTGCCCATCATAGCGGGAATGGGGAAGACCTGATCGCTGGCCACTGCGCCGATGCAAAGAACCCCCTTCATAAACACGTTCCTGTCGCTTCTTGTGTCAGTTGTGTGCAAGACGGAACAGGCACGGAGGCAGCGTCCTTGAAAAGCACTTACATGCAAAAATAATGTATGCCGTATCTCGCGCGCTCTGCACCCCCTCGCATCTTCATCGTCACGTCATGTGTAACCCCCGTTGCACGCGCCACCCTGCACGCCGCCCCGGGCCCTGACTCGTGAGCTTCCACGCCAGCCCTAGCACTGCCGACAGCCAGCCCGCCTCGCTCCGAACCCCGCGACTCGATCAAAACCAGCGCAAACCTGGGCATCGCACACGCCCCTCGCCCATTCCCGGTTCCAATGAAGGGCGTCTGCGTTCCACTCGGGTCAGCAAAGCCGTCAAACACGTACAGCGTCAAACACCGTGACAGTTTACACATGCGACGCAAAAGCACATCAAACTCAAACACAGAATCTTCCGTGGCGGTCCGCAAGCTAACACGTTCCTGTGCGCCAAGCCTTGCAGGTCCTATACGTCCAAGGTTTGTCGGGACAATTGCGAATGAATTTGGCAACCAATTCCACACTGCGTGTCCAACAGCGGTTGCGCTAGCGCGATGCACCCGTCTGCGCTTGGACCACACTCGGTCACGTCGTCCCCGCAGTGTCTAAACACCTCGCAACAAAAATGTGAAGCACGGGAAAGCGTCACCACCGTCCCATACACGGGCGCAGCGTGCCGTGCTTCGGCTTCTGGCGTGCGCCCTGCCGCCGAATACTTTTACTTGTCTCTTCATCGGCGCACACGGCACCCACTGCGCCTTCACAGGTACCGACTTCCAGGATTGTGAAGAGCGCAACTTTGCCACACGGCCCCTCCTCGCTGCACTCTCCGGCCATAGCCCCCACACATACACGACCTGAACCCTTGCACAGGGCCCTTACCGGCTAGTGCCAGCCTGCATGCCTCGTCCTCCCATTTGTCCATTCCATTCTGCCAGGAGAATGAGTGTGCGAACGAGGACCGATAGCCATTTGGATTGAGTTGTTGTGCTGATGGCAAGGCCATGCGCCCACACCTGCGACGTGCAGATGTGTGACGCCTGGATCCTAGCATCCACCATCACCTTGCTGAACCACCCACACCGCCTGAAAGCAAATGGAGTGTCAATCAAACAAGTGGAGTAGCGCACGCCGCACCTGGCACACGACACCCGATGCCGCAGCCGCCTTCTCGCGTGCGCCCTCCACTTCATTGGACATGTACGTTCGAGCAGCTCTCATATGTATATAAGACGACGCCGGAGCGAGGCTTGGTCACCGCCGCTCCAGGCGCGTGCGCGCGATCATGCGCAGCATCTTTGTGATTTCGCGCTGCATGCATCACACATGCCACCCGATAAATCTCCCCTACCAGCCCTATGAACTACGCGCACTGACTGATGCCTCACGCACCGCGTCCAGGCCATGCAGATGTGCGATTGCCTCTCTCGCCTCACCATGGATGCGCTTCTGTTGCCCTGTCTTATGTCCCTGACGCGCCCGGGTACCAAAACCCCATTACGAAATGGCTAATTAAACGAGCTTAACGTGATGCTGATGAACTTTGCGCCCTCAAACGGACAGTCCGCCGCCTTGGGTGCCCTGGAAGGCACTCAAGCAAGGCAGCGGACCGGAACAAAGAAGAAGTTACCGCGCGCCTCCTTTCCAAGTCACAAGGTGGTCCAACGCTGACAACATGAATGTAAATAGTAACGGCTGCGACGGGCTGCGGCATGGGCGCTCAGCGCCCATGCGCAAACTCAGCTTGCGCAGCAGGAGTCCAGAAGGAATGTGCACGCGGGCTTTTATGTTGCGCACGCAAGTGTGCGAGCTGCGCGCACTTTGATTTAGCCCACCGGAGTCTTCGGGTTGGAGAGCGGCAACCGGAGCACTCCCAACGCCTGAATCCACCAACTTCCTGCATACCGCAAATCGGCTGCTGGACAGCACACCAAACCATTCAAACTGGTGGAGAAACCCTAACGTCCACTGGATGAACCATCAATGTGCCATTGAAGCTTTGTATGTCGTCCGAGCTTGGTTGCTTCACCGCAACCAGTACCGCCAAGGAGGTCCTTTGCGCTCTCCGTCAGCCTCTCGAACACCGCCGAGCCAACCGCCGCACCGCGAGCTCACAGCGATGCCCCGCCAGCGCCGCTGCTGGCCGCCGCCGCCGCCTCGCGCTGCAGCAGCACCTGGTGGCTGCGCACGATGCGGCCGACGCTGGCCTCCTGGTCCGGCGCCGCCTTCTTCATGAGCGTGCGCGAGCAGCCGCGACACAGCGGCACCACCTGCCCGCGGAGCTCCATCTCGCCAGCCGTCAGCTGGCAGCAGCCGCGGCACTTGGAGAACCAGCCGAATGACGCCGAGTTGTCGCTCTCGCTGCAGGTGGAGTCCATGGCGCCGGCCGGCTGCGCGGGCACGTCGGTCGCAGAAGGAACGCCAACCGACGCGGGGAGCGCGACGGCCGCCACAGACATGGCGGCGCCGGAGGACACGCTTGAGAAAGGCAGGTCATGCTGGAGCACCGGCCCGGAGTGCTGCTGGCGTAGGTGCAGCGCTTCGCCGCTGAAACCGGCGGTCGGTCGCGGCCAGTGCGGCTGCTGGGACAGCTGCAACACGCGCAGTTGTTGCTGCTGCTGGCCAGAGTGCGGCACCGGCTGCGGCGCCGAACCTGTCCAGGCGCCGACGGGAGCCGCTGCACTGGGCAGTGTGGAGCAAGGCAGCTGGTACAGGGGCCCCGGTACGCCCGTGAAGGTGCAGTCAGGCCTGTGCGGCAGCGGTTGCGCGGCTGGTGTCGAGACGCCAGAGGTCCGGAAGTCCGAAGCCGACTGCTCGCTGCCGCTCTGCGCCGCCGAAATCCAGCCCGGTCCAAGCATTGAAAGGGCTTCTTGTACCTGGGTCGCGCGAAAAAGGAACGTGAAACGGCTTATTCAGAGGTGGGAAGAATCAGTCGCGACAAAAAGCCCCTCCAGCGCGGGCGACAGAAACCATACAGCGGCGGCGCCCAGTCGGGTAACCCGGGTTGATAGCAACCCACCTGCGCTGCGACCGCCAGCCAGCACGCCACTTGTGCCGCGTCCGCGGGATGGACCACGGCCACGTGTGAGGGGCCTTGAACTTGCACAGCAGCGTGAAGGCCGAACGCACCGGGCATGGCTGCTGATTGGGACATGACGCGCTTAGCTTGCACCTGCAGAGTGGGGATCGATTGACACTCAACGGCTCTCGCGAACGCACCCGCGCGCTTCCGGGTACAGCAGAGGCACAAAGGCGCTCTTTAAGATGGTCCCTACTGAAAGAGCCCAGCTGCGCACACTAAACGGCATGCTGCAGACCACAGGCAAAACGCTCTCCGAGCGAGTCTCCCCAAGTCCGCGTCACTCAGGCCAGGCGTAGTCGCCCGCTAAGCAAGACAGCGCGCTACGACCTCACAACTAAACCACCGACTCGCTGGGGAGGCGCCCGGCCGCGACCCTGTGTAGCCTCCCCAACTCCAGCAATGCCGATACCGAGACTTCTTCTCCTTTTCCTAGGCTTGACTCACCGCCTCGCTCCAGGCCTCTTGCGGCATGTCTACGCTACGTCGCTTCATGGTTGTCTACTTTCCAGAGTTACACGGTGGCTCGCCAGCGACCCAAACACGACAAAGGAATTTGAGACTGCAACAACCCCGACTAGGAAAAGCGTGCGGGGGAACAGTGTACAGGCCAAATTCTAAACCTGGCCGTCAATCTGAATTAGCGTATGAC
The DNA here is from genome assembly GCF_000002595.2 of Chlamydomonas reinhardtii. Classification (NCBI taxonomy): domain Eukaryota; kingdom Viridiplantae; phylum Chlorophyta; class Chlorophyceae; order Chlamydomonadales; family Chlamydomonadaceae; genus Chlamydomonas; species Chlamydomonas reinhardtii. The sequence continues at coordinate 4,551,905 of NC_057006.1, forward strand.
CTAGGCACGGCGCAATTCGCGGTTTGGCAGCAGCCGGCTCCACAGGTCCCTCAGCGATTCGGCCCATCCCGTCGGCGCTGCAATCTGCGTTGACGGCCAGCAACAATCATTGGACATATACTCCAGCTACCTCAGAACGAATCTAAAGCTTAATGAACAGGGAGCGCGAGAGCGTAAAAGCGCGTTTGGCCCACAACCCGCTCTTTCGTTTTGCTGAGCACGCTCCATTCAGCAACAAATGAACATGTGGCGTGATCTGAGTTGAAGGGAATCGCGCCGGTCAAAGCGCGCCGACGAGCGCGCGACCATGGGGACGCCACGCCTGTGCGTGCCGGGGGGCCTGACCGTTTTGTTGGCCGGTGCCAGCCCCTGCGCGCGCGCGTACGCATCGTGCGCATGCTACGTTGCTACCCAAGGGGGGCATCAGTCCCTCGCCTGGGTCTTGCCATACTGTTTTAGTGGGGGCTTGGCTGCGCAAAACCCTAGCTGCGCCTCCCTCCACACGCGCCGCCGCTTCGCTGCCAGCGCTTCCGGTGGCGCTACAGGGGGCGATGACTCCTCCACCTCCACGTCAGCGGCCGCGATGCTGGATGACCTGGTCAACGGGGTCAACTATGAGCGCAGCGGCATCCCCGCAGCTGCCGGCACCTCTGCCTCCTCCCGCTTCGATCTGGGTCGGATGCACCGCCTGCTGGAGGCGCTGGGCAGCCCCCATCTGGCGCTCAAAGCCGTGCATGTGGCCGGCAGCAAAGGTGAGGACTCCGAACCCATACCATGCAAGGTCTCACTGTTTGGGAGCCGAAGGGTGCAGCTGTCCGGCTGGGGGCCAAGCTCTAGACGCGGCCGCCCGCCTGCCTGTTCAGGGCTTTCAGGGTCGAGTGTATGGGACCGCTGTGCCTCCCTCTGCCTGTCCAACGCGCGGCAACACACACACACACACACACACACACACATACACACACACCAGCTCCTTGCACATTTCAACCGCCCACCTGCTACCGCATGCCTGTACAACCACCTCCACACGCACGTACGCGGCCGTACCGCACGTGACCCGCTGCCGCCGCAGGCAAGGGCTCCACGGTCTCCATGCTGGCATCCTGCTTCGCCGCCGCCGGCTACCGCGCCGGTGTCTACACCTCGCCGCACCTGCTGGCGCTGGAGGAGCGGATAGCGTTGGCCATGCCGGGGGGCGCGGGCGGCCGGCGGCCGCGCCCCATCCCCGCCGACGACCTGGCGTTCCTGCTGCGGCGGCACGCCGACGCCATCCGGGCGCGGGTGGCGGCGGAGGGGCCGGGCGGGCCGGGCGCGCTGAGCCACTTCGAGCTGACCACGGCGATGGCGCTCAGGTGCGCGTGGCTGGGGGCTCGGGGCTTGGGCGGGCGCGGGCGCGTGTACGGTGTGTGTAAGGGGCGTGCGGGGCGACGGGAGGCGGGGGGCCAGGTGCGGGAGGACGGTGCTCGGGGCGCGGTGAGGAGCCGTCAGGGGGCGCGGGGGAAGGCGCGCCATGGTGTGGGTCGGCCGGGGCGCACTGGCATCCGTGGTGGTGCCGGCAATGCCGCCCGCCCCCCTTGTGCTCCGCTAGTTTCGCTTGGTGTCCACGCCACGCGCCCAACCACATGCCCACTTTGCCGCTCCGACGCTCCCCGCCGCTGCTGCTGCCCGCTGCTGCGGCCGCTGCTGCAGGTACTTTGCGGACTGCCGTGTGGACGTGGCGGTGGTGGAGACGGGGCTGGGCGGCGTCACGGACGCCACCAACGTCTTCCCGCCGCCCAACCTGCAGGCCGCAGTGATCACCGGGCTGGGTGAGCAGCGCTGTGGGGGTGGGGCCTGGGGGCTGGGGGTCCCGCAGGTGGCGCCGCCCCGGTTTCGTTGTCGCCCGTGTGACATGTGGCCTCAGGCCCCCACTCCCACTGCGTCCAACGCATACCCGGTGCTGCTGGCGTGCCAGCAACCACACAGCGATGTTGCGCTCTCAACACCCTCAATCCCGGCGCGCACACACGCAAACACATACACTGTCCTTCGTTCTTGCTTCCTCTTGCCTTCCCTTTAAACACGCACGAACACACACACACACACACACACACACACACACACACACACACACACACACACACACACACACACACAGGTCTGGAGCACGTGGAGGCGCTGGGCGGCAGCCTGCGCTCCATCGCCACTGCCAAGGCGGGCATCGCGCGGCCCGGCCGGCCGCTGGTGCTGGGGCCGCAGCCCTACCCGGAGGCGGCGGAGGTGCTGCGGGCGGAGGCGGCGCGGCTGGGCGCGGCGCCGGTGGTGCGCGCGGAGCAGTCGGTGGGTGGTGTGATGTGAGGGGGTGGTCTGGTGCGGATAATGCGATGTGGGTCAGGGGGAGGTGTTGCGCTGTGCGGGGTCGCTGTGGTGTGCGCGGCGGCGCAGGGTTGGGGCTGGGGATGGGCGGGCGCTGTCACGCGAGGGGCTTGGCGGTGGGGTTTCGGCACTCGGCAGGACTCAGGGCCGCGAGCACCTGCGTGGCCGGGTGCCGCCTCCGACGGGTGCTGCCGCCGGATGCCCTCCCTGATGCTACTGAAATCCAGCCGTGCCGCCGCACACCGCAGGTGCGGGTGCGCTCCCACGGCATGCTGCTGGACCCCTCGGCGCCGCCGGGCCGCCAGGCCGTGCGCGAGCGCCTCACGCTCGAGCTACTGCCGGAGCCCTCGAGCAACAGTAGCAACAGCGGCAGTAGCAGCGGCAGCGGTAGTGGCAGTAGCGGCCGGACGCTGGAGGTGACGGTGGGGCTGGTGGGACCGCACCAGGCCGCCAACGTGGCGACGGCGGTGGCGGCGGTGCGTGTGCTGCGGGGCCCGGCGGGCGGCGGCTGGGCGCTGCCGAACGAGGCGTTGGCGGAGGGGCTGGCGGCGGCGTACCTGCCGGGCAGGTTCCAGGTGCGGCGGGCGGGGTGGGGGAGTAGCAGTGTGCTTTCCAACATGACCGGGACCGGGACAGCGTGCGCAGGGAGTCACTTTTTCAAGCCCCCCCCCCCCGCCCTAGACCGCACTGCTTCTCGCCCCGCGCATTGCCGCAAACTCCCATCCTCCTCCTCCACCTCCTGCTCCTGCCCTTGCCGCCTCCTGCTCCCCTGGCCCCCCCCCCCTTGCCCCAGGTGCTCAAGCTGCCCGGCGCCGCGGGCCCCTACGTGGTGCTGGACGGCGCGCACACCGCCGACAGCGCCGCCGCCCTGGTGGCCAGCCTGCAGGCCGCATTCCCGCTGCAGCCCCAGGCGGGGCCCACACCGCCCGCGGCCGGCAGCAGCGGCAACACCAGCACAAGCACCAGCACTAGCACCAGTACCAGCAGTAGCACTAGCACTAGCACTAGCACTAGCAGCACCCCAAGTACTAGCAGCGGCGGCAGTAGCTGCCCTGTGGCGCTGGTGCTGGCCATGGCGGACGACAAGGACCACCGGGCGGTGGTGGGGGCGCTGCGGGGCCTGGCGCCCAAGGTGGCGGTGTTCACGTCCGTGCCCATCGCCGGCAGCTTCCGGAGGGCGGCGGCGCCGGGTGAGCCTGGGTTGCATGCTGTGGGAGAGGCCGAGGGGTGCGCATGCCGTGGGATGCTGTGCGGCAGACTGCTTTGGGGGCAAGGCCATAAGGCCTGTGGCCTTGGTGGTGGTAGAGTGCAGGGGGCCACTAGGACTCCCAAACCATTACATCCCAGCCCAAGCACTCGTTTTGACTCGCACGCGCTTGCCCACTGGCGCCCTCCTTTCCGGCCGGCCGGCTTCCCCCACCCGCTGGTCCTCTACAGGCACGCTGGCGGGCCACTGGCAGGCGGCGGCCATCCTGGCGCCACCCGGCAGCCGCCCCTTCCGCTGCCGCGAGCTGGTGCAGGCGTCCCTGGGCGCCGCCTTCGCCAAGGCGGCGGCGGAGCTGCGCGCCTGGCGCGTGCAGCTGCAGGGCGCTGGCGCGGGAAGCGGTGGGGCAGGAGGGGCAGGAGGCGGCGGCGGGGAGGTGGAGGCGGCGGCGCCTGCGGCGGCGCCTGCGGCGCCGCACCCGGGCGTGATCGTGGTGACGGGGTCGCTGCATGCGGTGGCGGAGGCGCACAAGCTGCCGGAGCTGGCGCCGCTGCTGATGGGATGATGCCGGGTGCTTGCACAGGGGCGCAGGGGGTTGGGTGGAATGCAGGTTGCGCGTTGTCCTGGGGTGCAGGCTGGCGTGCTGCAAGGGCTCACAGCGCGCCAGGACACCGCGCAACCCGTGTTTAGCGGGAGCTAGGTCGTGGGCAGTGTGGGGCGACGGGTGTGCCACAGCACCGGTGTGGAGGAGGCTGTTGACGGGTTGTGGTCATTGTGAGGGGCGGGGCTGTGGGGGTGGAGGCGGCTCCGCGGGCACTGTTTCATGAGAGTGAGTGGTGGCGAGAAAAGTGAGTTAATGAGTGAAGAGTGGCGTCGTGTTCGGACAGTGATCAGATGTTACAGTGAGGTTATGGACCTTGAATGTCAGGCGTTGGCTATTGGGCTTTGAAGACATTTAATCATTGCAGTTGCTCATTCATTGTGACCGTCATGCCGCCAAATGACAGCGGATGGCTCATCACACCAGCCGCAGCCACAGGAAATCCCACACATCCCTACCATGGCTGGACACTAGTTCTTCTAAACAACACCGTACCGCCGTGCACCTTCCAATCCTTATCCTTCCGTCCAACACAGTGCAGGCGTGACAACCCCTTGTGGTCGTCACAAGATCGTACCCATCGGACGCGCTCTCCAACAATCAAACACCGAGATCCTTAAAGCATCTGCGATCCACTCCGCACGTCTGTCCCGCTGCCCGCCGAGCCCGCTGAATCCGCTTTCCCGCAGGCTCCATGGGTCGAGAATCCTTCACCACGCCCGCCCAGCCTCCCTCCCTATCAACCCACTCCCCTACCCTGCCCCTTCCTCCCTACACACGCTCTCCAACCCACCTCACAGCCCCATTAAAATCCCACTCCCCTCCACCCCTCCACTCCCCTCCACCACCGCCTCCTCAGAAGCACTTGCGGTGCACAATGCCCGGCCCGTACTCGTTGTACTCCTCCGCCGTCACCCACTGGCTGGCGAAGCTGGCCAGCGAGGCCAGCACGCTGCCGCCGATCCACACCAGGAACTTGCGCTCCGGCGGCGCCACCACGCGCACGGTGCAGGCGGAGGGCGCCAGGGCCGTCAGCTCCTTGTGCAGGCGCGCCGCGATGCCCTGCGTCATGGTGGTGCCGCCGGACAACACCACGTTGTACAGCAGCTCCTTGCGCACGTCTGCGCGGCGAGGGTGGCGGGAATGGGGGTTGGGTGGGATGGGGGAGAGGGTTAAGGGGTGGTTGATTTGGGGGAAACGAGGGTTGAGGGAGCGAGGACAGCGGGGCCTGAGTCGGAGGGAGGCACCATAAGAGGGATGCTGTCGGGGGACACGGGGCTCGGAGGGGGGGGGTGTTTACCAGCCCCGCCTGTGCCCACGGGGCTGTGCGACTGGGGCCCGGGACTGCCCGCCGGCCCCCTCTCACCGATGTCGCATGCGGACACGGCGTCGTGCAGCATGGTGTGGATGCCTTCGCCCTTCTCGTGACCCAGCGGCGAGGGGTCGAACAGCAGCTCCGCGCACCTGTGTGTGTGTGTGTGTGTGTGTGTGTGTGTGTGTGTGTTAAAGAGCACAAGGAAAACATTACGGGTAGGACAGTGTATGCGATGCAGAATTACGGCCGCGGATGTGTGTGTGTGTGTGTGTGTGTGTGTGTGGGCGTGTGTGGGTGGGGGAAGGACAGCAGCAGCGGGGCAGGTCGTCAGGCTCGAGTTGAGAGGCTGCCGACTACTGTGACATGTACGGCACATGCGGCAGGGCGGGCCGCTGACACCCGCCTGCCGCCCCCGCCCCACTATCCTGCCCCCGCTACCCCGCGCGCCCCCTCCACGCACCTGAACCGCTCCTCCCCCACCGCGATGCTCTGCCCATCCGGCAGCGTGTAGTCCTTGCTGACCACACTGCTGCTGCGCGCCGTGGCCAGCTCCGTGTCGTAGTCCAGAGCCACGTACGACAGCCGCTCCTGCAGGGGGTTGGGTGGTGGTGGTGGAAATGGGGGGTTATGTGCCCGGGCCCAAAGAGGAATTCCCATCATCAGGAGAGGGCGGGGTGAGGGGAGGAGGGAGAGCGGGTGAGGGACGGGCGAGATGTGATAGTCCGGCTTCCAGGCACGTGATGTGGTAAGGTATAAGGTGCCGTGCGTTGTGTGTCGGACCGGCTGAGTCACATCCGCCGAACCGCTGCAGCCGCCGCCCGCACCGCCCTGCCGCCGCCCGCACCGCCCTGCCACGCCCCCACCGCCCTCGCTGCCGCCCTGCCACGCCCCCACGCACCTTGATGTCCCGCACGATCTCCATCTCGGCACTGTTGGTCAGCCGTGTGCCGGCCTCGGTGAGCAGGCGCGACAGGTACTGCGTCATGTCGCGACCCGCCACGTCCAGCCGCTTCACGGCGTGAGGCATGGAGAAACCTGCAGGCGGGTGCGCGGGGCGGGCGTGTGTGGTAGGAAAGCGTGCAGGGGAGGATATGTGTGATGCAGGGCGATGAGGCGATCCCCCAGCTCCCCCTTCCACCTGGGGCGCACACACACACACACACACTCACTCACCCTCGTACACGGGCACGGCGTGGCTGACTCCGTCGCCGATGTCCAGCACCACTCCGGTGGTGCGGCCGGAGGCGTACAGGGACAGCACGGCCTGGATGGCCACGTACATGGCGGGCACACGGAACGTCTCCATCATGATCTCCGTGGCGCGCTCCCTGTTGGGGGGAGGAGGGGGAGAAGGGGGGAAGCGGGAGGGGGAGGGGAAAGGGGGAGGGGGAAGATGTGAGTAGATAAGGTAGGGGGGAAAAGGTGGGTGGGTGGGGGGCTTGGTGTGTGGTGGCGTGAGGCAGGGCGTGGATGGGGGCTGGATGAAGTGGGGTGGGGTAGTCCAAAGCTCAACGGAGCCCTAACCTCGAATATCCCCGCCGCATCCCCTCCTCCCAACCGCGGCCCTCCCCTCCTCCTCCTCCTCCTCCCCTTTCCGCACCTGTTCTGCTTGGGGTTTCGCGGCGCCTCCGTGAGCATGACGGGCCGCTCGGAGGTGTCCACCCGCAGCTGGTCCTCAAAGGTGTGGCGCCAGATGGCCTCCATGTCGTCCCAGTTGGTCACCACGCCGTGCTCGATGGGGTGCGACAGGCTCAGCACGCCGCGCTTGGCCTGCGCCTCCTCGCCCACGTACAGCTGCTTGGCGGCCATGCCCACCTGAGCGGCATGGGAGAGGGGGGGAGGGGGGAGGGGAGGGGGGGCAGGGGGAGGAGGGGGAGGGAGGGGCTGGGGGTGAGGGAGGGGGCGGGGGGATGAGGAGTGGATGTGGACCAGGGCCTAGGTAGGGCTGCAGAGGGCGGGCTAGGTGGTGCGGCTGGTGCACATGCTCGCAAGCAAGTCAGAGACATACACTAAAAGTGCGGCGAACGCCACGCCCTAACGCACCATGGCCATGCTGTGGCGCGGCCGACCCGTCACGCTGGCAAACATGACTCGGGGCGCGTCCTCGCCGCAGAAGCCCGCCTTCACCACACCGGAGCCATTATCTGGAGAGTAAAATACAGCACACATGCACAAAGCAATGGAGTTGGGCTTCAGGGATTGTGCTGGTTCGTTTGGCAGTAAACGTGCGGATGGATGGGTCGGCGGTCAAAGCGAGTCCCAGGCCCCAACCGCCTCACCGCAAACAATGGCAGTATCAGTGTCTGGAAGGCCGGAAGTCATTTTGGTCTGCGCTGTTATTACGAGCCAGCGACGGGGAAAGCGTCTCCGCGTTTACTTGCGATGCTTGCACGTCGAACGCCGAAAACACGAGTCACTGCTGTTTTGTAAAGCCGGTAAATGATAAACGCGATTAATCTTGCACAAGTTGTCGACTCCTGACCTGTCGCCCGCAGTAATATTGGGTCAAATAATCCGGGGCCCGGGCCCTGTCGTAGCGGGGTCGTTGGGCCCGAACTGTCGGGCCCCTGATACCGGCGCCAGCGCAACAGTTAATACGCTGGGCCCTCGACTTCAACTTCCATACACAAACCATGCTCCATCATACTTATGCGGGCCCCTCACATGGCGTGCGCCTGGCTTGTCGCCTGACGGGCTCCACCCGCCCCTCCACTGCTTCATCGCTTCTGACCGCGTCACCGCTTCAACTCTCTTACGAACATGATGCGGTGTAATGGGACGCTTCCAAGCGACGGTCCTGTAGTGAGTACCCCCCCCCCGCTCCCTTTTGCGGTTACGGCTCAGCCCCGCAGCCCAGCCTCCCAGGCGGCCGCCAGCGCTGCAGCCGGCGTGTCCCTGATATCCAAATGCCGCAGTGCCGGCAGCGCTCGCCGCAACTCTGCCAGTGCCGCCGCCCCCGCCACCCCCGCCCCAACCTCCCCCTGACCGCCTGCGTCCCCAGCTTCTCTACACGCCTCCTGGCCCGCTAGTTGCTGCCACCGCCCTGGCTGGTGCGGCTGTAGCGCCAGCGGCGGCGGCAGTAGCTGCAGCTGGACATTGCCGCTGACGTCCAAGCTGGTCAGGCCCGCCAGCCGCCCGCCTGCTACAGCCGGCGGCAGCGCCGCCAGCCCGCAGCGGCCCAGCCCCAGGTGCTGCAGCCTGCTACAGCCCTCCAGCAGCTCAAAGCCGCGGTCGCCTGCGTTTGGGGGCAATGGGGTGAGGGGGTGGAGGGGGGGGAGGCAGCGGAGACGGCGGTGGCAGTGGCGATGTGGAAATGGTGGTGGTGGTGGAGGACGTGTATGACACGGTTATGGCGGTCAGGTTTGGTGTTGGTGGCGCTGTCGATGGCGGACGGTAAGGCGCAGGCAGGGCAGGCAGCTTGGCGCTTTGGGGTTGTGGCACTGGGCGGACACAAAAAAGTAGCTGCCTATAAGGCGACAAGGTGCAGGATGCAAACACACGCACATGCACGCACGCACAAGCGCACACCGGCGGCGCACCTGACTCGCGCAGGTATCTCAGCACCGACGCGCGCAGGCGACCCATGCAACCTAAGGGAGGCCGCACGCCGCGCCGCCGCCGCCCGCCTCCCCCCTCGTACTCGTCCTCGTCGTCTTCGTCCTCATCCGAGGGGGCGGGGAGGGCATGGTCGCCCAGGGGGTTACCCGCCAGCTCCAGGGTTTCGAGCCGTGTCAGCCTGCGCGTGCCGAAGCCACGGGGCAACGCTGGCTAAGCACACAGTGTGACAGCAGCGGAGATGCACGGGCTTGGGCGTCTATCCATGCCCGATACCCATACACGTAGATGGTGTCTAGCTTATCCTTGTCTACTCAATATGCACCACGCGCACACACACACGCACACGCACACATGTAAACACACACGCACACATGTAAACACACACACACACACACACACACACACACACACACACACACACACACATACACACACACCTGGATATGGCGTAGGGCAGCGCCAGTATGCCGCAGTCCTGCAGCCGCAGCACCTCCAGACCCAACACCCCGCTGCAGCCGCCGCCACCGCCACTGCCGCCATCAGCGCTGCCGCCACCAGCGCCACCGGCCTCAGGACAGGCATCGCCGCCCTCAGCCGCAGCAGTAGCATTACCATCGGCTGCGCCCCACGTGCTACTGCCAGCGCCGCCGCCACCAGCGCCGCGTGCTGCAGCAGCCGCCGCCGCCGCCGCCGCCAGCGGGTCCTCCCACGGCACCCCCTGGTCGCCGCCGCCGCTCCACGACTGCGCAAACCCACACGCCACCACCCCCTCCGCCCCCGCGCCGTGCACATCCGCCCCCGCCGCCCGTGTCGCCTGCTCCCACCCCCACGCCCAGCCTCCTCCCTCCCGCCCCTGCCCCTCCCTCCTCCCCTCCTTCCTCCCCTTCTCCCGCTCCTGCTGCGGCGGCCACCACGCATCCAGGCTTACCGCCGCCTCGCCCTCGCCCAGCGGGCACCCGTCCAGGCTCAGCAGCCGCAGCCGCCGCAGCCCTGCTAGGGCGGGCTCGGGCATGAGCCTCAGGCCGCAGCGCACCAGCTCCAGCTCACTCAGGCGGCCCAGGCGGGCGGGCAGCCAGGAGGGCAGGCGGCGCAGAGCCAGGTGGCCGGTCAGCCGCAGCGCCTGAGGGGGTGGGGGTGGGGGGCGGTGCGGGGTAGGGTGGTGGGGGGTGGCGGGGGTGGTGGGGGTGCGGAGTGGTGGTGGGGGGTGGCGGGGGTGGTGGGGGTGCGGAGTGGTGGTGGGGGTGCGGAGTGGTGGCGGGGGTGGTGCGCCCTGCCCTCACAGCCGCCCTGACCTTCGGTGCGGACGTGGCCACCCCACCCACTGCTGCCGCGCCATAGCGTACGGCATGCCGACAGTCCTTACTCACTGGTGGTCCCTACTGGA